>NC_047533.1:60490040-60790040 GCF_012275295.1 Melopsittacus undulatus
ACATGTGGGTCAGACCTGGATCTTTCCAAAGTTATTACGCTGTGGTCACTGATGAGCATTATAACCATGTTATTGCAGTCCTAGATTTCTTCTCTAGCCACTCTGCAGTGACATATAATTTTACCAGCTAGCTAGACTTCACCCTGTTCTATTTAAGAACCGGATAATGTGTTTGTAGATATGGTCTGTCCCTGGGTGTGTGTGTCTGGTGGCATCAGGAAGAAGACAGGGTTTTAGGAAAGGCAGTGGTTTTACATATATATCTATGACATACAGTAATGGACTAGGATGTACATTTCAGTTGGTCAAGGCGTTATAGGTATTACTCAGAAAAAGCTATACAGCTATGAGCATGCTTGTGTTTTGCTTTATGGGGAGGGGCAGAAAAGGCATAAAGCAAAAATACTTTCTGCCAAAATTGTTCTTGTCTTGCCAAAAGAATTTGGACGTATTTTTTCTTACATGCTATGCATATACTGAGGGTAAACATTGTGCTTAAATTTCCATGGCTGCTCCACTAGGCAAGATATAACAATCTCCATTACTACTTAGAATGGTCTTTCAGTCCAGATGCAACTTTATTTCTTTATCACTGTGATGAAGTATGTTTTACTAAACTTTATTTTATTGCAGCTTCCCAGAAATGCATGTTTTAATATACCAGACAAGCATAAGCAATGAGCTCATATGCAGAAAAGGGTCTGGTTTATAGTTATTGAATATACATTCTCTGTGTTTGTTATGAGTTTAATATGTATGTCATGCATTCTACTAAACAATTCAAGCATAAATGGAAAAGTTGGGTAATAATGGAAAGAATCTAAAGCCTTCGAATGCTAAAGGGCTTGATGAAAAGGCAGGTAGGAAGTAAAAGCTTTGATTCTGCTGTTTATACTTGGTTTTAGTTGCAAAATCCACAACAGCCATGATGATGAAGGAGGATATTTTTGGAGCTTAATGATAATAGTACAAGTATGTCAACTATTTGGTTGACTTTGCACTTAAGTGATTTTGCACTTAAGTGACTTTGCACTTAACGCAAGAAAAGATGCTCACTTTATTGGAAGGTAAAACCAAAAATGCTATGGTTTTTGTATCTGTAATATACAGACAGGAAAGCAAAACCCTGCATGTTTAGCAATGCCAGCCTAATTCTAAAAAGCAACTTCAAAATAGTACTACAGCATTTTGTGGCCTTTATCTCCCAGCAATTTCATCTCAAAGGTGTTTAGCTACAA
Source organism: Melopsittacus undulatus (assembly GCF_012275295.1). Taxonomy (NCBI): domain Eukaryota; kingdom Metazoa; phylum Chordata; class Aves; order Psittaciformes; family Psittaculidae; genus Melopsittacus; species Melopsittacus undulatus. The sequence goes on from NC_047533.1 coordinate 60,491,279, forward strand.
GCAATCCGATGGTTTTTCTATCAGTAGCACACAGTCTCCCTGGAAGCTGAAAGACTCTGTTGCTTTTGACCTGCACATCAGCAACAATACGGATTCAACCATCAGAAGTTACAGTCTATTAGTCTGTCCATAGACTCCAGTGGGTGTTGTTTCAAACCCCTCGCATTTAAGAGTTTGACCTTTTTTTAGTAGTTGTTATTAGTATTGTTGGTTTAGTGTGTTTCATCTTTGGACCTGTTAGCAACCTTTTGAGCTTGGACCCGTCAAGTCCTTTTCTTTAGGGTGACTTAACGCAGAAGACAGAGGACTTTCTGGTTTTATCCCTTCTCAATTAGCCCCAGTGGCAGAAAAGCAGCACAGATAAGATGACTATTCTCAGCACTGAAACCCAGCAGTGGCTTAAGGTTCCAGAATGGCATAATCCCTCCTAAAGGAAATCTGGAATAGGTTGTTTCATCCAAACTGAAAGGTCCAAAAATTATTTAGACAAAATATTTTACGGGTAAATACTTAAAAAGGGTGTTGAAATTAGGCCACATTTGTACTTTTTTATCAACAGTGCATTGTATTAATGGAAATGGACAGGCTTTTGGACACTTGCATTCAGCCATAGCACTTCTGTGGTGGGAAAGCACAAAGGCCTTGTCACTGTTGCACTAGCCAGTGGGGTGTACCCAGTCCTCCTCACTGACAGGAGGGCAGAGCAAAATCTGCAAATGCCAGAAGCAAATAGTTCCCCCCAGACTGGGTTACTATGCACAGATCAGCTGTGCAGCTGTGGAAAAGCTCTGATGCCAGGTAATGAGCTGGCATAGTTCAATTGCCTGTACTTCACCCTCTTGATTAAAGGCAGGCATTTGCCCATGTTCTCTAAATTACTTGGGATCATTTACAGTTGTAAAAATGTGCTGTTACAAAATCTTTGTCATTCACCTTTAGGGATGAACATGTTCAGCTCTGACAATGTTATCTAGAGAGAACAGCAGCTCCAATCATCTCAGGCATGCTTGCAATATAACACGGCTTCAGGCAAAGCTCACTGACACCAGTGATGCAAAAGAAAGGAATAGAAATGAAGTGACCATTACGATGAGAAATGTGAGGCAAATGACACACAATTTTGCTTGAACAACCAAATTTAAATAACAGAAAATTGCCCTGGCTGTCTTTTTTAATGTTTTTATTTTTTTTCCTTTTCTAGTTCTCTGAAGGTCTTCTTTCTGTAGCAGTGAATTATTCCTAGGTTTTAACATAAACCAGCATGCATTGCTGACAGCTGTAGTGCTGACCAGCCTGAGCAAAAGACTTCCAAAACCCTGCAGTCTCAAGGTAGCCTCTTTGCACCACTGCATCTGCTGTGTTGCACGTACAGCCTTGCCAGAGGTCACAGGCAGATGTCACAGGCAGTTAGTGGTAGGCAGGATACACAGTGGAAACTTCCTTAAATTTCACAGATGAAGATGGAGAGTTGGTTTTGTGCAAAACAAGAAAATGAATCGGATGAGACAGGTGCCCAGTTGGATGATGACAAAGTAACTGAACTGCTGCCAAGCGAATGGCAGCCCCGGATTCCCTTGATGGGTTTCTGTGCTTTCATGAGCCTTATAGCAGCCCTGAATTCAGTCACCTTGCTGGAGCGGCTCAGAGACTACATTGACAGTCAGGAAGGTTTACAGCTTGGGAAGGCAGATGACCTGGGATGGCTTTCTCAGAAAGGGAGCTCTCTTCTTTTCCAAGCCAAACTTGCTGTACTGTCTCCAGCACATCCTGTTAAACACACTTGGTACAAAGCGTCACAGTCATTTTGCAGTAAACACCAGATGAAAGTATCCTAAATCATGTGAATTAATGTGATTTCACCACCACCAGTATTAAGTCAGGGAGGTTTTCTGCCATGGTTTGCTTTAGCACTTATCACTTAAACCATCATTATCTCTATGTCTAAATTACCACCATTCAGAGTATTTCAGCATGTATTCTACAGCGTGCTTTTAAAATCAAACCAATGTCTTAATTTTTGACATATTAATTATTTCTTAGAATTACGTCCTTTAACATTAGGCAAATGAGGGTCAACTTTTCCATTCTGTGGCTTTTAAACACTGGGTTTTTTCAGAAGAGTTATTTTGTGCAGGGTGGAAGACCTGCTTGGATGCAAGTCTGACCTGTACATCTGGCAGTCTATATGGGGCTTTATACAGAGCTCATTAAAGTCACTAGATGGATTTCCACTGACCTGTAATGAAGAATCTTCTTATTCTATGCCAAATGTGTTGACCTCTTGTCCTGTGGTATGCTCTAGAGTTTGTGTGAATCTTCTGTATATTGCAGTCTGCTCAGAGGTATTGTTAGAAAGAGATTCTTGCCAGACTGCAAGCTCCAGCTCTTTGAGCATCTTCATGGCTCTCCTCTGGACCCACTAGAGCAGGCCCACAACCCTCTTCTGTTGAGGGCTCCAGAGCTGCATGCACTACTGCAGGTGGGGTCTCACAAGAGTGGAGCAGAGGGAGAGGATCACCTCCCTTGACCTGCTGGCCATGTTCCTTTCAATGTAACCCAGGATATGGTTGGTGGTAGTAGAGCCCTGCTAGGGCCAGAATGCTTGCTGCCTTTTGAGACCAAGACCCCTGATGCAAAATATCACTCTATCTAACATTAGTGGCTTTAGCAGTAACACTAGGACCATGTGGGTAGTCCCAACAGCTTATGATAAAAATCCTGAAGAGATGGAAAGTACTGAGTGCAAATACAGCTATGATAATACTACCTTCATAACAGGTTGATATAGCTACTGGCACCAGTACAGATTTGCAAGGCTAGGTACTGTTGTAATTTGATGCCTTTCTTGCCTTATTCACTTAAATGTATATAATTTTATTTTATGTACCCATACCTTATAACCCTTGGCTTCACATGTCTGCTGCTGTAAAATACAACCTTGTCATTTTCACAGATTTCTGACCTTTCCCTCTTCTGTTTCTAATTGACTCTTTTTCCCCCTCCCTTAAATGCACTTAATTTTCCTTAATAATGTGATGCAGTTGCAGAGATGCTTTATGTAAGGCAGGGAGGCCTGTTGTCTTTCTGGTGCAGAAAAATATTTACTTCTCATAGTTCAAATTTGCTGAACTTTTTAATCAGCTCGTGTTTTCCTAACTCCTCCCCCTGTTGTGTCTTCAGGTAAACCCGATGACTATCTGTAAACACTCTCTTCATTCTTGGTATAATATGCGGCTCACTAAAACTGCCCTTCATGTTTGTTTTTGATATTTAATCTGTTTGGACATCCCTAAAAATGGAATGACTTTGAGGCAGCAATAAGGTACCAATCAGTTTATTAACTTATCCTTGTATAGAAGTGACAAGCTTCATCTGCTCTTGGGGCCTTGACTGAATACAGCCAAGAAGAAACACGGAGAAAGCCATTTACCTCCTTTTTATATTTAACTTTGATGTCAGCAGGTATCTAGCTTGCACTGCCTAAAATAGCATACTTTCCATACAGGCACACAGGGTGACAAGGGAGGTTTGTTCCTTGAGAGCTGGGCCCTTGGTATCTGTATTGGTATCCCCTTCACCTGGGTTCAGGTCCAGTTATTGTTTTCATTTGGTCATGGGACCTCACAGAAATCAGAGATGTTAGAGATAGAGGCTTCATAGACCTACAGTGACAAGACAGCCCTGATTATAGCTCTATGTTGGACTTACCTATTGTGGATTGTAAAGCAAATGTTGCAACATGCAACATCAAGTGAGGCTGGGGGTCCATCAGCCAGGTGCTCAAATCTCCACTAACAAAGAAAGCTGTGCTACAGAATGGTGATAGGCATTTTGTCTCTGAGTTGTCTCTCTTAAACTGCTGAAAATACTATAAAAAAATCACTCTCATAAAAGAGCTGTGGGAACAAAATAAGGGAGCACAGCTTTGCTCATGAGTATAAAATGTGCCAAAGTTGTTCCAGTTATGAAGGTTATTGTAATTTCTAAGGGCTTCTTTCTTGGTGCCAGTGTTCTCTACACAACAGAGTAGTCAGGTCTCCAGAGGATTTGTTTGTTGTACAGTCTAATGCCAGTGGAGCCTCAGTAGAGCACCACCATGTCTGCAGGGGATTTCAGTGGCACTCACAATGACTTGCTCTAACCTCTTTGGATAAATCAGTGTCCTGCTAGCATCTTTGCACACTGGAACCCCCCGCATTGGAGCAGAAACTTGCATAAACATGAAGAACTTCTTCATTCAGCTCAGCAATTTCTGATGGAGGACAAATTAATGTCCACTGATGATCTTCTGTTTGCTTGTTCTTGGTCCTTTTTGTGGAAAAGCCTTGCCTCCTTATCTCTCCCACTTGAGTTCATGTAGCCAGTCCCTAACTCTGATCTCTAAAAACACATCAAAAAAACAACTATGCCAGAGCTGCTAGCTGCAATGACAAAATAATTTGTGTATCTGTGTCCTGTCCCTCTTTCATGCTCTCATTCAGTATCCCCTGGGGCTTGGAGACACAAGGGCTGGGTACAGTTCCCATCTCTGCCACTGATTTGATGAACCTGAAAGAATTGGGCCTCAGTTTCCCCATCTGTGAGAGCATATGATCTTGTGTAATGTACTGAAAGATCTTTGTCTGAAGAATGTTCTCACAGTATCCAAGTACTGCTGTGTATTACAGCAAACCAGGATGTGCTGAATTTTGGCTATTTTTGTTTTCTTTTTATTTGATTGAGGGATTCCTTGGACCTCTTTCCATATTTGCCTGGAGTTATGCCTATATGCCTGTTACTTGTCTGTCTCCCTGACTGATTACTTAATCTCAAATTGAATTAACTTGATTTTAGTCGACATCAATGAAGTACACTGCAGGTGTAGAAAACCAAGGTAAAGCAATGCTGACAGCCTGTTTTAAAGTTGAATTTTCTTTCTCTTCTAATATTTTATATAATAACATAGAAAAGTATAAATGCTTGAAAAAAGAAAAAAAGCCTTTTTTATGCTGCTAAGACAATGAAAATGATAATGGATGACTATGTTACTGGAGATCAATTGTGTTAAATCCTGGCAAGGAAAATAACTATTTACTAGCAGAGTGAATACTGCACAAGAATTAATGGATGATCAGAGTCATTGGATACATCTACTTAAAATGGCTTCCTCGTGAACAAGTATGTAACCTTCCATGCTCCATTGCTATGAAAATGCTAACAAAAATGCTTATAGACAGGACTACTCATACACAATTTGCAGGAATGCTCATGAAAAACATATTTTGTGTTTGTTGCATTTTTTGCATGGGCAGCCCAGTGCTGGCTGTGCTTCAGAGAAGCACTTGTGGTTTTGTCTAGTTTTAAGCTTACCTTTAAGTCACATCAACTTTTGTTCCATGTCAAGAAAATTAAATCTTTGCCACTCATCTTGATGACAGCAGGTATGGGCATATCATCCTTGCAATCCAGATGGCATTTCCATCCCTAATTTATCAGCTTCTGAACAGAAATAAAATGCTGTGTGCCACAGATTCATCAGCAGGCAGAGGGAGTTTCCAAGGGGTGTGTGATCTATCAGTCCTCCTAAACTCACCAAACAACAACACTGGGAAGATAAAAACCATGTTTCTCAGAGGGGATACCTTGTTCCTCTTCTGGTGCATCCTTCAGAGGGTACACCCTGGCAGCCAAATCTCATTGCTGAGCATGATTGCACAGCCCAGCTTTATGAAGGTCAGGAAGGGCCAGAGGTAAGGACCTCAGTCAGTGTGCCGTGGAAGCAGGTACTCCACTAGGCAACATGCAGCCCTCCTTCATCTTCAGCCTTTCACGCTTCCATTTTCTGAGCATTTATGCTGACCACAGTTACTGCTTTCTTCTTCCAGTGAGTCTGCTTTGCAGTGATGTACAGATGCCCCTTTTACTAGAGAACTGCCTGGGCTGGGGCAACAGGCACTTGGGCAATGCTTCACGTTGCAGTGCCTCCTCGGGGACCTGCTGGAATGAGACCAAATGGCTGTGGTGCTGCACAGCAAAGCTAGTGAATTAATGAGCCTGTAAAGAGATCTGGAGGCTTCTTGGGAAGTGCATTGTTAACGTTATTAAATATTACTTAGGCCTACAGCAAGCTGCATGTTCAACAGTTTAAACTGTAATTGCTAGCTGAAGCAGAAATAAGACTGAATGTATGTGAATCCTGTTGAAAGCTAGTATCGTTTTGGCTTCTCAGATTAGCAGCCTCTACAATTAGCAGTGTGTGCAGCTGATAATGTTAGTGGAGAATCCATCATACAGTGCTGTAGGATGTGTTCAAATTTGAATACAGTGGATGTGCCACATTTTCCCAATCTTATGAGTATTGCCAGATAATGAGATAACACAGAGCCCATGCTGCCATACTTTCTCTCTCTTTTCTCAATACATTCATGGCTTATGGTTCCAGCACAGAAACCAATGCCTCTTCCATTTTTTGCCTGCCCTAATCTTTTCCTGTGACGTGGCAATGTTTAGGGACAGGGGGAAGAGGAAGGAAACAAAAATCTCTCTTCTGTGGCCAAAGCAGGCTTCTCCAGATCATATCATCCAAAGTCCTTGTACTGGCACATATTTTCATGGGTTTTTTCCATGTGCATACCACTCTGTGTCTACGTATCTATTTAGAACAAAAGTTAGACACACACATGAAGCCCAACAAATGTTTTTCCCACTATCCATAAAGTCTAATTTTTGTATCAAGTATTTGAAGAGTGGGTAAATTGGGTCCTGGAACCCATGCTGGGTGAAAGAGAAGTGCAGATGCACCGCAACTGCCTAAAATATGACCGGTCTGATTTATTTATCTATTTTAATGCATTTGGAGCAAAGGTGCGACTGTCCCACCTCCCTGTTGGTTTGAAGTTCTAAGATTTGGCTTTTTACTCTGTCCTTCAAATGCGCAATCAGTATGCACTTTTTCATGGCTTAGCGTATATGGTTTCTAGCACCTAAGGACCTCTGACAGTCACATCAAACCTGGCTGGGGATTCTGTACATCCCATTATAGTCCTCTTGTTTTGAAATTCTTCATGCAGAAATTTAGAGAAGAAATGCACTGTTGATGATTTTCCCCTTAAATCTGGAAACATTAAAGAAAACACTTCCTAGAGGTGCTCAACATAAGTAAATTCTCTTTACATCTATATATCTGAGAACATCTCAGTCTTTGTGTATAAGAGGTATAGAGGATACTAGTGTGTGATAGCCTCTGGGTTTAAACTATTGTTAGGTCTATTCTGCTGTGAGCCATTTGGCAGGGAAAGCTTCTCTGTGGTGGGTGCTGGGCACTAGGCAGTGCAAAGGACAAATAACAGTGATAGTACTGGAGACCTCAAAAGCCTCTGAGAAGTCTTAGTTATGACACAGTAATTTTGGATGTTCTCATCCCTGCAGGCAGGTGAATGATGGAGGGTTCAGCTGTTACAGGGTCTTCCATGTGTTTTGTGGGGACACAGTCATTACCATTCAGCAGTCTCTTCTGCAAACTTTTGTATTGCAGGGAACACTCTTTGCTTGCACCCTGTCCAGCTCAGCTTTTATCTTATTTTTCTGTCATTTAAATGACTTTTCTTGAGGGGAGGATGAGACTGTATAGCAGTACTGTCTGCGTATTTTCTAAGATCATGCCACATCATCTTAAGCTTCCCTTCTTTTCAGAACATCAGGCAACATGTTGTCATTGACAGAGCTGGAGTGACTTGGGGAGGGCTGCCATGGTCGTTTGCCAGGAGTGTATATAAAAGCCTCATCACAGTGAAGCTAGCGAGATCTTTGTTGCTGTTATTAGCCAAGACTTCACTCTGTTTCTAAATGGTGCTGAGGAAAAGGACAAGTGAGTTGGACACAGTGAAAGAAACCTTACTGCTTGGATTGACGGGGGACAAAAAAACCGCCTAAAACCCTATTTTCTGCAATTTCTGCCTAAGTAAAATGATTATTCTCCACTATAATCCACCACCTCTCTTGATCAAGTCTTGAACATTGACTAAGTGATTTGCAGGTAAATGTCTCTGCCTACAGCACCATTTTTATCTGTGGTTTGGTTTTTTCCCCACCAGCTGCTCTGAGAAGATCAATTTTCAAAACAGCTTGTGGAAATATGCAGCTGAATGCTCACTGCTTGGAAAATCCCAATGAAGGTTTAAATCCACAAGCAGTAGCGTGTACACAAGGTTTTCAAAAGTGACCCTCCATGAAAGGCTGTGCCAGCAGCTCCATCTCAGATGACACAGCAGCTTGGCTGTGTGTGGCCTCCTACACAAACAGGACAAACATTGGGAAGAATCAAGCTCTGGAGATGCATTTGTGGAAAGGAGAGTTTCTATTCTTTCAGGGTGGAAAGACAATTTTAGACTCTCAGTGGGGGATATTACTGCCCCGTAGTTTCAAAGTTTTCTAAAGGACTTATCTGGTTCTGCTCACACACACACTCTATAGAAATGTTAATCTCACCATTGTTCTTAATTGTTTCAGGGAAGTGGGAGGTATTGTCCCCAAAGGATTTTAAGTTACTAAGAAGCATTCACTAAGAAATGTGATGATGTACTTTTTTTTCCTGCTGCTGAGAGTGTTACAAAAGTGAGGTAAAGAGGGAGGGCTTCATTGTAAAAGTTCTTCAAATAACATTTACTATGCTTCTTGGCTATCCTCATGAAAGTAATTTTAATAGCAAGCCCACTCAAGTGGTCTGACAGCTCACATCATTGTGTATGTAGCTGCAACACAAACGTGCAGGGGCAGCAGGGGAAGGACTTTTGTTTCTTGGATCTGGCTGTGCCTGAGCTGGGAGTGATCCAGACAGACACCTTCTTTTCTTTAGGGATGGGAATTACCTGGGTCATCCTTGCACAAATTGACAGAGATTCTCTGAGTTTGAAGGCCACTTCAGGAGTCCTTCCTGCTGCTCTGGGAGCTGCCCAGCAAAGCCATTGTGAAAACTTGTGTGGACCGAGTCGCTATTTCAGTGGTTTGAGTTACAAAACCTTGTTCCCTGTTTGCGTAGCTCAGATGTGGTTGAGCCAAATGCAAAGGAACTTTCAGATGGCGGCAGAGGCTGCTGCTATTTTTGTCATTTTGATTTGTTTATGCTCCTCTCCAAGAACAAAGACCTCAGCAAACCCCAGTGGCTCAAGTCTCTCCAGCATGTCGCCAAAGGAGACAGATGCAGAATTTAGCTCAGGAGACTTTGTCTGCCCAGACTCCACATGTACAGTGACAAACCATCCTGGTGTGTTTCAAAGAGGAGGCACAGATTATTGTGTGTGCAATGTTGGTTCCACCATGGAAACTGAACAACAGCCTATTCCAGAACCAAACAGCTCAGCAAACAGCCCTGATTTGCATCAGTACTTTTGAAGAGCAGCAGGCACTTTGGTCTATTTCCTCATGGTCCTGTGTGGTTGCTGTCATGCCCACTTTCACCTGTAAGTCAGAAGAAGGGCTGTGACCTCTCTGAAAGGAGAAGAGAGTTGGTAGAAGAAGCTACTCTTCAACCTCTTGCTATTTGGCCCTCCTTCCTTCTTCCTGCCAGAAGGCAAGTAACTAAAACAGTGATATATTCTCTGTCTCCCTCATGTTTTAAGCCACTTGGTGCCCTGAATTAGGCTAGGAAGACAACCATGGGTTTTTTTCCTGGAGACTTCTTCAAATTAACTCTTCAGGATTCAGTACCAATGTTATGATACTGATATCTGACAGTGAAAGGACTTTTTCTTATTCTCTGTAAGTGAATAAGGCCTTATGGCTGAGAATGAGGAGAAGAAAATTAATGCTGTTTGAAAGTGTCCTGTGACTGCCCTGAAGAGAATAAGTCTGAGCTACATGTGTATGCCAGACTGGGCAGTTTTCTTCACATTGCAAGTTACCAAGCAAATTCAAGAAGTATTAGGAGGCAAACGGGAAACATTTCAGCACATCTTAAAGATGTGAATTAATAAGCAGAAGCCTGATGATAGACGAAATCTATCTTCACAGGGAAGAGCTAAGGCATGTGGAAGTTATGTGCTAAAATACAACCTCACCGAGAGCTCACAGGAACATCCTGCAGCACCTCAGATGGAAGAGTCCTGCCATATGGAAACTGTCCTGTATGTATCTGAGTGGGGAGAGACAGAAAAAAACATATTGCAATAATGATTATACCTGGGAATGCACAGAAAGGAGAGCAAGGTAAAAAAAACGTACCTGAAGAAGACTGTCTCACTGCATAACCTAACTAAGTATGGGGCAACATGTTTCTTCTCACTGGTTGATAGTTATTGTATATCAGGAGGCTGTACATTTGTGTTCATCTCTGTTCCTGGACTGTGAGAACAGGCTGGCTGCATCCACAAGGTTGGCTTTATGCAATGTTTGTATGCAAGAGCTGCAGCCATTCTGCAGGAGGAGGAACCTGCCCTTGTCTGGTTTCCAGTTGCTCATCCCTGCCCTCCTCCCAATGGGAACTGCATCCTCCAGTCCACTTCTCCCTCATATAAAAGCTAATTGGTTTCCCTCTAAATAGCAATGAACTGTTATTTAAATGGCTGCACAGTAGACAGTACAGGGCAGAGACCTGTTGTAGTCACAGGTCAGTGGGATGTGGTGGAGGAGCAGTAACTTCTTTAGAAAACACAACCACAACTAAGAAAGAACTTGTGGCCAATGCTGCTGCTGTCCTTATGGTCTCACCTGCTGCTCTAGTGGTATACCCAACTCCACACTGGACTAAAAGAGGGGCTTAGAGTTAACAGTAATGTATTTCTGTTGGTCTGTGCCTGAGGTCTTTTGCAAGTCCTACTGGTTAATAGCCATGTAAGTCGAAGGCTTATGTGCCTTGTCACTTCACTTGGAGTTTTGAGAAAGAGAACACTGTGACTACTATTTCACTGATACATGGAAAAACAAAAGTACCACCTATGCTGTTTTACTTATTTTTTTTGTAGGTAACTCAGACCATAATATGTCCTCATTATTTTGTGGTGGTGGTGTAGATGATGATGATGATTTAATGAGCTAATACATTAATTACTCACTACTCCAGCATGTAAGCCAGTTACTTCCGTTCATTCAGAAACTAAAGGAAGGTTGTTGGGTTTTTTTTAGGACAGGTTGGCAAATATCTCCTAGCCGAATATCCAAGGGCATCATCCTCTCTCAGCTGCACAGCTTCTCATTAATATTTGAACAGGTTTACTGCAAAATTTAGGATCAGAGTGTAGTATTTTGTGCAGTTATTTCAAAATTCATAGATTATTAGATTTTTCAGGCCAGAAGGGACTATTACGCACACCTTCTGTGACCCCCTATATAACGTAGGCTACATTTGTTTAAAGTTTCAATTTGTTTTCTTGAGCAAACTTGTATTTATTATATGTAGTTTGGTACAGAAGAGTAGCTAGTGAAAAGGTTGAAACCCATAAATATTATATCAGACCACCTGGTGCTCTGAAACTTGCTTCTGAATGACGGCCACTCAAAACGAAGAGCAGCTTGAAAGACAGGGGAATATAATGATGTGACTATTGCAAAGAGCAAGTGAATGGCTTCGTGTTAGGCAAAGTTGTTTCTGGAAGCCCAGTTTCAGTTCAAGTGTTGTTTTTATCCTTGGCAAACAAATGCTGTTTCAGTCAGCATAATCTTTATTTTAGAAATATGGAAGCAAGAAGGGAGAGGGATATTTCTGTACGAGATCAAATTATACCTGAATAACTCAGTAATAAAGAGCCATCTCAAGCTGACAGGGGAATGCCCATTACCAAAGGACAAAATTTACACTTAAGGGTGCAGCATGCAGAAAATAGCCTGATACCTACATAACTATAGTCACTGCAGAGTAATGATTCATCTGAATACTGCAGAAATATATTTCGTATTTACTGACATCCCGTTGTGTGATTAAAGATGTGTTGAATGGCGCAAGAGAGATGTTTCTCTCTTAGCGTCTCTGTTTTAAACAAAGATGAAAAGGAAGGGCCATTGGAGTCTCTGACTGAGCAGCCATCTCTGTGACACTACCCTGGGCTTTGATGATCTTGCTTTCACTCAGCCTATTGCTCACACTAGAAGCCTGCAGAAGTGCTTCACAGCTCAGCACAGGCCCACCATGTAAAAACTACAGGTTCTGTCTTGATGATTAACGTTAGCTGTTTGAAATAATCCAAATGCTGCTCTCTGATCTGATAAAAAGAATATACACATTGGGTGTGAATGATGGGAGTGAGGACGAGGACAGGAGTTTTTTGCCAAGCTCAGTTTTCTGAGAATGAAACAGCATTTGGGGAGGGGAGGGTGTGTGTGTGCTGGGGATATGATTTTATTTATTTATCTTTTTTTCTCTTCCACGTGTTGCTGTGCCAGAGGCTTACCCCTGATCAAGACACTGTGTTTTACTGGAGTGTCTGAGGGTTGCCTGAGATGGGAGAGCAGAGGTTCTCCTAGAAAGCAGAAGAACAAATGCTCTGGTGGTACAGGAGGAGTTTGTCTCGCAGTACACCCACAAGTGAGTTGACAAGGGAAGGTGTTTCAGGTCCCTGCAGGTACAAAATCCAGCAGTAGAGTTCAACAAATCGTGAGGTACTGACTGGCAGCTTTTCTCAAATTTTGCCCAGCTCATTTAGCCTTTTCTATGTCTTGCTTGGCTTTATTTGGTCTCTTCACACCTCATTTTATTCTAGTGAAAACTGGGTATCTAAAAATGAGAGTATCAGCAGTATGAACACATACTTGTCTGTGTGCAAAGACACTACTGCCTCTGCAGAAGCATATCAGCCCCCAGACAATGAGTGAACCATTCTGTATCAATGGCCATTTGATGCAAGAATCTAGAAACAGGCATGGTATGTAGTAATTAAATTGTATCTCTACAATGTGCAAGGGTATTCTACACAGTTAGAGATATTAATTTGATCCATCATTTCACTGTTTCAGTTTATAGTAGTGTAACTTAATTTTTTTGTCAAGACCAGTCTTTTGCTACTCTTGCAGTTAAAATACTCACTGTTAGGGTTTTTTTCCAATGATACTTCAGGATATAATTGTTGTGTAATTGTGTTCTAATGATTAGTTCTGTTTACATCAGCTGCTTTCATCTGGCTTTAAGAATCATAGAATCATAGAATAGTTAGGATTGGAAAGAACCTTAAAATCATCTGGTTCCAACCCCCCTGCCATGGGCAGGGACACCTCACACTAAACCATGTCACCCAAGGCTCTGTCCAGCCTGGCCTTGAACACTGCCAGGGATGGAGCATTCACAGCTTCCCTGGGCAGCCCATTCCAGTGCCTCACCACCCTAACAGTAAAGGACTTCTTCCTTATATCCAATCTAAACTTCTCCTGTTTAAATTTTAACGCGTTACCCCCTGTCCTATCACTACAGTCCCTAACAAAGAGTCCTTCCCCAGCATCCTTATAGGCCCCCTTCAGGTACTGGTCCTACTCTTTTTCTTCATGTCTTCTAATATACTTCAATATCTTTCTATTAAAACTGCTGTTTCCTAGATGTGACACAAGTATTACACCTATTATATTGTTATTACATTTGTTGTTTTTATTTGTATATTGAAGATGAAGAGCAAAACTGCTGACTCTGTGGAAGAGATTTGGTGACACAAGGAATGTTTAAAGCAAAACACAATTAATACAACATCCAAACTATACAAAAAACCCAAAAGGAACAAAATTAGGAGCTGCTCATAATGTTTTACTGTTTTCTACACGTGCTTGTTTGACAGACTCTGGTTATGTGAGTGTGAAGGAGCAGTGAATGCTGTAAGTTCCTGTGTTTCTATGAAGTTCTCTGAGCATCCATTCTGGATGTAATGAAAGATCTTTGTACATTGACTCATGAGGAATTCAGGGGGTCACTCCTGACCTTCTTGACTAGTGGGAGGTTTTGGTTTGGTTTTTTTTTTCCAAGGAAGTTTTTGCAGCGTGGTGACCTGATGGTAAATAAGTTGATGGCAGGTCCGTGGGTTAAAAAGTACAGTCTCAGGCATGGTTCTTAGCCTGCAGAACCAGAGTAGGAGTGCTGTGTGAATGGGTTGGACTAGGCACAGCGCTTCACTTCTCACTCTGGAAATGTGTGTATGTAAAGCGTAAGTTCTTCAGGGAAGAACTGCGTTGCACAGCCGTATAGCTGGGAAGCTGTCTAACATCTGCCACAGAGGTGTTTGCACCTGAGGTGGCTGTCTGGGGCCTGTTTATAAGCAGTGCACAGAATGAATTGGTCTTTCCCAAGGTAAAATTCATCTGACCCATTTTTGATGTCTGATTTTCTGATGAAGTTAACACTTCCTAGAAACTCCTGTATTGAATAGAAATGGAAACTACCCTGATTTCCTCTTGTTTGGACATCAAATTTAATCATCTTAAATTTGGGTGAGAGAATGCAACCTCACCTGTCTCTGCAGGGCTCCAGTTTCTTAAAGAGCTGCTAGGAGCTGTTCAGGTACATAAAATAATTTAAATTTCTAGTGTTAAATTAATTCATGCTTTTGTCTGTTTACAAATACAGATCATGCTTTGTATAAGAAGTTCCTTACAGCATGCAAGGAGTTTGTGTGTCAGGCTCTGACACAGCAGCCTTTGTTTTTAGCAGTGCTGTAACGCAGATTGATTACTGAAGGAGAAGAAAACATAACAACTGGTAGAAAAAAGCTTGGATACCAACTGCTAGCAAGAAGCTGTATCAGCTCTTGTGCTCTGCCATTTCCTTTTTAAACAGTTCTTTGCTATCCAGGCAAGAGATTTTCACACCAGTAAACGACAGGGGCCTCTATTCAGACACAGCCAGGATGTAATAGTCCAAGTCTTGGCAGCATTCAGCCTCTGGAAGTGTTCAGTCCCAGACCTTATTTTTTGTGTTTGTGTGTTGGTTCTTTATTCCCTGCCCCCAGCAGACACTTAGACATAGGGGCAGAGCAGAGCCCACCCATGCAGTTCAGCCAGCAACAGAAGTAACTTGTCATTGCTTCCAGGCTCAAACTTTCAGATCAGTGATGTGGGATTGAATGACAGGCTGCTGTCAGTCATCCAGGTGCTGTCTCCAGTGTTAAAGGGAACCCGTGTTCTCCTTATTCACTGAAGGATAACTTTCAGGCAATAAAAACAGCTCATGACCTTTAAGAAAATCCCAAGGATATGGAACCAGTAATGATTCATATGGCTAAATTACTCAGAGCCTTGATAATAATTTTTATTATCATTCTCACTATATATTATGTCAAGTAGCTGGACACATATAAAAGAATAAGACTTTTCTCTCTCTAGAATTACTGGCTTCCAGACCTGGAAATAAGAAAACAAAAGAGAATAACACTCAACTAAATTATATTGTTGCAAGCTTTATCAAATGGCTCTCAATATATCCAGGGCTACATCTCCCACATGCTGTGTGACCTGTCTCTTTGTGCCTTGCCCCAGCCAGAGCTATACAGAGTTTTCTGCAAAGTCCTTGCACAAAAAGTGCATGTACAAAAACTGGGGAAGGAGCTCAAGGCACTCTCCCAGACCTGTTCAATACCACAGTATGGATGATTTCAAAGCAGGTTTCAGGGAGTTTTCCATTAATGTGGTCCAGGTGCAGTAAGTTTTGACACAGGAAAACAGATCCATGAGTTTTGACACAGTGGGGAAGGGCACAAAAGAAAGTGCAGCTTCTCCATGTACTCCTGTTTTAAAGTCTGAGTTTGCCTTAGCAGAAAGCATGGAATGTCAGGTGAACTTGACACCTCCTCAGCCCGCAGCCATCTTCACTGGATAAGGTGCATTAGTAATATCCAGGTAGCACTTGTCAGCCATCTAGGATTCTTCTTTTCTTTCCTTTTCAAATCACATTAGCTCAGAGAGTTGTTTTGTTGTTGTTTTGTTGTTTGGGTTTTTGCTTCTGGTCTTTTCTCCCACCTGACTTAAGCCACTGGTCTATCTATGAATTTGTTACTGTTTTCCTGATGGAGTACCATGGAATGATAATTTGTTACTGTGAAGCCCAGAATGACTTCTAATTGTGGCTCCTAATGCCACATGCTGTCATTTAAATCTCAATGGCTGTCACTTCCTTGTTCTCACCCAGAGAAAATACGACTCTTTCCCCCTTCAAACATCTGTAGCAGTGCACAGTTTGTGCCTGCCTTGGTTGGGCTAAGTGAGTCACAGAATGCCAGCTCCTCACATTATTAGCTTCTCTGACTTAGCCCTGGTGGAAAAAACCCTAACTTTGTCTATTTGTTACTTTCAGTGAACACCCTAGATATAAAAGAAACACTGCAGATTCAAACAGACATGTCCTTGCAAATATGCTCCTGGGGTTTTGTTTGTTTGAAGATGATCAGCCTGGTGGCTCCTTTAGAAAGAAATAAAATCATCCATGCAATTACTTTTTTGTGGGTGCTTTCCTGAGCAGAGTGAGATGGCTTAATTCACTGTAAGTCATTGGAGTCTTCCTTCTCATTTCAGTGGTATTGAATTTCATTCTCAGAACTTAGTGCTAAGCAGTTTTTACCATCTTGTATACATAGAGTGGAGAGGAGGTAGAAAGGTTTCTGGGCAAGTCACAGCAGCAGTGCAGTATATAACTGCATTAAAGTTCTCTTTCAAGTAGTGTGCTACATTTAAAACTGAATGAATGTGATTGTGTTTTAAAAGACCTGGGGGGACAGCATATGGGCATTCTGCAATGCTTCGGTCAGCCAGATCTGGAGGTAGACACATGGTTTTCCTTGAAGAAGCATACCAGCAAGGTGTGAGGATGGGCAGGAACCCTTATCAGCTGGATATCAGCCAGCAACCTTCATCCTTCTCTTCTTCAACTGCATCTTCCCTGGCACTAATAAGCTGAGGAGCAATTCATCCCAGCCAGCACAAGAGTGCAGGTTCTTTCTGAGCTGCCCTGGCCACTGGGTGGCTGGGCCAGGGAGAGAGCTTGTTTGAAGTATGGTGAGACTTGGGGTCATGTCCTGCCTCGGCCAGCATGGAAGGCTGACAGCTCTTCCCTACCAGAAGAACAACATGGGAAATGCTGTAACTGTTTCTGGAAATCTTACTGACATGGTAAACAGAGAAGTGTGGGAATGGCAGTGAGTAGAAGTCTTGCAATTGTAGCTCACTAGTTTAGAAGGTTTTGACACCTTGTGATTCTTCTACACACTTTATGTTGAATGGTAAACTCAGTGTAGGTCAAGAGAGGCACCTGGCATAGTAGTGGCAACTTCATTTGAGAGACTCAGGGCTAAATGAAGGTCCTTGGTGCTGGAGGTGGGGATGCTTGAGTGATGGCTGTAGTAGGCTGGTGAAATAGAGCTGTGCTTGCACAGATACACAGAAAGCCACAGTGATAGGCCTTGTCAATACAGCTGACTGCTTAAGTTCAAGCTGTTCAGTATTGCAGCAGGGGAGAGCTCTGTGTTTTCAAGAGGTGGGTGGATGCTTAAATTGGCAGCTGGAAGAGATGCCATAGGTTAGCTTCTGTGATCTAAGATGCCCCAGCAGAGATCAGTGCAACATCTGCTTTGCTTGTCTTGCGCATACCTACATATTCATGTACAGCTTTCTGGACTCTCAAGAGATGACTGAGCATATAGGAAGAAGAGTTTCAGTGAGCTGTAAACATCCTGCTTTAGCTGATGGGAGATGAAATGTCTCTTCTGTCATATTTTCATCTCCAAAGAATTTTTGGGGTTTACAGGAAAAGATAGAGGGTGCCCACCTCCTCACCTGTTTCCTAATAAATACAAAGAGCAACAGGAATTTGGCAAAAATAAGCATGTACTAAGAACCAGGCTATCTGGGGAATAATGCATCTTTGTACATACCCCATGAGCTAATTCCATGTGAGTAAACTAAGCACAAGGGAGTGACACAGAGTCCTGGCAGGACATGGGCGGCCCTGCCACGAAGAAAGGCTCCCCACACATTCGGCTAGGAGTGTGGAATGTGCTCTTCGCTGGAGCCAGGCCCTTCTCTCTAACGCCAGCTGAATGAAAGGAAATCAATGGATGGTATGTTAGAACTGACAGAGAAATGGATCCCGTGAGACTAACAACTTCTCAGAGCAAGGATAAAGGACAACTCCTCAGACCTGACAAGGTTCTTGGCATTCATGACATACAAGCTGCATGTTGCAAAAGCCTGATTTTTGATGCATACTGCACAACATGCTGCGGAGCTTGTTCTTACATGGCAGATGATGGTGAAGGAAGTTCACTGCACATTCTTTCCTCCAGACTTGTTTTAACTAAGCCTTGTCTAGATGGGGTGGAACTTGCTCAGGTATGCTCAATAATCTGAGTGCACCAACCTTACAAACATCTGGGCTATTCTCAGTTAAATCCATCTTAAAAGAAGTTGTTGTTTCAGTGTTGAAGATGACACCTCTCTACTCCAGTCCTCAAGAAAAATCACAGAAGTACATGGCAAGTCTCTCCCTTTGGTCATATCCCAGATTTACTCTGCACCTGGGAAAGGATATTCTTTTTCTGTTTTCCACCTCTCCTTTTCTTCCAACAAGTGGCTTAAAATCATCATCTGCATTTGTAATCTCATTCAGTATTTGACCACTGATTTCTGTCTTACCAGCAGTGTTAGTGTGGTGATATGTGCTACTCTTAGGTGGTCCTTCACTTTCTTAAATCTCATCTTGCCCCATGGATGGAGCTGTGTTAAGGCTGACCACCCTGGAAAAATGCTTGTATGTTTGACACGCATGCTGCTGAGAGGGAGTTTTTTCTTTCTGTGTTCTCTGCTACCCTGCTTCTCTAAGGAGAATCAATACATGGTTTCAAAGCAGTCTTCAGCTCGCTGCTTTCTCAACTCTGAAATCTCCTGGGTACAGGAGTTGTTCTGAGCTTTGGTGTTTGTGTTCTGGTAAAATAAAGCAGAGTGATTTTAAAAAGGCTCTGAGCACTGAGTAACTTGGAAAAAATTAAAGGAACAGTCTTCAGTTGTAATGATCTGGCAGTACAGAATTTCATGGTCTTCTCTTTTTCAATGCTCACTTGCACAGAATCTGGTGTACATACTGTTTTACAACAACACCTAGACACTGTAATGTGCAGCTGATGCAGAGAGGAACAAACTGTTGCTTGAAAAGGCTGCACTTAAAGTGGTCTGAAAGTTGTGAACAGGCATAAACAGATGTAAAAGAGCTTGTTTGTTAACTGAAACGCATGTTTTTCAGATTCCTTTGTTTGGATTGCAAGGGTTGTTTCTCTTTTCGTCATGTTCAGAGTAACCGAATAATTCTTTCATTCTGTTCTCCTTTTTTCCCCCCACATTTCAATGGGGAGAGAGACCAGTGGGCATTTTCATAGCAGTTAGTATTAACTGGACATTTCAGGTTTCAACTTTTCACAACAGTCACTTTTTGATAAGGTCACTCTCACTTATTCCAGCTTGCTTGCATTTCAGTGGTTTGTGTGATGTGTTTGATGCTACAGCAGCTGTGCACTGAAAAATGACCTTTCTTCCTTAAGAGTCTCTTCAGAGTAAAACAGTCGTAAGTTCTTCAATTGAAGGATTCATAGCAACATTTTAGAGCAACCTTCTGGCCACCACCACTCAGAGTAAAGCACTTACCAACCAGGTAAGGAGGGTAAATCTCCATTGCAACAACCAGAGATGCTGAGCACCGTACTCAGGAAGCACAAGCAGATGAGCAAATCACTTGATCCAAGCCTGTAACTGAAATAATGACAACGCAAGAGTTTGTGTTAGTTTGTGTTACCCTGCTTGTAACCTATTCTACCTGCTCTCTACTGCTGAAGAAACTGGAACTTCTAATACTAACAAGAGGATAGATGGGTACTCAGCAAAGAGAGCCATGGAGAAAAAAAGGCATTTCTGCTTTCAGGATGAGAACAGCTCGGAACCATATGGGAGAGCTGCAACATACAGCCGTGGGGGAGCCTGTAAACACTGCTGGGAGAGCTGACACAAGACCTGCATCACCACGCACAGGCTTTCCTGTGACCCTTTACTCTGCAGGGAATTTCACTCTGAGGGAGAGCTTTACAAAAACTGAGCACTCATTTAATCACCAAATTAAGGTCTTGATCGGTTTCCAATTGAAATCCAAGACATAACTCACACCAGTTTCTGTAGCACTGGACAACATGTCTGGGACTGCCCCACTTTGAAACTGCACTAACAAATACATGGGAACTGCAGAGGAGCAAGCACCCAGAGCTGTGTTTGCAAGGAGTAATATTTAACACTGGGAACATAAATACTTTTTAAATGTTTAACACAAATTATTGCTGCCATGAAGCTGGAGTGGCCCATGGGCTTCATGCATCTTAGAGATGTTTTGACATATGGCCTAAATGAGGATTTAGTAAAATTCTTGTGCTCTAAAAAGTACTCATAATTTTTGCCCAATTTCTACATGTTTTCTCCCCCTTTAATTGTAGTTCAACAAATCAGAGGGACTAATCTCAGATAAAAGTAGAAACACCAAGATTAAAGTGCACTTTTGTTTATTTTTAAGGGCAGTGGGTTAATATGAGCACTCTATTGTTGATGTCAGCATCACAAGCCAAAGATAAACACCACTTTTCTGCACTTACATCACATTTTCAGGGCATTATTCTTCATTAACTAGTATTTTGTTCTGCAATGGAAAAGAGTTACTTTGTCATAAGCTTATTGGCTACCAATCATAACCGTTTTGTGACTGTTCTGTAAAGCATTTGCTCCTTTTTATCATGATCTTTGCATTTATTCAGCATTGTTTTACTTTGATTTCCTTAAGATCCAACTCTTTTTTACAATGGAGTTATTCCAGGTTTTTAAACAAAATAATTTAATTCTTTAAATGCGTGGATTTTCTCTTATTGTACCTTTATCATTACCTCAAATAAGATAGTAGAAACATGATGCTCTTGCTATCATAAAGGTTCCAAATGTCCTGTGGGGAAGAGTTTATAATGTGTGTTTACAGCACTGCTCCCTGTTTCTGTTTTCTTTCTCTTGCTCAGTTCACTGTTAGAGACTTCGGCTCTTTTGGGAGGAAAGTGTAATAATTTGCTTTAGACAGACTGGGAGATAATATCTACCTAAGTAGTTACAAAGGCACTAATCACTGCAATCTTTCTTCTTGCCCATCTTCTAAAGTGTCCCTTTAAGAAATCTGTTGCCTGCATCTAGGTACTTGGGTCCTCCCATAAAAGATTCACTGAATAGCATGATTTCCCAAAAGAGATGGAGAGGTTTCAAAGCTGTGGAGACATCTTTGCTCTACATTTGAAAGGCCTTTCTGCAAACCACCAGGAAGCACATCCTACAGCTGCCAGCAGTTACATGCTTCTGATGCTGGTATGTAGAAAGTCATGCAACATAAAGCTCCACTATGTGAAATAACATGGGCAGCTTGTAATTTAAAATAATTTCTTGCTGTCATCTGATTTTGACCTGTACCTCTTGCAGGACAGTCTCTGAAATGTATCTGCCCTTTCTTATCTATGTCAAAATCCTATCTCCTATCTATATTCATCTACAGGGGTACACAACTTATAGCAAATACCCTTACTCTTTTACTCCTATTGAACTTCAGGTGAGGAGATATCAGAAGGAAAGTTTAGTTTTTCCATGCTTAGAAAGTAAATTTAAGTGGTATAACTTATTGAGGCAAAACCTCACTGGGCAACCCTGAATGAATTCTCAATTACTATTTTCCCATGAAGAAGCTTAGAAATATTCTTTTTCCGAACAATAACATCTAAAAAATCTTCAAATCTTTCTGAAACATTTTCCTCTCTTTATGTGGTTCTGACTGACAGAAGAACTGACTCAAAAGAGCTACCGTGGTTCAAAAAGAGACTAGAAACAAGAGGGTGTGATTTAAAGTACCAACTGCGTTTTACCAATGCTGCTTGCAAGCATGTTATATTCACTGATGTTCCAGGAATAATTTCATGATACATCATTCCAATTTTGAACAAGTAGAAAATCTCACCATGCAATCAAAAAAAAGTTATTAGAAGACATTATTTATTGTGAAATAATTGTTGTCATTTAAGTATAATTCAGTATATTCTTCCTGGCACAAATACGGTCACGGTGAAAGAATCTGAAGACAGCTCATTGCTATACTGTGACCATTAAACAGCAGGTTATCCCACTGAAGCAACCAGTACTGAATGGTTCCTGGTTGGTGGGATAAAAGGTACTAAAAATACCCATATATATTCCTAAGATCATTTTCTCTGACTATATTTAAGATACTTAGCCACATGTGTTGTATTTTTGTGAACACCATGTAGGAAATAAAAGCATTAGAAATCATCTTGCTATAATTGAGTGTGCTAAACTACACACTGTTATACAGTCTAGTTTATATACTCATGTAACTATCCTTATACGTGAAAATCCTGTATTTGCATGCATATAAATAGCTTGCAGATTAGGGTACCAAAGAGACTATTGTGATCATCTAGTCTGGCTGTCAGCCGGAAATGCTTGTTTTGCATCAGTTATTTGTTCTTGTCAATCTATTTTTATGTCTATCTCTCCAGCCATCCCTCAGTTGTGAAATTTTCTGAGCAAAAGTTCACGCTTCCTCAAATTTTTCTATCCACCCACTTAACTTTGAACATTTCCCTCTTCCTGGGAAAAACTGATCAGAATTCTTTGATCTTCCACATTCTTGTAGGACAGCAGGCATCCAATGTGATCTCTGTATGTCTGCATTTGCATGAGAATAACTTCTTCCTACATATGTTTGGGAAGGAAAGCAGTGGAATGACATAGTTCTCAGTAATGTTTTCCTATTGCACAGACTCTGTAGTAACAAGCCTTCAAAAGGTATTTGACTGTGATTTCTACAAGCTGATGTCTGAAATAATCTCAAGATTTCTCATCTCAGAAACAAAACTTGCAGCCTAACAAAACTCAAACTGTTAGACTGTACTAACAGGTTTGCCCGTTTTCATTTATGTCTGTCATGAAAGAGTACCTAATAATCATAGAATCATAGAATAGTTAGGGTTGGAAAGGACCTTAAGATCATCTAGTTCCAACCCCTTTGCCATGGGCAGGGACACCTCTTATCTCGAGGTCAGCTAGTGGGGTAATTTGTAAATCACCTCTCCTTATTGAGCCCTTTGGCCACATTTGCCTCTCTTTTTGTAACATTATTATTTTGTCATATGTCCTTCAGTAGTGAGGACTGAAGCATCATGCTGTAGGAGCCCTAACATGCCATTGATTGGTGTTACAGGTTACGCATCCTGTAGTCATAGTCATACTTTCATCAAACTCTCATATAAAATATATTTGGTAATTAGCTGCCATTCTGCCTCATGGCAGAACCATGCTCTTCTGATAGTTAGAATCTTTCTCCTGTGTTTCCATCCCAAATGACAACCTGCCTTGAGTGTACATACAGGCATTATTGTACCAAATGCCAGCTTCAAATGAAACATTGCTCCACCCTTTCTGTAATTGAACCTGTTCTCTAATGTCATATTGCTGAGCCATACAAGAAGTGAGCCCTTTTTTTGGACTTCTCCAATATCCTCTTCTCTTTGATCTCTAGACTATCTACCTTCTTTACTGTTGACCCAGTTGGCAGAGAGTGGAGTTACTTTTTAGCATCAACAACAATACATGTTAAGAAAAATGTTTACAGCTTTGCTAAGGTAAAAGAAAGATGTCTCAGCATAAATAGGTTGGAAAATAGGTTGGAACACTAGACATCAAAACAAATTAAAGGGAGTTTTTCTTGCCTCATTTATGCTTATTGAGAAAGCTGATATAGGAGGCGTATGCTCTAGACTAATCAGATTATAATATAATTAAATTAGGTAGCTCATCTTCAGCACCAATCTCATATTTATAAAAAGCAAAGCTTAAACTTGAGCAAAGTCATATTGCTTTACTCTGGCTTAATTTGCAATTATTCAAATAGCAATACTACAGATAATGAATTCCAAGTTAATCAAATTGTTGTACCAATGAGCTTGATAGTTCATCTTCAGTTTCAAGTTCATAAGTTAATTTATGGCCAGCTGCTTAAAAAAGAAAGCCTTATCTTCATCAAAATTGTAGTCTACTTATGTTGCGATTTGTGTCAAGATGAGGCTTAGAGGAGAAAAACCCACAGACATTAAAGCTGAATGATAAAATTAGCTCAGTGAAGAAACAGATCAGTCTAAAGGAGCCTGTGTGCTTTCTGATGCCTTTAAGAAATATACGAAACAATTTTCTTTTATGAAATATAATTTTACCTGTTATTCTTTCCAGACTTAATGTATTAACCAGCTGTTTCACCAACAGGTAAATAAGGCAATATGGTCATACACACTTTGAATTTTTGTGAGAATGCATAAAGCACAATATGAAATCATCTGCTTAACTGGAAGGGAAGGGAAAGTCATCATAAATATGCCTTTATGTGTTTGTGCAAAATATTATGGACAGTCTTCACAGAAGCCCAGAACATTTTCTTTCCACCTACAATGCAGGACTGTGCTAAGTATCAATGAGAGCTTTATTCATTCCTGACTCTTTCCTCTTGGTACTTTGGGTTCCTATCAAGGTGGCTACACGCTTTGAAGGATTTTCAGTGAAGCCCCCACAGTGAAATATTTCTGGCCAGTAGAAATTTTGCTACCAAACATTAAGTAAGAGACCAAATTTAGGATGAGTGACAGATTTTATTCAAGTATGTTAGAATCTAGAAGATGCTGTAGGCTGATAAAGGTCCAGAACTTGGTCTCCTCCTCAGTGCCAGTGTGAGGGATAGGATCCAGTCACATACTTTCCAGCTAGTGGAAAAAAATTTCCTCCTCTCTGATGGACGAGGGATTGGCCCCAGTGTGACTGAGGTCCATGGCAAATGACAGTATTTGTAGTGTGTATACACACTAGGGCAAAGTACTGGTGCCACACC
Source organism: Melopsittacus undulatus (assembly GCF_012275295.1). NCBI lineage: Eukaryota > Metazoa > Chordata > Aves > Psittaciformes > Psittaculidae > Melopsittacus > Melopsittacus undulatus. The sequence continues at coordinate 60,516,159 of NC_047533.1, forward strand.
AGGAACACAAACATGGGCTGGAGTTGAAGAAGTTGGGTTTTTGCGATCAGCTTTTCTAGTGCCTGAACTATAAGCTTGTACCCGCCGCATCAGAACATTCACTGGGGTGGGGAAGGGGGGTAGAAAATTGACCTGGGCGATGGATCTATGGCCTGCTGGTGTGTACGCTCATGTGCTGGAACCATCTGAGTGTTAACACATGGTCTCCCTATCAAAGGTCTGTATATGAAACTCAGCTGCTGGAGTGACAGAAGATTTTGTGCTGTTAGCGCACACTTCATTAAAATACCAGCTGAAATCCAAGTCTGAAATCCCACAGTTTGTGTTAGTTGATAAAACTCAATTGCCTCCAATTACTGTTAGTATGGTTTTAAAATAATATTTTGTCGTAGTAAAGGTCCCCTTGTGATGAGGAATAGCTGGTATTCACAACTGGAAATTTGGGAAAGAGCATAATTATGTGGCAGGGTGGAGAATGTGATCAAGACTGGTTTTACCACAGTACTTTACATCTTCCAGCAACAGCACTGTAAAAAAGCAAAAAACAAAACAGGGATGCAATACTGAGCAAGAGAAAGATTAAATATTTTTGCCTCCAGTAGTTAAATGAACTTGCTAAGAGATAAAGCAAACAATTGCAAGTCCTCTCTGAATCCAAGAGATGGTTTCACAATCTAGAGAGGAGAACCTGTCACTGCTTTGTATCATTTGAGTAGACCTTAACCCTGCAAAGCACTTGTGTGAAAACAAGACTTTTTCCTATTTTAATTCCCAGGACTCAGTTGTGCGTTTAAGATTCAGCTTGTGTTCAAGCGTTTTGCAGGAGCAAGACCTTGCTAGCTGAAGTATCTGCTATTGGACACTGCTGTAGGTGCTTCCTTTGCCTGCATGCAGGTATGCTCTCAGTTAAAATGAGCTCACTCAAAGCACAATTGTAGTGGAGACAGGCACAGTTGGGGTTGTTGGGGTTTTCTTCTGAGCAGCTGAGCTATTGAGTAGGCAGCCTTGTGCCTGGGATTGATCTTTATACAGGGGTAAAAACCTTGTTGCCTGTAGGTTTTTAAAACAGGATAACTATGCTGACTCTCTTATGCAGTATGTACAGTCTTGGTTTTATTCTAACACAGAAAGAAATGTGATCAAGGTTCTCAAAGTTGTATTTCAAAGCCAAATAGTAGTATTGTTACAAATATTCATATAAGGTGTTCACAAAAAATCACATCAATGCATTTGTATATTGCTTTAGCTACAGGCTTCTATTCATGACAAACCATTTTAAAAACATCATTGGATACCTTATGAAAGTTTAATAAGACTTTTTATTGACACAGTAGGAAATCTTTTCAGAAGATTTTCTTTAAATCAAAACTCTTTGGGCTTCTTGCTGAGAAGTGCAAATGACCCCACAGTCCTGACTGATCTCCACTAGTTGTGGATGCAGTTGCAGAGAAAAATGGAAAATCCAATGATGGACAAAAATCTGTTTGAACAGAAGGAGGCAAGAAAACAGTCAGTGAGTGCTTAGGCATTCATCATTTTATTTTTATTCTGTTGATTCTGGTTGCAGCCTTATACTTCAGCAGGGCCAAGACTGCATGCCAGAGCATGCCAGCAGCCACCAGAATTACTTGCTCCTAAATAATGGCCCTATTATGGAGCCGGTTGGATTCAGGAAGGGTGCTGAACTGCCTTTTGCCTTTCAGTATCTACAGCCATCCACAAGGCAGCTTCTCTTTTGCCATGATGCCTGGGGAAGGTGTTGAGCCTGAGAACAGGTCCCATAGAAGACAGCTGGCTGAGGAGGCACCAATGTGCTAACAGGGAGGAGTGCCAAGGTCTTTAGGCCCTTCACTTTTCTGAGGGTGACTCTGAGTTGAAAAAGAATGTTTCTTCCTGCTCTTGTTTCCCTGGCAGTCAATTCAAATGACGCAAGTGGTGGGTTTTATGGCTTGCTCCACACTCTCCCCACTAAACACAAGGAGAAGTCTCTGTGCAGTTTGCAAAACCAGGAAAAATTTACTTTCTGCTTGTAGGTCAGCCATGGGAATCTCAGGGTGGTGTATACTTTTGTCTGATTTAATACAGGGACATGAATCATAGGAGTTAATGAGAATAGAAAGTGCTCTGTACTGGATGTATAGGACACTCTAAATAATCTCAGGTGCCCATTAGTTTGTTAGAAATGCTTCCCAGTACTTTGGGATTTTCTGATTCTGTTGAGCTGGAAACATTACAGGCGCGGTCTTTGTTGCAGTATTTGAATGTTTCCCCTGCTGAACCCAGACGTGCACAGCAACAAAAAACAAAAGGAACTTTTCACACCTCAAAATAGATTTAATTTGGGTTCAGTCAGAGTTTGGGGCAAGGGTTTGTGATCTTTCTCATTTTAATCAAAGAAGTTGGCTTGTGCCCTTAAAACTTTCATTGTCAGAGTAAGATCAGCAGAATTCACTTGCAGGTCCATTAAGCAAACAAAACCACATTCCCTGCTGTCACCTCAGTTCATGCTTTGGCAATTTTTAGAAGCTCTTTTTAAAAGTAACTTTCTCTGAGTTCCAGGACTGCTATTACTACAGCCTGAGTGGTTATATGTGTTTATATAAACACAAAACACAACATAGTGAAGTGCATACATCCACCTTTTACCACCACAATCCCTACTCTGAACAAAACAAAACAAAACAAGAGATAAAACTGTAGTTTGATATCCTTGATATCCTTTAAATCAGTATTGAAACCCTTCCAGAATGTGAAAGTTATTCTGGCATCTTGCTGAAGGTTAAATTTAGCATTCTGGAAGGATTTCAATAGTAATGAAAAGGACAGTAAAGAGAGTAAAGCTATTTCAGAAGCATTCCTGAAGGATAATGCTGGCATGCGAGAAAGATTTCAACAGTAGGCTAGAGGGCAGCAAAATGATTTCTGAAGTATTCCTGAAGGAGAACTTTAATAATCTAGTAGTATTTAAAATAGTTCTGCTGCGGTGGTAAAACTATATGGCAAATGTCCCTGACAGGTAATTTCATTCTTTGAAATAACAAAGCAAAGCCTCAAAAATACAAGGCCTGCTACTCGGAAACTAAATCTGTAACAAATGGAGAGGCAAAGCAGTTGCTCTGGAGGCTGGAAAGACAGAAGTCACAGGGGGTGGAAGGTGGCATTCAGCCCTGTGCAGAGGTCTTTGTGCAAGACTTGTGCAAAGTGTCAGTCAGAAGAGGTCTCACATGGGACTGTGGGGTAACAAAGGAGCCAACCCCTATGTGCAGGGTTATGTTCAGTTCCATCAGGGACCCAGACCTGCAGCATCCCTGGCATGTCCCTGTGCGTTTCTCTTCTGAGAAAGCAGACGCATAAGATGGGGCCACCTCCACTGCCTCCCTTTGGCTCAGTGAACTTTAGGCTCAGGTATCAAGTGCTTGTTTTCATTTAACCTAAGGACCTACGAATGTGGTCTGGATGGAAAGCAAGTGGCAAATCTCAGCCAGTGGATTTTTCTGAAGCTCTGAATGCTACCTACTTTTGACTCAGCTGGGAATATCACAAACTTTCTTATGTCTCACTTCTTGGTCCAGCTGACTCAGAGAAACAGACACGTGCAAATTAAATACAGACATAATTTAGCTGACCAAATATGCAACCCTGCATTAAATTTGTTTGGGTTGGAGCAAATTTTGTCTAGTAGTTGTAGCTCCTTCTTATATATCATACCCTAACTGGTATGTTGTATTAAGCTATATATTAGAGGTAACAATGATCCAGTCAATGAGGAACGATTAACTTGTGCCCCCATCTTTTCCACGTTACCCCTTTTTCTTTGTTGAAAGAAAAAGAGGCAAAGAGCATTTTATGCCCTGTCTGTGTAAGGATCAGTCTCATCCACAAGCAAGTCTTGATTTGTGACAGGGGAGACCATCTTTATTTTTTATACTTTTCTAAGAGCAACTGACACGTTTGGAAAAACTATGACAAATTTCAGTCGTACGTGGAAAGATTATTGTATTTTGCTACCCTTGAGTCATTTATATGCTTGGACCATTGTGGTGACAATAATACTGCTACTTAGCCTTTAGCACATGCTGCTGTTTACGAGAGATTATTGTCTGCTTTTGTAGATCATGCTGAACTCCTTCATTTGAAAAAGCCTTCCCAACACAAAAATGACAGCATGCAGTAGCTAAATTTTCATCTTAAGCACATCTGTGTGCACATGTACAGAAAACAAGAATTAAGTGAATACAACTACTTAAAATGCAATCCAGTGAACTTGGTGAGAGAAAAATTATAATTTTGCATATGGATATTTGGTAAAGATCTGGGTGTTTTTGAGGCTGATGTTGGTTTTGCATAAGTGCCAGTAAAGGTAGAAAGTATCCCAAGGGAAACCTCAGACATATTCTCCACAAAAGCTTCAATACAATAATGTAAATTCTAGCTTTAACCAAGCTTCTGAGAACTTTTGTAGAGACCAGGGATTGTTCACAGGATCTGCATGGTGAATCATTCTAACTGATGAACCCTGTCCAAGAAGATCATAATCTGCATGAGAATGGGAGGGTGGGGGCAGGAAATGGAGAAATCTGCCTCATCTGTCTTAACATGTAATACTCTTCTAGATCTTGCAGTAGCATCTATCAAAATTGAAGGTGCTGCCTTCAGTTTTGTAAATGTGTAGGATAGCTGGCTCTCCCCAGAAATGCTCCCCAGCTCATCCTCATCTAAAAGGCAATGTCCTGAAACTTCTGAGTCCTCACTTGTGTTTTACTTCTCTGTTAGTTGTACTTAACTATGCTGTGTCATTCTTCAAATGTGTAGTGTTTAAATCACTGCTGTTAGCTATAGAAACCTTTTTATTTTTTTTCTTGTAAGGATTATTGCTGTTTCCATTGAAGTCTCTAGGTCTCTTTCAGTGGCTTTTCACACTTATGAAGTAGGTGTTCACAGGTTCCAATAAAGTCATCATTTGCATATCCTGACAAGGAGAGATTAGATTTATCAGCATTTTCTTTAAATGGATGTCCTTCAAGGACAGCCCCCAGAAAGCAGAGGTGAATGCAGTAAAGGTAGTGGCATTAATCATCTTCACCATTTGAAATAAGGAAGAATAAATAAATAAACAGCTTAGCATCATGATCGTCTATCAGGGGTTTACTTCAGGTCACATACACATTAAATGTAATCCCGAAGATGTCAGGACCAATGTTACGAATGTTTTTGTTAACGCAGTTTCATGAATGGCAAGGTAGAGCTTTGCATTAGGCTATGTAATCATGTTATCAATAATAATAGGGTGTATATTGTGGCAGCGCAATCAGTTTGTTCTGTGTGTGAACCTTTCTGTAAGTACAAATGTTAGGGCTTTCATGCTTTGGTTTGGAGCACGTGATGGGGAATGCTGACACAATGACATCCATGGGTTGTCTCTCACGTCCTGTGGGCTACTCTGTGGGCAGCTCATACTGAGTGAAAGAACTGGCATCAATACAAGGAATATCATTAAAAGGACATGCTAAGGGGTATAATAACCTCACTAAATGCTAGAGAAGAAAAATCTATCTCCCACTAAGGAGGATGAGGGGGCTGAGGAACAGGGAAAAGATTGTCATTAGCACAATTAGCTGAAGGTGCCTGGGGTGAACAAACTGGCACATCAAGAAGCAACTAGATTATCAGGGCCAAACTCTTCCACCAGTTTTAAATCTGAGTAGCTAGGGTGCTGTTATTTTGTGGGTGCTCTGGCATATGGTTGATTATGGGGTTCTGACAAAGATCTTTCTGTACATGGAGATTTAACACTTTCAGTACTTGGGATATGTAGTTATTGCTTACAGGAAAAGGAATGGACAATTTTTTCAAAAGCCTGTTCAAGTGCATAACTTTGCACATGAAAGTAGCCTCAATTTAATATGACTGAAAATGTGGTTACACACACATTGCCCGAGTAGAAACATACAACAATTTATAGCTACTGAAAATTATTATTTTTTAAATATTTGCAAGAGTGTCAATATCTTTCAAATAAAATAATAGTTTGTAAATATTGAGAAAGGCTTTTTAATCATATTAGTCAGAATCTTTATAAAGATATTCAGTTCACTGAAATTCTATAATGAGAAACCAGCATTTAATAGAAAAATGATGAAGAATATAGAAATTATCTGAAGTTCAAAATAAGAGTCCATTTCTGTCCTTAACATAGGAAAACGACTTCAAAGTGATAAAATTGTCCATGAAATAATTCCCACTTTTGTCTTTATTCTGATACATATTAAGAAAAATGTTAACAGCTTCTCAATGAACATTCTATGTATTTATCAGTTGAAAGCATCCTGACAGCTTTCTGGTGCAGTTTGTTACTAGTGTCTCTTTGTTCTTTCCAACATCTTTTTAAATAGTCAGAATTTTAAAAAGCATTTTAACTTATAAAAAGCTAATTTGATTTATTGGGGTTATTTTTATTTATTAACCAATTTGCTTCTGGGTTGATTTTCTTAAGTGCTAAGCTTCATAATGGAAATGCTGACACAACTTTAAGTATAGGAGCAAATGCTATTCTAATAATTCAGCTGAATAAATACCAGCCAGCATTTAGTTATTTTCCCAGGAACTGGATAAACAGCCACTTCCTTTTTAGTGTCTCTTTGTAAAGTAAAAGTTCCACAGCCTGCTAATCATCACTATGAAATTTTCTATTAAAAAACCTCCAACCTTTCTTTTGTTTATTCTGCAAGATCTTTGTGGCTCCATATTAGTCATGTTAAAATAAAAAATAATCAAAACAAATACAGTGACTTGGCAATGAATGACATTTTGACCTATTTCAGAAAGCACTGTTTCTGAACACTGTGGCTCTTACAGATGGGAACAAGAGAATTAGCTCAGTTGAATAATTCAGATGCTGATTTATGTTTCAAACGTTCAGGACTATTCGGGTACGGAGGTTTTATTTTTACTATTGTTTTGGAATTTGCAGTGAAGTTGAGAATGAGTTTACATTACAGCAGCCACTCACCTGTGGTGTGTAAGAAAGGCTGAATTGGGTGTTCCCCAAGATATCACACCACTTTGACAAGGCAATCTGTTGGTTCAAGCTTATTGTGGTCTTAGAACTGATGTAGGTTTGGTTTGGAAACTGAATTGATGGACTAAATTAATGTGACACTCGGATTAAATTAGTACAACACCATCTGGTTTCATGAACTAAAATTCTTCACAAGGGGTGATAGATAACCTGCTCCTAGTGTGACGCAGTGTAGCAGTCTGTCTGCAGTTTTATCCGATACATCAAACTATAAGTGGTGTGGTTATTGCGTTATGTCATGTCAAGGCTCATAGGAATGGGTTTACTCTACAAGTTCCTGGTTTTTCTGGTATTTTTGGGGGTTTTTTTACAAGGTGGGAGGGAGTTGCTTTCCCCAAAAGCTCTGCTAGTGAAAGGACAGTTTCTCATGGAAATCTTCAAGCCTCAACTTTTTAGGAGATACAATGGCTGATCCCGATATAAGCACCAGCACTCCTGTATAGATGCACAGATTATTGACAGGTGCTTTTAACTCAGTTTTGTCTGGAAATAAAGAGAACAGTCAAGAAAAAGAGGTTAACCATATAAATCTTCACTGACACAGAGCTCAACAGCCTCAAACAGTATAATTTTCCCAAGTTCTGTTAATGCCAGTGGGGCAGATGATCCCCCTGCCAGTGCCTCTGGGTTGCGCCATTGGCAGCTGAGAGAAGTGAGCTCTGTGTGGAGCCAAACCTGGTGCAAAACTGCAGTGGAAAAGCAGACACAAGGCTGGGTCCCTTGCTAATAGAAATATCCATCAGGCTCTGCTCTGCCACCACTCACGAAAGTTGAATTATTCCGAGCACGCAGCCCCTGTTTTGCATGCAGGGCCTTCCCTGTTTCCATTTTGCTAATAGCTACCCCACTGGGTGGATGGCATGACAGCTCCTGAGTTTATACATCCTTAAACTGTACTAATTACTGGCTTTTAAGTAGCTAAGAGTTTTTATGGCATCTTCATTAGGGTAATAGTAAGTGGGTGGATACGCACGTCAATCAAGTGAAATGGTAGATGAATGGCACATGGTATTTCAGTTAATTTGTCCTGTTAATTTCCTTGTGATATTTGCAGCTGTTGAAGGCAGCCTCCTCTGTGGGAAAGAAACCAGCTCAGTGCCCCCCTGCTTCCTCCCCCACCCAAGCAGTTACATGCCTTTTGTAGTGTGTATGGAGCTGTCGGAGAAATATACCCTGAATGTTGGCTTGGGGGTATAAGAAAGGGAGGTGCTGGGGAAAGAGGTGGCTGATGAGGGCTGGAAAGCTGGTCAGATGCCTGTGTTCTCATTACTTTTGTAGCTGAGGCACTGATACTTTGAAATTTAAAAAATCATGTTGTCTGTGAGCTCTCAAGAGAACCTCTTAACATGTGCCAAGGAGATAAACCTCAGAGGAGGGCATGCTATAAAGGGGCAGTTACAGACTGGCTTTGTCAGAGGTATCTGATCTGATCCTGTTGTGGGTGCTAGCAATTTAAGCAGCTGTTTCAATTTCTTTCTGAAGAGTTTTGATCTGATAATGTGGGCTCTGAGTTGGAATAATGGAAAATCATACAAAGCAGTCAAGCCTTCTTTTGGTGTGCTTCCAGGACTTTTTTAAAGTGGGTGTAATGACCTGTTTGGAAACTTAAACCAATAGGGGAGAAAACTAAACAGTTGGAAAAGGGGCCAAATATATGCTGCCCTGTTCACCTGCATGTGTTTTTCTGCCTTCTCCTGATAACAACTCTGAAAACTAAGAGAAGTGGGGAAGCCCTTGGGAAAGGCTGAGGTGAGCCTGTGAGGGCTCTGTCAGCCTCCTGCCAAAAGAAGTTGTGAAAGTCCTGGAGAAAGAGGAGAAGAGGAGGAATGATCTCAGGGAATGGACATAGACCAAAGATAAAAATAGCAAACTGAAAGAATTTATTTATTCAGCTGAACAATGGTAACATTGGTTGAGAAGGGGAAGACTGCATTCTGTGGAGCGGCCCGTGTCACAATAAGGAGCATTGCCCAGGTGATGAAGCCGAAGTGATGAAGCATTTACTTGGCTTGCGGGTTTTTGATTTGATGTGGGTATTTTATCGTCATGGATATTCATGCAGGCACTTTTTTAAAACAAGTGGAAAAAGTATGAACTTCTAAACTTGCTGAAGCCAGCAGGACCATTGCTGTCTAAAAGCAGTTCCAAAAAGTGCAACTTGCAGGCTGTCCCAACCTATGCTTCAAAACATGTGAGTTTATGGGAGTTCAGCTGCCATAAAGGAAAACGCCAACATTTGCAACACACTCTAAAATAAGGGAGTTTCTGACAGTAAAGTTGCACTGAGCTTTGTTTGCCTTTCTGCTGTTTAGTTCATGAGCTCAGCAGTTTGATGCTGCAGAGTACCCCTGCATCTGCACTCCTGAGCATCTTCCAGGATGCAACCAGCAGTGTGAGCACCTGGGGAGAGCCAGGCTGACACATGCTCAGCCCCACTGCCTATAACAATAAACTTTCAGACACCTCAAACTGACGGGTGAAGAGTAAATCCCACTAGCAAAGAGGCATATTTTTTAGGATTTTTTAATGGCGTGTTGTGTTACTGAGGTTTGCCGTCATGGTTATGTCTGTTGTGGGCATGATTTGCGCTTCTAACAGACATGGTTATATCAGCAAGACACAGCTAAGTAGTTGTGATCCTCAGCTTTCCCATAATGTGGAGATCACAGGAGGATCATTGATAATGCTGAGAAAACTATAAGAAGAGCATCTTACTATTCCTGTGAGTTTTTTATCACAATGTCAGTAATGTTATATACTCTGTTTTATGGACTGTGTTTTAAAGTTATATTTCTCACAGGAATGTGTCACTTTGATTACTCTCGACAAGAAATTTTACAGTGCAACCAGATAAGCCACTTCTGATTAAACTTGAAAATTTGCTTTTGAAAACTTTCAACAGATTGAGCTTTGTTTTTTCCCTTTTTCCCCCCTTTTTAACACGGCATACAAATGAGGGGAAAAAGGCTTCTCCGTGTAATGTTTCATTTTAGCTAATTTAACTCATAGCATATATCATTTTCATAACTGCTTCAACTTTCAGAAGTTGTCTATAGAATACTTGCAGTTTATTTTCTTTTTTCTTGACTTTTTAAATATCAGTATAGTTTTAACAAACAAAAAGATTTCCAGAAAGAGAGGGGGAAAAAAAGAAATCAAAACTGGGTGTGTATGGGGAGAAGACCCCCAGGACAGTTTTTTCCCTTTCAAGTCAGCAAAAACAAATGTTCAGGAGCAATTTACAGATCTTAAAATAAAAAAATAATAATAGAAAACCCCAGTGGAGCATAAGTGAACGTGTAATTTAAAAATCATTGAGACAGTTGGGTATCCACTTTCCAGAAGGATATGTTGTAGGCACATCATGTAAATGTTCAGCCTTAGCTCTCTAGGGCATTGACATTTCTCGAAGGTGTCAAGAGATATTTGCTGATATATTGATAAATGCAAGAAATTCCTACAAACCATAGATAGGTGGTAGGATTCTTTTACATTTGGTCCAAGTGGCCAGTGCATCCCATCAAACTTCCCAAGCTAAAATCCTTAAGCTAAAATTTTCGAGCAGAAGAACAGCATCCAGATCTAAAAGTACAGGCCAAGGAGCTAAATGACCTCAATCCTGTCATTGACAGAGCAGAGATGAGAGCCCAGCTCCCTGTGCTTTGGAGACTGCAACTGCTTCCCTACACAGCGCGGCATCTGTTTAGTGGTGCAGAGAGGCGCTGCCCAGCAGGTTGCAAGACAAAGGGAAGCAACATCTTTCTGCTCCGCAAACAAGACAGGGAAATTTAGGTAGGCCAAAGGTAATTTTCCAACTCCTTTTTGAGGTGAACTGCTGCCATCCTCATTTTTTATTTAAAACCAATCTCTTTAAAGCAGAGGGGAGAAAACCCACTGTATAAGCGTGATTCCATTCCAGCTTTATATTGCAGTCTCCTCTGCACTCTGGTTACTGCTTTGATATTATAATGGTGTTATTTCTTGTAACATGGGGCTACTATGGGACTCATTAGTCATAAACCTTACCCTTGGAAAATGTAAAAGTCAACATCAACCATCACTAATAATGTATTTCACCTACTGTTATTGTAAGTATGTGAACACAGCCAGAATCTGCTCAGTGCCTGCTCATGTTGTCCTTTGGAAATATCCTTTTGCAGAGTCCCTTCCTCTGCTAAGTGCAGGGTCCATTGAACATATTTATTTCACATTTCAAATATTTTTCTACTTATAAAATGAACCAATTGAACCTAGGTCATTGCTTTAGGGGTTTGTTTCCTTAGGAGGAAATACAATTTGGGTGTGGACCTGAGGGGAGATACCCATTCCACACTCCACCTCATCCCATCCCACTGTTCCTTCTTAGAAATTTAAAAGAATTCCATATGTTTTGAAGTGCAGGATCTGTTAAATGCAGCATATTCTTTTCAGAGATTTGTATACCCAACAGATTACCTGGAAAGTAGCCACAAGCCTGTATCAGGACTGTTTGTGATGTGTAGATTGTCAGCTTCTTTGGAAAAAACTCAGCTCTCCCCTCATCACCAGGGGTGTCTAATTCAACTGCAGATGATGCCTTCCCTTATTCCCCACCTCCAAGATAGCTCATTAAAAACCAATTACAACATTACACTGAATGGCCAAGTAAAGCAGCAGTGGGAGACCGTGTGCTTCTGTATGGGTGGCTTATTGGCTTTCAAAGAGAAATATAAAGAAAGAGAAATATAAAGTAAGAAAAATATAAAAGAATACTGTGTTATACCTCTGAGCTTACCCAGAAAAAGAATCTGACAGGAACAAAAAAAATCCCAACTTTATCCTACCCTGTTACCAGAAGCACTCAGAGCTTGAATTAGCACTGCCTGCGGTTTGGCCATGCTTGTAATCCCATGTGTGATGAAGCAGCTGGCATCAACTCTTGAGAAGCAGCAAGGCAGAAGTCTGGACCTGGCCATGATTAACGTAGCCATGGGAAGAGATGATGGTAAAATCCAGGGATCTTGATATCCAGTTGCTCATGGTCACCTTACATTTTCTTTTAGTTAGTGCAGTAATCGCTGTGGCTGGGGTTGTCCAAATATTTTCACCGTGTTGTTGGTGTAATTAAGTAACACAAAAAACATCCAGCCAATGACTTTCCGTGCCAAATTCAATTAATATGAAAATAATCTATACCACCTACATGCTGCATAACAGCAAGAGGGAAATATATCTTTCAATCACATGTCCTTTTGTTACCTGTCATTTAACTTTGGTTTTTCATGTACAGATGTATACTTTTAAATCTTCTAGATTGAAATAGTTGTGGATAGATTGATTGTGAACTGATTTATGATCCGTATTGCACCAGAGAAGTAATTTTATGCATATAACTTCTTTTACAATTACCTCCACAATGATTTCAAAGGATTTCACTGCTTGTGGGAGGCCGTCAATAACTGGCACTTGCATATTCATCTGTTTCAATCTGAGATTTTTAAAGACGTGAGGGAATAGAACAGAGCCACTGGAAATTAATTTTTTTCAGCAAGTTTTCTTTTTCGTATTTTTAGGAATAACCACGCTTCAGTGAAAGCTTTTTTAAAGGGATAGTATTCCTAAATTCACAAGTGCTGAAAGCTGAAGATTGCCACAGAAATGTAGCAATTCTTTTCAGTGGCCTTTGTCATTCAGTTGAATGTGTATCTTGCGTCTGAGCTTTTGTAGATATTTCTTTTCTATGAAATATGCGCTATTCCCAAGTGAATTAAACTACTCAGAAATGAGTTTGGTTTTTTACTAGAAGATCAGCTTTCCCAATTTCTTGGGTTATTTAACAGAACTGTGCTTTTACATTTGCCAGTTTAAAGCTTTCAGTCCTACAGCAACGGAGTATCTGTGGGTCAGTTTCCCAACATCTTTATTTCTCTCCTTTGTACTCAAAAGGCAATTCTGCTCCCATCTGACAACAAGCAAGCAGAGAAACAAATCTGCTCTCATTCCCAGGCTAGGTGATAACACCCAGTACCTGCTGCTAGGTTGGTTAGATTAGTATCACTGTGATGCAGGAAACAAGCATATTTCCAGCAAGTTGTTGTAGGAAAAAAATGTCCTGAGAGCATCACACAAGGGATGTCTATGTCACACTGTCACATGCGCTGTTGAGCTCCCCAAAGAGTCTGGTACATCACCATGTGGAGATACTTGCTTAGGTCTCATTAGCAGAGCAATTGCATGCATGTTCATGGTGCTCAGGCTTGTAATTCCTGCCTTTTGCCTTTAAGCCAACTGTACTAACTTCATCACCACCCAGGCATCACACACATTTGATAAACTGTTCCCAGTTCTTCAGTTGCTTTGTCTAGTGGCAAATCAGATGTCTCTCCACTGCAGTACATTGTACAATGGCATCTTATCTGTGGGGAGTGATAGTAAGTGTGCAGCAAGTGCAGTGTTTCATTCAGTCGTATGTGACAGAAGCTAGTTAAGGCAAACCACCAAGTTTTTTGAGTTCAGATGAGTCCTGCTAACTTCCTCCACAGGTACTTCTAATTCCCACTCAAACACAGCAAATACTGTCCAGACATTAATTATCTCAAATTTGTTTCAATATGAGAAGAACACTGTCTTTGAAAAGCCATGATACCCACTCCTCTATATCATTACCCCAGCCTTAAGGTTAATCACTAAGACTGAAGAAAGATTTGGGGGGGACACACGTTTGTTCAAATATTGACTGCACATCACCACAGTTTTGCAGTCTCAAGCTATATGTAAACACTAGAAAAAGCTGGGGAAAAGTATACTTCCAAAATTCCTTTTTAATTTGTAATAAATCCATTTTGGAATTACTAAGGCCAGCACTAGATGGCCCAGAGCATGTTCTCATTCATGTTTCAAAACAGAAAAACCTTTCTCAGAATCTGCAAGCTATGTCTTTTTCATGGGGATGATTTCTGTTGAGCAAGGAAAACTCAGGTTAATTAGGCCAAATAAGCTGATGTAGTCAGAGGCAGAGACGCAGAGGTTGCAAGTTTGAAATCCATCAAGACACCGTGTCAACCTCTTAACTTGTTTGTTATTTGGTGGGGGGGGTTGGCCACATAATTGTATAGAAATACGTTGCTTTTGTTACAATGAATGCTCCAATGTAGGTGGTCTTCATTCAGTAGAGCTACGAGGTGTAGACAAGAAAAACTGCACCTCAGGAAGGCTACGAGGAAATTATACTATGGTGATGGGGATATTGAAAAGTTCCATCTCAGTAGCTGTAGTATACCCTTGACTATATGAAAATGAAAACTATAAGTGGTTTTGGGGGAACTAGAAGGGAGGTCTGAAACAGAGAAATCCCTGATGTTCCTTCCCACTTACACTCCTACCTATATTTCTGAGATTTGAACTCAGAGTCATGGAGAGCTGGACACCAAACTGGGAACAAGTACTGTAGGAGGTGAAATGGAGCAACATGTAACAAGAAGTGGGACCTTGGGCTGAGACTGACCATCTGAGAGAAAGAAGTGGTGAACACTAGTATCTGGCACTCATGGGCACATCTAAAGTGTGGATTTAGCAATGCTCCCCATAGGTGCAGTGGAGGTCCACCTGATGCCAACCAAATCCCTGTGGCAGGGCAAGGGTGGGTGTCATGAAGCAGCCTGTGTGTGAGCAGGGTCTGTAGGGCATCTCTGATGAGCTGAGAATTAGTGTCAGTCTGCTGGTCGTCTCTTTCAATACAATTAAGTAGGTTAAGGATACGTTTCTGAAATGTTTTTCCAGTATTGGATTTTTTTGTTCTCTCCTTTCCTAACAGATCAACCCTTTTTACTTCATTCAGAGAGGAAGACCTCTTATGAAGACCACAAAATACATAGTCCCCCAGACTGATTATTGCACCTGGCCTTTGCCCCTGTGTGGTTTGTGTCTGCAGTTTGTAAGGAGCAGAAAAGTCTCTAAGGAATGGACACCCTGTGCTTTGTTCCTTGCCTGTGAGCTGCAGAGCCAGTGCCCACCCCTAACGTGAGCATCTTGGAAAAGAGAATGCTGTAGCCTGCTCTGTCTGGTTTTAAGATATTTAACTGTTAATGGAGAGCAAGTATTCACCTGAAGAATAGGCAGATTTCAGTATCTGCAGAGAAAGAGGAAGACTTAAACCTAACCTCTTCAGGTTATTGAGGTCCAGCTGCTTAGAACTTAAATCACTTCACACAGCCTGCACCTTGAGGAGTCTCCAGCTCTAGGGTTGTCTTCCTTGAACCTGGGATATTTTATAACCTCTAAAAGTAAACAGAGAGATAGATAGATAGATAGATAGATAGATAGATAGATAGATAGATAGATAGATAGATAGCCTTAAATCTGCCCAGCAGTTCATCTTCACTAGCAGTCAGCACCAGATATTTTTAAGGAAGAAACAAGATTTTCAGGAAGCTCTACAGAGCACCATTATACTGCAGATAGTATTTTTCCCCTAATATTTGTAACTATGGAGAAATAGACACCTATATGATTCACAGCTATCATCAGGGGCCAAGTTCAGACACAGATTTTGATAAACATCATCTAGTACAGCCTGGAGGCAGAAGGAGGTATTTTCTTTCCCAGGATGTTTCTGCCACTGTGGAACACAGAGCTATGGTGTTGTTTTGCTGCCCACCAGCAGTCTGTCTGTGTCAGTGTGCATACAGGCACCCATCCCAGGCCTTTTCATAAGCATTTGTCAGGAGGGTTTGGCTGTAATCAGAGCAAGGATGGGTGTCTGCCTCCCACAGCTTGTTGGGTCCTCAATGCCACCCCCAGTCAGCCTAGGAGTGTACCAGCTTCATCAACAAATTCCATCACTGACAATGTGTGTCAAATGAAGATCTTCCCCATTTCTGATTGAGTTATCGATCTGTCATCAGAGAGAGTGACCTGGATTTACCCTTACACACTGTGCAGGTAACTGGACCAGAGAAAATGAAAGTTGATCAGAGAAGAATCCCAGCCAAGTCTCAAGGAGTAAACACCATCTAATGCAGGCTTATGACAGGGCTGAGTAGTTCTTGATAAAAAAACATCTTCCACTACGGTGCTCTTAAACTACATTAAGTGCAGTAGTTCCCTTTGTCTGCCTTCATGCAGATCCAAAATGGAGTACTGGTTCTTTAAAATAAGTTCAAAATTATGTCTTCCATTTTGACAGCCAAATGATTGCTCCTTGCTCCTGTCTGTGGGAAGCAAGAGGGTGCTGAGTTGAAGCCTTTGGGATGGGACTCAGGAAAGACTGGCCACAGACTGCTTTCTTAACTTTGGATAAGTCAGCAGTTTCTTTGTGCCTCTGTTTAGATACATGTGGACATGCCTCATGTTTCTACACATCTGGATCTTCTTTTCCATGATGCTCAGCCTTCATCATTTGTAAGGGAACTGCCTGTGTACTGTGGAGCACATTGGACTCCCAGCCTCTGGGGAATATTGTTGTACCTAGGTAATGCTCCTGTTCACAAAGCAGAGTATTGTATAAAATATTAATAACTTCTCTGTTTTTTCTGTCTTTTAGCAACCAGTGGCTTAGCTTCATTAGGAAGCACCTAGCGCAACCTGGCTCATTCTTAGAGTATCTTGATGTGTCTGTGCAGAATATACTTTTGGGTCCTAACAAAAATACCTTTACCTTCCTTTGTTTAGTATTTCAGAGGGAATGTGGCCAGGACACTGGAAATTCTAGGTTTTATATTCAGCCTGACCGCAGGCTTGCCAAGTGAGGAGGTGGCTTCACCATGCTGCACTGCTTTCCTGTATTTCTCCACTTGTGTTTGATTAGGTGGTTGCTCCTTGGGGCAGCAGCAGATGCTAGAGCCCCATGCACATTCAGTTCTCACACCTGGCTGGGTGGCCTGGGGCTGCATTTGCTGCTGCTAAAAATAATAGAAGTATCAAGTGAAGGATACTCCTCCTCTCCTGGCTCGCTGCTAGACCTTCCTCTCATAGTCAGTAGTACACAAGGGGACACTCATGGACAGTGTGGTTCACACACGTGTGCCCACACACTCATGAACGTGTTCTCTCTCTGTCTCTCTCCATATTTAATGTCTGCTCAGTGCTAATGGAGTCTCTTTTGAAGAAGTGCTCATACTGTGCTCTTGTAATGGGGCAGAAAGGCTAGAATGCGAGAGGGACTGATCTCTGTTTATTTTTCTTTGGCAATTTTGTGGTGAGTGCTGTGGTTGGCATGCAGACTAAGAAGTTACAGGGAGGGAGAAGTTTAAATATAATTACAAGTCACTGCTTTCTACAGCCAGCTCTGTAGCTTATATAAGAGATGCAGAGAGCATTTTTCCCATGGTGTTAGGGGGCACAGAGGACGCCCCACTTGCTGAAGATTTGTACTGATCTGAGAGGCAGGGAGTTCTGTTTGGGAACTGGAAATAGCCTTTGGGAAGCAGGAAGAAAGCAGAAAACTACTAGCTGCAGAGCTCCTCATGCATTAACAATAGGAAATTGTTGTCATCTGCAAGAGAGGGGTGTTAGGAGAAGGCCATTCAAACTTCATAATCCAGAGTGCACCTATTTTCAGTAGGCCTGAGGTAGATGATTTTTAATTCTGGGAGGAGTAAAAATACTGTGGAAAACTTTTCCCTATTCCTAATAAAATCTTTCCCAATTTGTTTAAGATCATTCATCTCTCTAAAGTTATCCGTCTTCTCAGCTAGGGTAGCAGGGAGGTGTTCAGAGGCACAAACCTCCTTTCTGGCTGCTTTGTGTTGACAGTTTCTTTTAGTTTTGCTATTTACATCCCGATGTACATTACAGCACCTTGTGGATGTTTCCATCTCAGCTTTACTGCGGAGACCACTTTTGGTGCCTACTGAGGTTGAAGAATTAGTTAATTTGTAATATTTTTTAAACAAATTGGTAGGTTTTGGAAGCTCCTTGAGTGCACAAAGAGCAATAGTGAAGGCATTTATTCATAATTAGGGTTGAGGATGCATTGGACAAGAAGGTAGAAAGTGCACAGTAAAGAAAGGACTAAAAAATTGCAGTATGCTAAAAATGCTTGAATTTGGTAGTAGTTTGGTAATGTTGGCCAGCTTGGTGTGTTCATCCTTCCAGGCATGTAAGCATCTTCCCAGGAAGTCTGTTATGTTTTAGAAAATGCAGGCAAACTCTAAGGCACAAAAGTTGTTCTTCAGCTTATCCTCGAATCTTTTGTGAGCAAAAGCTTTTCTTCTATTTTGTTTCCCTCAAGTGCATTAGTTTGATTTCCTACAAAGCTTGCCTTCTGTCTATTCAAGTAAGCCAGTGCCATGTCCTAAGATACTCTTACGGCTCCCCTGTTATTTACTTAATGGTCTTACACACATATGAGGAGAAGATATTACCTACCTGCAGATAATTTTGTTTTACAAATGTGTTATGGTCAATATGTTTTAAATTCTGGCTATGAAGTATTTGGCTCCTGAAGCACAGAGTTGCAAGCACTCTAGTGTTTAGATAGTTCCAATGTATATTACTATGGTTGCATTCATGTTTTTAAAACAACCACAAAATCACATCCAAGTACTAAATGTAGAATCTGTTCTTCCACTGAGCTGAATTCTTGAAACTCCTGACAACCAACAGTTATTTAGATTAAATTATAGTGAATGGTGGTGCTTTCCTTTAGGGGCTTGAACCTGCTTAGAGTGTCGATTTGGTTATTTGTGTAAGAAAATGCTGGCCTGAGGTTTCATTTCTGTTTGGGCTTCTCTGTTTCACAAGGGAAAAAAATGAAGATAAATTAGAAGGGGTCAAAACTCTCTTCTCACATATGCCTGGTAAATCTGAAATAATTTCACACTGCTTTCAGTTCAGCTGAGGTAAATCTGGGATCACAACAGTGAAGCTAGCAGGCTGGCTGTATTCATACTGCTGCAACAGAGTGCTGAGTCCTACAGAAAAAGCTTCAGGGTTTTGGTGGTTGGTTATTAGGGGGGGGGGGAAGGAGGGTTAAATGAAAACGTGTGTCCTGTGATTTAAAACTCTGATATGTTCATCTCTAGAAACAGCGAGAGAGAGAAGCAGTACTTCCAGATGGGAAGCTGCATTAGAAGTGTGGAGTGTCAATCTGAAAAGGGACACCTGGGTAAGTGAAGATACTAATAAATAAGCATCCTGGGCTTTGAGCCTTGTGAGTGCTTGTAAGAGAACAGTTGGAAAGCCTTAAGTGAGGGTGTCTTTCTCATACGCAGCTGACCAAGTGTGTTGCTTACAGTTACCATGTGTCAAGATGTTTCTTGCTCATTAGTTTTACACTGATGGAAAGCAACTTTAAATCACTCTTTAGAGGAATCCACCGTGAGGCATGCCAGCTGTGTGCCAGATGAAGGGGTTGTAAAGTCATGTTGGACAGGCAAGAATATACCAGAGAGAGAGATTTAAAGTCATGAGAAAGATAATTACTTTGCACTCAGAGATTAGCCAAAGGAAAGAAAAGGGAAGGATTATACTCTGCATTTGTTAGAAGGTTTCCTGCTCTCTCTCCATCCCACTCACACATGCACACACATGCACACAGCTGAATTTACTGTCACAGTGTCAGGTTAGCCAGCACTGCCAGCATGTGAGAAATCCTTATGGGAAGATTTCTCAGCAAGCACAGACTCACTCCTTTCTGTCTCGCTGTATTTGCTTTCACAATGCAAACTGCAGAAGTTGCCGCAGACACGATGCTCTGCTTGTTATGAGGGTTTGAAAACATTACTGTTCATGACTTGTTAACAGGTAGGACTGGAGCTGAGGCAGGCAGTGGGCAGCATGTTTCTGGAGGTGGTGAGGAAGGCAGTGGTGTCTTGTGGCTATTGTCAGAATGGCTCTGGCTCCTTCAGGCCAGAGCACAGTGTCTTCTGCCTTCCTGGTCCTTCCCGCTACTTTGGGTTCTCCTTATCCTCCCATTTAAGTGCTGTTATTCTGTCTTTCAGACAGAATAATTAATCTTTTAAGGCACTAGTATTGTGCTTGCAAGGGTCTGGGGGCATGTTGGTGATATGGGGAGTTATGAACTGGTGAGCTCAAGAGATTCTCTGGCTCCCAGGGAAGAGCTGATGCGCTGCAAGCACTGGCCTTGCTGAGCACATCCCACAGCTTGCATAGCTGGAAGATTTGGAATTGATCAGATGTTGCCCAGTAAACAGAGATCCAACTTGGAGGGCTCTCAGCCTTGGTCACTTGGTTGCTGTTTGTATTGTGGTGGCACCTTTAGGCACTGTCTCAGATGAAAGCTTGACATGAATGCTGTCAAAAGAAACAAAATTGCTTTTAATGTCCCAAAGATCTGTTATATGTAAAATCTAATTTTCTTTAAAGTGGCACAGCTACCCCAAGTATGTTCACTAGATGTATTAGGAAGATGCTATCAATTAAATTTTTCTGCTTAAAATAATAGGTTGGGTTTTTTCTAATGGAAATCTTTTGAGCCCCTTCTGAAAAGCTACCAGCACCACATTGACACCCGGCTTCTAGAAAGGCAGCAGATGAGATGTAGGGTTTGCAGTGCATGTAATCACCCTTGGTGTAATGAAACTCTCCTTTTTGTCATTGATTTGGGTTTTTTTTTTTTTTAAATCATTCTATGTAAACGGAAGCATCTTTACAGGAAATTTCTTTCTGCCCATTTGTCAGGGCCTTAACCACTGCAACTGCAAACATCACTGCTGCCTGCAGATAGGAATTACAGCCCTATGAAATCTCTATAACATGACCTTACTACCTGCCCCCCTTCCTCTCTTTTATCTCTCTTTGTGCATGGATGGACCTTTTGGAAAGTTATAATTTGGATGTGAAACAATTACCCTAAAACAGTTAGCCAGAGCAGAATGGACACACAAATTTATCTTCTCCCTCTCTCTTTTGGTGAAGAACATCTATCTTCCATGACCTCTTGATTACTGAAGCCTTCAAAATATATTCTTTGGTCTGTGACACTGTGCTCGGTGCAGGGCTGAGCATTAAATATCACCCTCTGTGATTAATTGGAAGTTAATTAAATCTATCACTGAAACAATGAGAAGGCAATGATCTATGTAATCATTGAAATAGTAAATGAAATGATGTAAAGGCCCTTCATTTCACTTATTGACAGTGATGGAGGGGTGCCTGAGCCCTGCTGCTCAGCTGTGGCTCTTTGCCTGACCACACAGGCCTGCTTAGGCAGACACAAACTTTCCAATGAACCAAGTGGCAAAGCAGAGCTAATGTTTGCCTACTAGATGCTGCTTTTCCTTTTCCTTTGCCACCTTCAGATGCTGTTCAAAAGGGCTCTAATGTAACTCTGGTATTTTGGGTGTGCCATGCAAGCAGTGTATCTGAAATGGCAATCCCAAGGGACAAAGCCTTTCAGTACAGTGCTTGGATTATCTTGCTGCGTTCAGCATGAATGAAAATGTTGCTGCTGTGATTGTTTGGTAAGCAATAACATTACGTTTATTATTTTACATTTTTAAAAGTACTTCTTATGTGAATCTATGATTTTTCCATACCTCTGATGCTGTTCATCCCACCCTGGCAAGAAATGTTGAGTACATGATGTTTTTCTTCTTGTTTCTTACTGATTGTTAAAACAGTTCAAGCAATGAAGTATCCTAGAATACATGAAAATACAGCTGGAAAGGATGCCATATATTGTAGCGAATACCCAAGCAATTTTTCTAGTTGTATTTTAGGGAAGAATGAAGATATTGACTCTCTCTTCAATGACATTGTGATTGATTTTCCTTTTGTGTGCTACTCCATAGCATGAAAATATTACTTGTTTTATAATAGGAGATTCTTTTATATTAATTTCAAATTTCAGATGTGTGATGATAACACCAAGTATTGACCTCAGATGCCACTCTTAGTAAACCCTCTTTCACACTGGAAACAAAGGAACAGCAACCCTGAAGGAAAAGTCAGGAACTTGTCCACTCTCTCTCTTCCCACCTTGCATTTTACCTCAGGCTGTCCCTGGGCACACGTACGCCTCTGAAAGGACACAAGTCTCTGCATTCCCCTTTGACAGGATGGGGATAGTTCTTTGCCTTGGCTCCATGGGCCCTCAAAGTGCACCCGAAAGCTCCAAAGACTTGCAAAATTAAAGAGGTTTTCCTTATCTTGCCCATCGGTTCAGTTGTAATTCACTTTTTAACCAGGAGACATTATCACTTCTCAATGTACTAGTCACTCTTTCATGCCTGCCTTTCTGATCCAGATGTCTAGTTCCACCATTCTGGTAGCAGACATGCTTCTCATGACAGCTCTAAATGGAGTAACCCTTGGCTTTACAATGACAGGATTTAGTCTTTGAAAAGCAGAAAGCAGCTCCCCACAGAGGACCAGTTCCATTAAACCATGTATGAAAACATGCATGTATGTAAAACAGCACAGAGAAATCATCTGCTAGCCAGAGAGCCTGCAAGCAAAGTAATGTAAGCTTCTCATCTCCCCAGGAGTAGCTTAAGTCTCATGTCTTTCAGGGGTAGAATAATTTACTTTCTCCAGCAATGTTTTATACAGGGAAAAAAAAACCAAAACAAACCAGTGGCAATGCATGCAATAAGGGGTGAAAAGGCTTTTCCAAAGACCCATGATTCCTTTAGGAAGGAAAATATACCATAATATTTTTTTTCTCGCCCTCCTGACTCTGCATCTTCCAGTTTCTGTGTTCTTTTCTTACAGATAACCAGAGGTGGTGTCCAATTTGTTTAATTACATGAAAACTAAACCTGCTACTAAGCAATAGTTACTGACTAAGCAGGAGTGAACCATTATTTATCATGAGAGCCCTTTCTATGTGGCCTCCTCGCTAACAGCAATAAATTAGTAACCTCACAGTATCCTGATAACTGAATGAGGTTCCAGGCACCTGCTCAAACCACTGTGGTCAGGAGATAGTTTTTCTGTGTTTTGTCTCTGTCTGTCTTTAAGCAACAGAGGAATTATTTCTGAGATGGTCAAAGGAGATTGTCTCTGTTCCAGGAATATTTGAAATACGTGGTCCCCACTTGAGAAAATGATGTCCTTCTTTTTAATCCGTAACTGATTAAGGAGTGTGAGATATGGGTTTTGCACTGTGAATTAGCTTTGCTAAGAACCAGTCAGCTTGTTTGGTGTAGGGATCTGAAAGACATCATCTTGTGGGAAGCTGCATTTCCTGTCCCAGGTTAGCTCACCTGTAAGGTGCCTGCCATCCAAAAAAGCATCTGGAGACTCTGTGGGTGAGCTGGGCACCAGTGGACTGTCTGAGCTGGTGTGCTGTCCTGGGTTCACCCAGACACTGGAACAGGCAGTGACTCAAAATCAGACCCAGCCCAGCCAGAACACAGTGCTAGCTTTGCTTTTCTGTCACAGCTGCACCTCAATCTTCAATTTAAAGCTTCTAGGGAAAACGAACCCAAATTCTTGGGTGAAGAATGGTTCAGATCATGTTTAATATTCAAGGTCAAGTTCCTACCATTTATTATTTATTGAGCTCTGTGAGCTTGCTCAGCAGCACACAATACATAAAGACACAGACTCTATCATAATGGATTTGCAGTCTAAATTTCACAGTGTAAGATAGATATTGGTACATATTATACCTGGTGGTTAGGTCACAGTCCGGTCTCAGAACAACGCAGAGATTTTTTTAAAAGCTTCTTCCATTAGTAGTCCATTAGAGTCGCATAAACTTTTTAGATTTGAACAATTAATCCCCCTAAAAATATTCAAACGGATACATTGAATATTTTAAATACATTTAGTACACGTGGAAAATGCTGACCTGACATAACTATGTATCTATGTCCTCCTAGCCACAGAACAGTAACAGCAGAGTCTGAAGAAGTGGTTTCACATTCTCTGTAGTAGTGCAATCAGTTTAAAAAACCATTGCCACACACCATTCCCAGCTCCAGCTTCGGTATGATGTCAGAGCCAGAGTAAGTGGTTAGGACAAGAGGCTCATGCCACAGGGCACATAGGTTTTGCAGGGCTCTATTCTGCACTTGTCTCACAGGCATGTGTTTCCAGAAGAAATCTGTGATGCCACAGGTTAACCACTGCTTTCATGGGGGGACCCCAAAGGTAACATCCTCTCAGCCTCTAAATCTGACTACCTCCATGGAAAGCAATGGAAATACAGCAATGTGGTGCAGTGAAGGATGCTGTGCTTGCAGCTCTCTGGAGCCACTCTCTTGATAGGATGAGGAAGCAAAGAAAAGCTCATTTTAGCAAAGCAGGTGCCATCAGTTAGTCCAGGAGGCTACAAACATGAAAAGGTCCTGGAGAGCATTGTCTTATGGCAGCTCTTATGAGAGAAACCTGCCATAAGACTTTATTGAAGAGTAAAATGAAGAAACACAGGTGGGCATGGAAAAGAAATAATCATCTGCAAAATGAGTAAACAGGGAGGGAATGCTTTTGAAATCACAGTATAAATGGTTATGCTACCAGATGTGGTTAATCTGTACGGCAAGCGATTAGAATAGCCCTTGTCATCATGCAAGGGTCTCTTCCTAACGTTATGAGTGCATGTGCAGCCTCAGGGAGCTCCCTCCATGTATCCCTTCACAGGGTGGCAGACATGAATGATTTGGTGTACAGTTATTTCTCTGGGTAAACAGACTATTATTTGATTTTTGGTTCTGAGAGCAAACTTTTGACTACTTCTTTTGCCATTAGAGTTTGTTAGAGCTGTGTGTAAGGGAAGCAAGAGCTCTGTCCAAGTCTGCATCTGAGGAATTGGTATGTGCTAGTGAAGCTGTGGTCTGTTCTACCTTTTTCACCTCCTACAGTGCCCTGAAGGTTGCCCACGGAAGCTGTTCCTACTAAGACAGAACCCAAACCACAGTGGGGAAACTTGGCTTTTCCTAATTTGCACTTTGCACTTTTTGAACAGCAGATTGCTTCTTAATTTCTCCCCGATCCTTCTGCTTGCAGAATTCCCTCTGTGCTGATTCAAGAAACCAGTGCAATTAGGGATATTGCTGTTAAGCTCACAAAATAGACTCATGGAGGCTGGGGACAGAATGAATGCTGAAGTTGTCACTTCTACTCTACAAGGAGCTTGGACATAATTTCTCAGCACTATTTTTTTCCAGTGGGTTAGCTTCCTAACGACCTCATAGGGGAACATTGAGTACATATCCTTCATATTTACTTTGACTTGAGGTATGGGTTTGGTAGGATCTGTGTTTTCCTTTTCAATCAGAACCATGTTCTGTTCTCCACACTATTCAGCTGCATTTTTTGTCCCTGGCAAAGGAATAGAGGTTTCAGTGGGGCCTGAGTTTATGGTTAAAAACAAATCTCTCAGAGCCCTTCATAAATATGAGTGACATTTAGGGAACCCTACAAGTGTCTCTTGGGATACTACCAGAACATCACATGGAAATTTGGAACTCCTCTATTAAAACTGGGAGAGAGCTGTTTAACACAGCAACAGACACAGGCAGATATTTCTTAACACATAAGATAAATAGGAGAAAACACTGGAATCCAGTGGTGTGTTCAGTGGTATTTCTGTCCAAAGCTGTGTGCCCACAGCTCATCTTCTCAGTTACATACCACATGAGAGAATTACTTTTTCTTCTCTAGGTTTTTCTGTGTGTTTGGGGGGCTTTTTGTGTAGACAGCAACTCCATGGGGATGTTTCCCACCTCGCTAGCAGTGGGAGCAACCACAACTGCTAGGGAACATCTTAGCAGCAGTACTGTTCCCTTGACAACAAAACACTATGGCGAGCATTTACCACAATTAAGCTGGTTCAGTAGAAGAAACTTGAAACATTTAAGAAAGAGACAAGAAAGCAGAACATAATTTTGCCTTTTCCTTCTCTTCTGCTGCCTGGAAATGTTTTGTCAATTTTTCCGAGGATATATCCATCACCAGCCGGTGGATCTGCTGAATACTTTGTGGGCTTAAAAAAAAGACCTCATGATTCCCATAGGCACTCCAACCTTTTCTTGTTCTAATTTCAAAGGCCCTTTTGAGTGGGAAACAAAAGGTTAATTTTCTCCAGCTTGCCCAGGCTGACTTAATGTAACAGAAGGCAGCAAATTGTATTGATTTAGTGACATGCAACTGTCCAGAAAGAGCTATTTATACATTATTCAGGACAAACACTGTCATAATGGACAAACAGCAGCAGCATCTGGGATGTTAATGTCTACAAATAAGATTATTCTTTGAAAGGATTAGGACGAAGCATTTTGTGTAATTAGATTTCTCAGTTTCAGGAATGAATTGCCTTTTAGCAGTAAAAGCTGTCACTGGGGGAGCCATTAGCTCCTTATAACTGAATTAAATGCATAATTAGTGACATGATCGCATTAGGATTTGTTTCATTTTTAACTAATCCGGGGTGCAGGGGGGTGGTCCTTCCAGGTCGCCACGGCACACCTCAGCAGGGACCGGCCTCAGCTGGTGTGCTGGAGCCGGTAAAAGTCAGGCGCGTGTGAATGGGAGCCGGGGCCTCGCCACTGTGCTCGTGGGGCTATTCATCACTGGGTGGTGGGTGACAGTGACTGATGGGCTCGGCCCGGGCCTGGCACTTTACCAGTGCAAGAATCATACGAGCCAGGGAGCAGAATGACAGCTGGAGCGCCGTGTCAAGTGGTGTAGAGACCAGAGCTATTAATAATCTGTGCCACATGATCTGTGCCGCCAGAAAACAATGATTTAGACATTGGTTAGAATAAAGATTTCACATTTAGTATGGGGGGACTAGCCTAGCGCCAGAAGAATAAATCGCTATTCAATCAACATGTATGAAAATAAGGCAATGAATACATTAAGGGTTAGCAAAAAGGAGGGGAGTGCCTAAGCCCCAGTCCAGGATGAATACTGTTAATCAGTATTTCCTCAGACTTCAGTGAAGCTTGTGAGTGATGGCATTAAGTGGTACTGGAAGAGCCACTCCTAAGTTCTCCGGCTGACTGCAAGAAGAAACAGCAAGGAAATCACATAGGTGCCAAAATTTAGCATCCTCTTGGTCCTCACACATGCTGCAGCTGTGCCCGGTCGTACTCTTATGATTCCAAAAAACACAGCAGACACTTTTTTCCAATGAAGCCCTTACTGCATCCATTCTGGAGAAACTAGCTGAGGGAACTTGGGCTGTTCAGCCTGGGGAAAACGTGGCTCTGGGGGGAGAGACCTTATTGCTCTCTAGAAGTACCTGAAAGGAGGTTGTAATGAGGTGGATGCTGGTCTCTTCTCCCAATAACAAGTGATAGGACAAGAAGAAATGACATCAAGCTGTGCCAAAGATTTAGATTGTATGTTAGCAACACATTCTTCATGGAAAGGCTGTGAAGCATCAGAACAGGCTGCCCAGGGAGGTGGCTGGGTCACACCATTCCAGGAGTTATTTAAAAGAAGTGTACATGTGGCTAGAGCTGGGTTAACAGTTGGACTCGATGATCTTAAAGGTCTTTTCCAACTTAGATGATTCTATGATTGTAGACCTTCCTGGTACAACTCTATTTTTTTCAGCCTCTATTATGTCAAAGGGAAAAAAATGTGGCCCAGCACATTCTAGTCCCAACAACCATGTGGAGCTGGGAGGGCCTGTGATTCACTCTCTAGAAATGGTGCACAGGGCAAATTTGTTGTTAGCCTTTCCACAGCATGTAGTGTAAGGGTCAGCCATGAAAGCGGGGAGGCTTGGCAGGTTTGCAGTCACCAGATGTTTGTTTCTGTAGCTCTGCTTCAGTGGCTTTTGTAATAGTTCAAACTGTGGTATAAATCAGTCTCTGAATGGCATGTCTGGTGGTTTTGTCCTCAGTTCTGGCTCTCTGTCACTTAAATACCAGTAGTGAGGCTATCTTACCCATTGTACATTTTAACTGTGCTCTTTGATGTTAACATGCTTCCTCCAAATACTAGTTTTTGCCAGGATAATTCAGATATTCCTTGTTACTTGATGGTCATCTTATGGATAGCTTAGATTGACAGAGAGATGTGTTTTCACAATCTACTTTACTTGTATGTGGAGTCATTCTGATTCAGCACAGCTAGTCATCATCTGAATGCCTATGTCACATTGTGAGCTGTATTATCACTAGTGTCTGATAAGGTCTTACTGAGGACCAGGTTTCATCTATCCCAGGTGCTGAAAAAGATGGTCCCTGCTGCAAGGAACACAACATGTTATTCCTTGACATACTTTATCATTTGTCAGGGAGTTGTCATTTTAGGGGTGTAATGTACATATGAAAAGGGTGAGTTGTAGCCAAGACTCAGTTTGTCAATATGAAAATGGGAAGTCAGAGTAAGCCTCAGAGCACAAAATATGGAGGAGCAGCAGAGGAGCACTTGGGAAGGCCATCAGGTGAAGGGACATCTCAGATGCTGCTGCTCCCCACTTTCAGCTGTCACCAAGGGCCTTTCAGTGCCCCAGGTACTTTGGCTTTTCCTTCTCCTTCCTTTTTCAATTTTCTTGCAACTTCTTTCTCCAGCCCTGAATCAACGCTTAAGTGAGTGATAATAACTCATCCTTTGTGGGGTAATTTTTTGCTGTTTGTGTTTTGTACAATTATAAATTGTATAATCTCAGCTCTCACAGCCAGAGCTTAATATATTTGACTTTATTGCTTTTCGTTTTATGGAAATAAATTACTGCTCACATTCTGACATTTAAATTAAAGGATCTGCACTAAATCTTGTGTGCCACAATGAGAAATTAAGAGAGCATTCCTTGCTAAACAAGCAGATCTGGAAGCTCCAGTCTGTCAAGCATTCTGTCCATTTAAACCAGTTTACAAAGAGAATATGTTCAGTTCATTCTGTGCTTCAACACCAGTCAGCAGACATTGCCACCCCAGGCAGACTGGGCCCTGGATGCCTAAGGAGATGGCTTTCACAACCCAGAGGAGGTCAGCTGGGGAGGTTTGTTGTGTCCTAGGATGTGCATGTGCCACACTGATCTCTGTAGGGCTTTATTTACCACTTGCTTGTGAACAGGCTCATGATCAGGAATACTCTCAAAAATCCCATGCAGAATGACCTGGCAGGGTCTCCCCACTTGGCTCTGCACCTCTAAGCCTTGCACAAGCAGAGACCAAAGTAACACAAAGCTGCTTTAGAAATGGCAAGCTTTTCAAAAACCACAAAATGGGAAATGCAGAAGGGGCCTTTCGGTTTCTAAGCTCTTCTGATGCATTGGGGTGGTTATTTCAAGCTTCTCAGTGCTGCATGAACTACTGAGATGTTCTTCCACAGAAAACCTGAGGCATTTGTGCAGTCCAGCCTCTGCTGGAGTGCATCAAAAGGAGTGTGACCAGCAGGTCAAAGGAGGTGATCCTGCCCCTCTACTCTGCTCTTGTGAGACCTCACCTGGAGTATTGTGTGCAGTTCTGGTGTCCTCAACATAAAAAGGACATGGAACTGTTGGAACAAGTCCAGAGGAGGGCCATGAGGATGATCAGGGGACTGGAGCACCTCCTGTATGAAGAGAGGCTGAGAAAGTTGGGCCTGTTCAGCCTGGGGAAGAGAAGGCTGAATGGAGACCTCACAGCAGCCTTCCAGTATCTGAAGGGGGCCTACAGGGATGCTGGGGAGGGACTCTTCATTAGGGACTGTAGTGATAGGACAAGGGGTAACGGGTTGAAACTTAAACAGCAGAGGTTTAGATTTGATATAAGGAAGAAATTCTTTACTGTTAGGGAGGTGAGGCACTGGAATGGGTTGCTCAGGGAGGTTGTGAATGCTCCATCCCTGGCAGTGTTCAAGGCCAGGTTGGATGAAGCCTTGGGTGCCATGGTTTAGTGTGAGGTGTCCCTGCCCATGGCAGGGGGGTTGGAACTTGATGATCTTAAGGTCCTTTCCAACCCTAACTATTCTGTGATTCTATTTCGTTTACTATTTTATGAAACTCACAGTAAAATATTGAGGGCTGGCAGGACTGCAGCTCCAGTGACATTAAATGTTTCTTTTTTTTTTAATTTTCTCCCCCATTATCCATTTTAACCTTCTGTACACTTCAATTTGCACCAGCCAGAGACTTCTTTACCTAAACAAGAACAGCAGTTTTAGCCAGTTTGTTCCCAAAAGCAAGCTTCACTGACTACAGGCCAGTTCCAGCTGTTGCAGAGAAGTACTGGAAAGAGTAGTGCCATAATGAAAGCTCTCTGGACCAGCTTTTTCTCTGGACCCACCTACCCTAAAGCACCTTTTCTGTGGTAGATGCCTGAATACTGTGCGAAGTTTCAACCCAAGAAGATTGTACATTTCTAGGGGAAAGATGAGTGAAAAATACGTTTTATGCAGTTACTAGAAAATCAGGTTTCATTGTGGTATCTGTCCTTCCTGGGCTTGAGGCCAAGACTAAATGCAAAATAAACTAAGAGCACGGCAACCTGGATACAATTACCCTTCAGTTAGTTCAGTAGCTGAAATCAACAGGGGACTGTACGTTGAATGTATACAGGGCTAAAACTGGAAAATTTTAATAGCTGCAAAAAGCAAGCAGAAATATTTCAAAGAATTGAAAGTGAGTTTTCTTCATCTGAATCTCCCAGTGCCCATTTCCCACGTATGAAATGAGTGCACAAAAAGTATTGCCTTTCATGAGGACTTTACAGAAGTGAATTCAGTAATGCTTGTGAAGGGCTGAGGTAGTGATGATGGTTAAAGGTTCTATCAGAATTCATCTGTTCAGCCTTAAAACTAAAATTTCCTCTCTCAGGAATGACAGACTTTGCAGTCCCTACTTCTGTCTGCATTATGTAATAAATTGTACTGCTACTTGGTACAGAACAAGTAGTGCAATGTCCTTAGAGTTTGATGCCAAGCAACAACTATAATTTCCAAATCCCAGGGGAAAGCAGACCTTTGGGTTACACAAGACAACACAATTAAACATGCTCTGAAGTGTTCCCAGACACAGAGGCCATTGGCTTGCAGCTTTGCTTGTAAATCCTTTTAGCTTCCAGGGCAGGGTGAAGCACGTACATTGCTTTTTGTGAGCAATCCCAGGTGTGGATGCGCACTCTCTGGAATTGTACCTGGGCAACTTTTACGAAGGTGCAGGGTGGCATGGACCAAAACTGTGTCAGGGAAAGTTGTAGCTGTTTGCTGGGGCAGACAACTGCATCCAAATGCCCAGAACTGTGTCCTCTCACTGCTTAATGCGCTCATCTTGATGTAACTTTGATGTCTAATTAACCCAGGTCCTGGTGGTCTGGCCAGGCAGTCACCCTTTAGCTTCATTTCTTTGGTTGACTTGGTTAGTAGAATGTTATTGTCTGAAAAGTCCTTTTGTGTGCTTATGTGGCTTCTATTGATGCAAACTAGTGGCGCAGTTAGGACAAAATGTAAAACAGCCATTAAAAGCATTAAAAGTTATACCTGGACCTGAGATACAGTGTCAGGTAATGAGCACCACCAAATGGCTTTGATATACTCTCACAAGCATATGAGTATTTTGTATTTGCACATTTCAAGTAATGGCATGTAGCTACAGGTACTCAGCTGAATCTCCTTGGTTTTACCCCACAGCAAATTCTGACCTTTTGAAATTGTTTGATCTCCTCTTCCTTTCCCAGGGGGAAAGAAAAACACAGTGTGCCTTAATAGTGAATACCTGTCACTGGAACAAAAATGTGCCTGGAATGACACCTTTCCCTACCTAGGACAGAGATCTGTGAACTGCTTGCCTCTCCTGCCCCATCCACCCCAGCTGCTTGAGCACGTCCTTGGTCAACTGCAGCCCATCGGACTGCCTTGGCCGCTGGAGGGCATCAGAAAGAAACGCAACATCCAAGTTAACGGTGACCCTAGGCTGCCTTTGTCTGTGCAGGGCCGAAGACTGGAGGGCCTGCAGGAGGGCTCAGACCCTGCTGCCCTATAGCTGCCCAAGAGGGAAACGAGGCATTGCTTTACATCCCTCTAACTGCAGTATCATCTCATGGAGGATTCCATATTCCAAATCAAATTCGCAGCATAAATGGAATTTAGAGGAGTAATTGTCTTGTTTCCAAACCAAAAATACAGGAAAAAGTGATGAAAATTTGTTTACTTTCAAATGTCAATGTACTTAACAGCAATGATGTTTAAAATCTGAGTTATAACAGAATCAAAAAGGCAGTGTGTTTCCTCTCCAACCATATGCTTTTGAACATTTAGAAAAAGCTTTTGTTATGAGTTTCTCCTTCAACCATATCTGTAAGTGGAAGCAAACTTCTATGCCTGTGAAACCTAGGCAAGGGACATGCTGACCTTACAGTGTTCTCCTCTCCATGAATGAGGGTGATTCCGCAAGTGCTGACTGGATGGGGCAGAACCAAACCGTTTCCCTCCCACTGCAATGGCTAACAATCAACAGCCAGAGCACAGCCCTTGCGTCTGGCATCTCTATGGTCAGTGGCCAACCCACCTTCCCAAGCAACAGTAGCTGCAGCCAGCCCTGCATCGAGAGTTTGGAGTGCACCTAGGGCCTCCACAACAGTGCAAAGCCAATGCACTGAGTGGCATTAGGGATCAGTGGTGATAATCCCCCATCCCCGTGAAAAGGAGAGGATGGAGGGAGAGGCTGGGGACTTTGTGACTCTTATGCCTGCATACAATCATTTTTCTTGCCAAGACTGAAGCAGATACTTTTTTTTTATTAGGAATAAAAAGTCTATTTTTAGTAGTTGATGCTGTGTTGAAAAGAATAGAAAGTTGGAGCATGTTACAACTTTTCTTCAGAGCAAGTGATCTAGATCTAATCCCCTCTGTTTCATCTGAAAACCCCCACTTACTTCCCGAACATAAGAGTAAATTAGGCAGTGCCTATGAATACTAATGCCACATAAACCCTACTTTAAGCCTCTAAAAATGAATAGTACCAAGATAACTAAATGGGAAGAGGCAAATTCAGAAAGCATTAGCATTGTATTTAGGTGCTTTGAAGAAAAATATTTAACTTTGTACCAAAAATATTAAAATAAGAGGCTCTGCAAGCTGGAAAGTAACTAGAAAAACCTTTGTGTCTGTTGCTAGTTCAAGACTGAAGTTTTTTATGACAGAAAGTAGGTATCAAAGATGCAATTGCATGTGCAACTGTGTGTGGAGGTTACTATTTTATGCTGTTTAACTCAATCCAACCAGAGAAGGATTTGGGTTTGTTTTTAAGAAAAGTAGAAAGGGTGAGAGTAAACTTTCAATATACTGAGTTCTGCTTTTGTGGGGGGTTTTGCAAGATCTCGTGCGGGTGAGCTCAGTAGTGACGCAGCAATCCACTATATATGGGAAACATGATTTCTCCTCCCTCTTTTCAAAACAGATCTGGAAGTAGAGGAGAGACTGCAAGAGGGGCCTGAGGCAGAAAGGCACTGATTTAGCCGTGGAAACATTGTGCTACCTCCAGCCCCTGAAAGTGATGATCCCTGTTTATCCTCTGCTGGGCTTCTTAGACAGAAATAAGGTGGTGTTTTTGTTCCCAATATGAATCATGACTACAGAGAGGTTTCAGAGCAAATAAGGAGGTAAAACAGCATGGAAAATTCTGCTGACCCATGCTTCTGAGAGGAAGAATAGCTAGCAATAGTCTTTCTAAGAATATATGCTAAGAATATATGAGCATATCGAATCCATACACTTAGCAAGGATGACTGTCAGTGTATTTTAAGTAGAGAAAGGATATAGAAGGCAGAAGGGAGTGGGAGCAGAGAAGTCATGTGCCTCTCTGAAACCACTTAGCAAGTCAATAGCACAGATAGGAGTTAAAGGTGGATGTTGCATTTGATGTTGCATGTCTGCCTTGCACAGTTCTGCAACTGCACTGGGTACAACACAACATGGGCCAGGAATTGGGTCTGCCCAGAACACAGCTGCACTGCTTTGAGACCAAGTGAGACTATATCTAACCCATGTGGGTGTCTCTTTATCCATTCATTGAGTTGTTTGAGATTCAGGGCTATCATGATTGCCATGATCTAGCGTGAGGGGAGGTGATGCTCCCATTGCCACTCAGACTCTTCCATTTCTATCTCTTACCTTCTTCCCATGCTTTGTGTTCCTTGCAGATCCACATTGTGGTAAGCTTGCCATTTCGAATAGGGTCATGCAAAAACTTTTCCCATCTTGGATGCTGGTGAGTGTATCACCAAACACTGTGGATCAAAAGAGGGCAATCTCTTCTGTGAAAGACAGGGGGGCTGACATTATCAGAGGCTGTTTATGGGCAGGGAGAAAGGCATTTGGCTGTTCAAGCAGCCAGCTTGCTGCACTGCCTGCCCACACCAGGCACAGGTCAGGATTTTGCAACTAGGGCCATTTCTCACATTGCAAGGGGAAGCTGTACCTGTTACCACTTGCTGATTTGCTTAGGGCTGTAACCCTGCTCTGGAGACGTCCTCAGGGAAGCATCCTTGAGCACTGGCCTTCTCACAGTGAGCATTTTCTTACCCAGTCTGAAAACAAGTATCCAGTGAGTGAGGCTTTCACCTCCTCTGGACCAGTCCAGCACACACCCACTGCACTTACTTTCTGGGGTCTCCCAGTCGTGTATGTGGTGTTTGGTATCTGTGTGCTTGTGTGACTAGGGAAAAATCAACCCCACCAGTTTTCTTAGCTGGATGTCATCCTTAACTGAGGAGAATGGCAGCATCTCTGTTACTGCAGAGAAGAATTGCACATCACTGAGGTCAGGAGCCATGTGAGTCAAATTTCAATGATCTCTAGTAAATGCCAAAATAGATGAAGAAGCCCATCCAGAAAACTGTAGTGTAAGCAGCTGGGTTTTCAAATGTACAGTAGGAAAGGAGGAAAAGAACAAATGTGTGTAGGAGCACAGAGTTGTGACAATGTAAAGCTGTGATGTTTCGTGCTCTGTTGGTACCTATGACATGAAGCATCCTTACTGATAGGGTTTATTACCAGGGTCTGATTGCCCAGACTGAGAAAATCCATCCTTAGAAGGAAAGGAGAAAAGAGGTCTCTTTTTCTCTCTCCTTCCCCAGGGCTTCACAAATAAGCTCAGTCCCCTGCCAATAAAACCAGTCATCGTAGATATGCTGGCTTGCCTGTCTTAAACCGCTCGTGAGACACTTAACCTGCTGGATTGCCTTTCTGCAGACACCTGCCTGAGCAGCAGACTAAACAAACAGGGATTCTCAACTGCACAAAACTTGGCCCCTTTCAGCAGGGCTCCCATCTGTTAAAAAGCCATTGTCTGAGCAAGTGTTCAGCTAGCTGAGGAGGCAACGCTCTTGCATATTGAGCTGCCCCTGTCCCCCATAAAAGTCCTCTTTAGCATTTTCTTTTCTCCCCTGTTTCCATCGCCTGATTTATTCATTGGTTTCACCTCTTCTCCCCTCCCCCTGTGGTTCATAAGGAGGGCCTCGTTGTCTTCTGTACCTCGGGGGTCATGTCTTTTCAGTCACTGGGACAATACCCGCTGCTGGCATCTGCTTCCAGATCCAATCAGCCATATTGTGATCACATCCTGCCAGAGAATTGTTCCTTCTTTTGCTCGGCTTTGTTGCCAATTTCATGCCATGTATTGCTCCATGTTTTGTGCTTCATGAAGCTGTCACTGGCATAAAAGTGGCCTAACCAGGGTCGTAGTAAAAGGGGTGGGAATGAAACATCCACCAAAATGCTGAGCAGGCCACCCACCAGCCACACGCACGCACATACACGCAGGCAGGCATGCAGGCATGCAGACATACAGAAACACACACGGCATCCCACAGCGCTTAATTGGTGTCTTGCTGGGCTGCTTTATGCTGTGCTGAAGAGGCACAGACTTTGACAGGGAGCTGTGGCATTTTTATCCCTAGTAAAGATCAAAAGCAGAACGTTTTCTTGGCATTTCTGAAGGATCTTCACTCCCTTGTATCAGAGAAGCATGAGACATGAAACTGGGTACTTGAACAATTGCACGTGAGTCTGAGTTGCTAGTGGGTGTCAGAAGGGAAAAAGTACCGGTTAAAAAGAAACCTCACAGGAAAACTGCATCAGTGACACCTGTCACTCCAGCCTCTTGGTTCCCATTCTGAAATCCCTTCCAGAAGTTACACCAAGGTCTACTGTGAATCCTGACCGTCATCTTCGATTTGAATTTGGATATAGTTTACTGGAGACTGAGCTTTATGCTACTTTTAATGTCCCTAAGGCAGGGGGATGAGCCCAGATCACTGCACAGAAGAAGCTGGGCCACGTCTGTGAAAACAGAAGTATGCTTGGCTGATGGCAGAGAATTTGCCCCAATATTGCCTATAGCAGAATTATTGCTTTCCTTGCAAAATACCTTGAAGTCAAATAGGAGTGAATTACATGTTTATTTAGACATAAGAAAATGGAGAGAAAAAAAAAGTCTTTGGTTTGTTCTTGGGTTTTGGGTTTGGTTTGGTTTTTTTTTTTTTAATGTTCATTCATTGTGGGTGTTTTTTGCGATGTGACAGACTCATCTGGTGCTCTCCTGTGTCCCCCCAGCCTCCATTTGCTGAGTGCTGGGAAGGTTTCTCATGGTTTATTTCCTGCCTGTTAGAACAGCCTGTAAACCTTTGGGAAAGGGCTCATCCCTCACAGAATACAAAGTAAGTCCAAGCAGGGTCAGGGGACTTTTTGCCTCTCCTTCTGAGGGGAACTGATTCCCTGTTTCCTTTCTTTTGGCTCGCTGCTGTCACTTGCATTCACACTGGGTACCACCTTCCCATGCTAATAACCCAATGGCAATCAATAGAGCTGTTCATGGAAGGCAGAGAAAGGAGAGGGATACACTCACCCCCCTCTCGCTTTATGCCACTGTGCTTGACAAGTGGGCTGGGGAGCAGGGACGGACCCATGCTTCTCAGGAGGGGATGCCAGGCACTAGGCAGCTCCCTGCATGAAGTCAGTATGAATTCCTTTCTTTATACCCAAACCTTAGTCCTTCTCACAAAGTTTGGTTCTCTTGGCCCAGTTCATACAGGCAGTAATTCCACTGAGGCACCCTCTGTTCTCAGAGGAGGAGGAACACCTCATGTGAAGATTTTGTAGACAATTGGGTGCAAGGTGCAATGGCAGGAAGGTTCTGCCTTGTGAGTCTCCCCTGTGGAAGTAGAGCTCCTTAGGTAAAACCCCCAGCAAGAACCTCAACATCTCGGGGTGCCTCACCCCCAGGCTTCCCATCTGCAGGATATCTGCAAGGAGAGTGTGTGGGAGAGGAGAAGGTAATAAGGAGAGGACCGGTCCCCCTTCCAGTACACTCAGAGGAGCTGGCTTCATTATTCTCACAACCTCTCTGCAAAGTCTGCTGGCAGAACAGGATTCCTGCAGCAGCCTGGGGTCCTCACCATGCACTCACAGTTTCCTCTGCAGTATCCAGTTTTTATTTATACTTAAAACCGACATTGACTGCGCTGTGACAGACACACGAGAGAGTAGGAGGGCAAGAGACAGCTTTGTGAGTGTGTGTGTGTGTGTGTGTGGTGTGTGCATGCGTGCGTGTGTTAAACAATTTCATGGACATCTGTCATGCACAGTTAACTTTGCATTGCTGCATTTTAAGTTGTAGGCCCAGGCTTGGCCGTCAGTGATAAAGTAGTTGGCAGTTTTCAAAAAGCCGCTGGATAACAGAGCATGAATCATAAAACACACTACTGTGTAGCAATATCCAAGTTCATTCAATGCAATGAAACCATGCAGAGGACCTTTATTCCCAGCTAATTATGTGGAAACGCCTAAGACAATAAAGCATCTGGTGGTCTTTCTTCCCCATTTCAATTTTTCTCAATATTGTGACAGGGGAAAGCATTGTGCCTTTCCCAGGGTAGTTGCTGTGAAGAGGAGTAAAAGCAAGGGTCAGGGAAGAGCAAATAGATGAATTTATAACTTTCTTTTTATTTATTCCTTTCCCATTGTTTCTCTGGAGACTCTTCCTTCAGGGCTGTATTTTCAAACCACTATTCTCACTACACTCTGCCTGAATACTTTGTTTTAATACCACCCAAACTGCCAGGCCCCTCTGTGTTCTCTGTTCTTTTTCTCTTCTCTTCCCCAGATGCATCCAAAAGTTGAAATCCAGGTCTGTGCTCTAAAACCTAGGTATTTAAATAAACATAATGTAGAAGCCTAGAAATAAGTAATGTTTCACTGAACAGGGAGAGGAAGGGTTTGTTTAGGAGAGCATTCCCAGTCAGTTTGGGGATGTTCTTGTAACAAAGTCTCCACAATTCTGTCAGGCTCATATTCTATATATGAAATGTGGATAAATTTGCTAATTCAACAGTGAACACTCAGCAAATTTGAAATAACCTCAGAGCAAATGATTTCTCTGTGATTTCTCTGTCACAGATTATTTCTAGGCCATTGAATGACAACTATTTCTCCCTTGCCCCCCAGGCTAGGGTTCTCATAAGTGAATATTTAACAAACTGCTAATTCTGTATTTCAGAACAAAGCACGTGAGCTTGGTTTTCATTGGAACACTCTCCTTGATCAGACTACAGAATATTATTTTCCTTTCTGACCAAAGGCTGTGAAAACAAAAGGGAACAAATGAACCAGGTTCAGAGTATGGTAGGCAGTAGAAAGGAGGAGTGTAGATTTTGGAAAAGAATGAAAGAATTATTTCCCTGGTTGCTAATGAAGTGTCTGGCTAAAAGTAATACCTTGTAAGTGTTAAAATAGGGCTTCTTTGGTTTAAATGCTGCTAATTACTGTCCCTTACTGTCCTCCTGTGACAAAAGCTGCAAGAGTCTGATTTGCATATCTGCTCTGCTAAGATTTCACTTGCCTTGGCCAGACATGGTGAGGATGCTTGGAGCTCCCTACACCTGGTTTAAACTGCTTAGTAAATGCTAACAAGCAGGTGCTCCAGGAAGCAGTTTATCTCATACCAAGACAAGATCAAGAGTGGAGAAGCCTGAAAACTCAGCTTAGACTCATAAGGTTGTTTTGAGTTTGCTTTATTTTTTGCATTGCAGTATGCAGAGAAATGAGAATCCAATGTTAAACAAGTGCAAATGAAAGAAACAGTGAAATTGGAAAGCAAAGCAAACTGTTCTCAAATTGGTTAATACCTGTCATCTTTTCTCAAGAGCAAATATTTCACGTTTTTAGACTGTATCCTCTGTTTTGGGCATTCTCGGCTGCCACCATGACATCTGAGGACTCTGCAGAAATCAGAAGTTTAGCCTCAGAATACCCATAGCAGTATTACTCATCCACTTGCTTTAAGTAGTTGCAATTTGTACAGCACAGAATGAGGCTCAGCTTCACCGTGAGGAAATCAACACTAGGAAAGGAGCTATGTTAGCAGAGACTAATGCAGACAATACTAGACAATGGGCACCATGGATTTGGGAGATGTAGAGGTGGAAGCATCCAAGAAAAAATCCTGATAGACCAAATGCATGGCAACATGTGGAGTTAAGTAGGAGGAAGCAAGATCAAGGAAGAGGAAATGTTTCTGATGGGAGAAGATCAAAGCTGAATTTCAGTCACTGCCACCGTAAGGAAAAATTCCTGTAGTCGAAGTGTATTCTTACCTCCTAAAGGGGCCTGACTACATCAAAAGTCACACCTCTGGGAAATATTTTAAGCAGTATCTAAATTCTAAATAGGAACCTTGGGTCAGGGAGGGGTTGCAGTGTAGCTAAAATTGCCAATTAATTGAGCATGGCATTCAAATTTCTACCGCTTGATCTTCTGCATGAAGTGCAGGTCACATCTGTCCTTTCCTACTCTTTAGGTTTCTGGTAAATGAAATAATAAGTATGGCCGCAGCTTTGACATCTAACAGTGAATGTTATCATTAATTTGCTTCTAATATTTCAGTTGCTTTGTTCAGTGAAAGGGTTTGTGATTGACAAATATGCAGTCCTGTTATTAGCCTGGCTTTCCTTAACACGTAGCACCCAAACAAAGCAAGACTTGAAACGTGTAGCAGAGACAAAGGTACAAAATAAAAAGAGGCAAGGAAAACAAAAAGCAGAAGCAGGAGGAAATATGCAGAAATCATCAGGTGAAATCCAGCCCTGCAGGCAAGTCAGGCTCCTTTTCTTCCTCTCGGGAAGCCACATAAACATCAACTGTTTCATCTGCTCCTTTTAGCTCTTCAGAGTGACACCAGCGGGCTCCTGATAAGGCCACAGGTTCACGTGACATCTGTCTTGTATTTGTTAGTGAGGGCAAGCACTTGTGCAGACAAAAAAGTTCTTTAGTTTAGCAAAAGGCAAAAATCGAATATGCGGTCTTCAGTAAGATATTCATTATTGCCTTTCACCCTCAGGTTTACGGGCACCTGAAGGTGTGGTGAATGTTTTACAGCCTAGAGTGCATGTAAAGCTGCACCAGTCATAACCTAGAATTGTCTGGAAACAGAAGGCTGGAAAAAGAAAAGCAAAAAAAAACCTAAGTGTGTTGATAGCTGAGTACATGCAGGTAAGAATGGAAAAGAAGGGAAAGGAAAAATAGCTACCTACACAAATATTCAGTTTTAAATGAATATGGTAATATCCTGGAACTGCTAGAATTTCTCGGCTGGCTGCAGCATGGTGGAATGTGTCTATCTGAAAAGGTCACATTTCCCAGTTGTGTTGTGGAAAAATATTCACAAATACATATGTTACATTACATGGATTTCAGCATTTCGAGAGTGTGCAACAGATGCAGGCTCAGAAATGCCAGTGTAGGGCTTGAAATGTTTTTCCAGCATGGTAGAATTAGGAATATCATAACAGGAGGCTGTGACTGGGAGAGACAACTGTGCACAGAAAAATGCAGGTGCGCCAGTTTTTGTATGGTTTCAGCAGCATGCCGAGTGGGAGTGCATTTCTGCTAACAAACCCATTACAGCCTCCCTTGAGAACTGAATCCTAAATGTGTTTCTGTTTCTGCTCTTATCCTCCCACTGCCCTCTCTGAACAGCTAAAGGATCCAATTCATTCACCCTCTCCCTTTGTCTCCCGGTCCACATCCTTCTCAGTGAGCAATTACTGTTCATTACTATATAAATTTTTGTCCCACAGATTGTTATCCTAATTACAGTCCCTGCCTGGGCGACATGGATGTAAGAATCGGTTTGTTTGCTGGAGTTATCCTCAGGTGATTGCTTCAGTGTGATGTATTTATAAGGCTTTTTGAAGCCACACCAAAGGGAAATGAAAACTCCCTAAACCTGAGCCAAATGACATTATCTTCTCTCAGTGGGCTGAAGAAGGCAGGTTAGTCTTAATTATTTATGACTGAACGTGTAGAATACCTCTCTGGTGATTATACATGTCTCATTTCCGCAGGCAACCCAGTGACAGGCAGTATCATGTGGAGTCTTATTTACAGTTACATGACACTACATTCACTTACACCATGTTACATGGCAGAGATTCATGTTAGAATTAATTCCTCCATAACACTGGGCAAATAAATTGCAAAAGAGTGGTGGGAATCTTGATCTGCACCTTTTGAGACAAAACAGGCTGAGATTTTCTGCAGATGGTGTGGTCCTGCTCTCAGCAGCACTTGTGTTCCCTTGCACCATTGCATTGGAGCGATATCCAGGACAGCCACTAAGCTAAGAGTCTGCTTCAAAGCTCATTGCAGCCCCTGGAAAGCCTCCAGACCGAAACCACTTTGCCTTCCCTTTTGTTATGAACATTTTTGAATGCTGGATAGCACTGAAAGGTAACTGACCCTGTATCTTTTGTAGAAGTGGAAAGGGCCATACGGCAAAACTATTATTCGTAATCAATGAAACATGTACAACACCATGACCCACCATGAAGCCACAGAGAAGGTATGCTAAAAATGCAAGTGCCTCTTTGTGATCCAGATCTACTGCCTGAGGTGGAGGTATCATGGTGACTGCAGAATGAGGCCTGGACGGAGTAATAGTTCTTGCCTAGGTTGCTCATGACAATACAGTGCAGAGAGCTGATCTGCTCTCCAAATGAGGTCTTAATCCATTGGTTATAAAGCACTCAGAAGACAATAAATCTTCCACAAATTCAGTGGGGAAAAAAGGGGGATCTTCCAGGGGTGACTGAGAGCCAAGGAGTTTAGACTATCACTCCCAAGTATACAGTATTAAGATGCTGAAAAGATAGGTTATTTAGCAGACACCACACTCTGACCTTTTGCTTCCAGTTTCCAGGCTAGAGTTCTTCACAGAGCTGGTTTGGGTGTCAGTAGAACGTGGCAAGTGCTATCAGTGGACTTTTCATCTGCTCCCTGATTGGGAAATGCTTGAATTATGCCTGATGTTATGAAGTCTACAAACGTTCAATTTTATTGATCACTGATTTTGGCACCATGCACAGCCTGAATAGCCTTCCGGTAATCTGCAGAAACCCATCCTGCTCCTGAGGCCACTGAAACAGCACTGTCAGATTACTGAAATGGTGTTTCAAGTATTCTGTTAACCTCAGGTCACAAGCTAAATTTATGGAAAGGGTTTCAGATCTGCACAGTCTATAATGGCAGTACTGGAGGTGAGAAGCTCCTGCAGTCTTACAGGCCACGGAGAGTGGACATTTTTAAAAACAAAGTATTTTTGAAGTAAATTTCTCTAATTGATCATGTTCAATAACTCACATACTTTACTCTCCCAGGAATTTTCCAAAAGGAAACTAAGGCATCGGAAATGTCTTGTTCGCGTTCCTCTGGTATACTAGCATATTTTGGTAAATATTAAGTCTAAACTGATATAAACTGAACACAGTGGTTTTGAGAGAGAGAAATTAGAACCACAAGAGGGTCTTATGCCTTCAGAAAGCTTCCTGGTACACTGGAAGGGTACTCTTATGTTGATATAACATCCAGATGCTTTGCAAATGCACTGTGGAAAAAAGCACCATGACATATTAGGTGTTTGAAGTTATTTGATGGAGATTTCTTTTGACTTTTTTTAAGGCTACAAAACTCCAATAGTTTCTTCTCCCTTTTGAGAGACTTCTGTTGAAGTTCCTATGCAAAACCAGCACAGCTGTAGGAGTTTTGAAGGGACCTTGCTATCATCTCAGCCGACAGGCTGCTGGCATGGATGAATTAGCACAGCTGCTGTCTACAATGTGACCTAGTTCACATGACCATCAAAAAAAAAGAACAGTTTGAGTTTGTTAACATATTATGTGAACAAGTGAGTAAAAGGCATAATAATGTTTAAACAGTGAACAGTTTCCCAGATTCTGACTTTCTATAAGCAATTCATTATTTTCATTATTGCTTTTGTATTCTTGCTCTGTGTTAATTTGCTTGATTCCACCTTAATGGTTTGGGGTTTATCTGGGCTTCAACAGCACTGTTGGATGCTACTCTTCTGTTTAGAAATGGGATTCCATACTACATCAGCCCTGTGATCCTGCTGCTACATGTGCTACTTGTGAGTGGAGACACAAACATGCTTTCAATCCAACATTTTGTTTACTAGGAAATTGGGCCAAATTCCTCTGCTGTGAACTGAAAAAAAATCCCTCTCCAAACTGTTTGGAGAAAATAGAGTGAAAAAAGGCTCCATGTTTTTTACATTGTTTTACCTTGTGCTCACAGTTTTTTGGGGAAAAAAAGGAATCTCAAATCAAAGGGAGGAGATAAAGAAGAAGCCACTCTAGTATCT
Source organism: Melopsittacus undulatus (assembly GCF_012275295.1). NCBI lineage: Eukaryota > Metazoa > Chordata > Aves > Psittaciformes > Psittaculidae > Melopsittacus > Melopsittacus undulatus. The sequence goes on from NC_047533.1 coordinate 60,559,718, forward strand.
TTGCTTTCCAGCAATGTTAAATCTCCAGTCTCCACGCACATGCAGCACACTGTATGCACAGATGGATGGCGGCATGGCCGAATAGCATGGTCCTTTGTAAAGCAGAAACTCTGCCAACTCCTGGGCCAAAAATTCCCCACAGGGTACCCAAAAAAGGCAAGTTTCCAATGGCAAGCAATAAGAATACAGGCAACAAAGACCTTGGCAGGGCTGGGTTCTAGCCACTCCTTGTGGCTTTTCCAGGGCTGCTCAGTTGGCCAGTATGGTGCCAGCAGGGGCAATTGATACCACACAGATTCTGTGCTGGAGGTTGCTGGCAGACTAAGCACTCTCCCATGCCATGCAAACAGTAGTCTGCCTCCAGGTCACAGAATAGCAGTGACAGTGACACTTACTGGCAGTAATGTTTAGCAGTGCTTTACATCCCAGCTGTGAGAAATGAGGAGCTGAGGTGAGTACCTTTGCTGCTGCAGTCTGCATCACTGGTTGCTCCGGAGGTCAAACAGGTGCATTTTTATGGGGTGGCTGAGAAGGGTTCATCATATGGTGCTGTCAGGCCAGGCAGCCCAAACCCAGGTACTCCCTTCCAGTACCCACAGAGGGAGGATGCCTGGGCATAGTAAAGCAGAACCACCTTAAGAAAAAGGGTAACTGCAGCACCAGGTCTCAGTTTCATTTGGATTATCCACATACATTGTATCCATATCACATGTCTTCTGGTTTGTATAACAACTCAGCAAGCAGGGGAATCAGAATTTAGCCAAGTACTTTTGCTTTGTCTTATTACCTGGTGTGATCCCTCTTGTATTAGTAACACAGCAGAAACAATGCCAGTGTCAACAAACCAGGGGAGGGTTTGAATGACCCTCACTCTAGAACTGTGCTTATAATAAGCTCTTGGAAATAAGAACCAACTCCTCCTTTCTAATTTACAAAAGCAACACCAGAAGCACATGAACCAAATCCTGATTTGCTGGGGAAGCATTTAAGCATAAGGTCTTGTCTGTAGTGGTAGACCCGTGTCACTCAAGTCTGCTTTCAGTCAAGAGGATAATCCAAATTGAAACATCACAACATTGAATTTGGAGGGGAGATGACTGTATGTTGGAGTGAAAAACATCAGGGAAAAGGTGTATAATTTAGTGGGAAAGTTTCTGGCAGTCGTCTGTAACATTAAGATATTTGTTCATATTGCTATTGCTGCTAAAATGTAGCTCCCCAAAGTATCTCAGCTGACATAACAATCTTTGTGTAATTGTGAGGCATTGCTCTCGCGTTTCTCTCATGTCTTCATTCTCTGCCGCTTAACCTCTTCACCCTCGCCCTCATCCTCGCCTTCTTCAGGCTCATCTCCTGCTGCGCTGCTGCTAGAAATCACTCTGCTCTCACTCTGTCAGCTACTTACTTATTTCTAAATCACTTCCTTTATTTTACTTCTCAGATTCCTCCACTTGTACAGTAATACATCTGTCTGTGTGTGCTCTTTTACATTTTCCCTCCTGCTGGTTCTTTTACAATGTTCCTGTCAGAGGCACAGGGATTATTTTATGACACATTCTGTATTATCTCCTGTAACAGATTTCACATGGTCCTTTTCTGTTGTAGACATACCGCTTTTGCTGCCCTTTGTCATATTTTGCAGTCTTGATAAGGCCTTCAGAGGACAGTTCTTGATTCGAAGAAAATGTCACATAAGCCTTCTCTAAGAAACTGTTTTATATGAAACTGCTTCACACTTTCTGTTAAGGAGATATTCGAGTATTTAATTCTTGCTGACCTGCAGCCCAGCACAGAGCCTCCTCCCGTCTCACATTTTCTTGGTGGCTGTTTCTGCATTACCTAGTCTTGTGCCCACACTGACACTGAGGTGCTGAAAGTGATGACAGGAGATGCAAGTTGGATCCCACATCTCCTGTTGTGCTTCACTGTGGGAGACATGAGCTGGCTTAGGGAGATGTTCCTAGAGCAGGGGCTTGGACCTCAGGGAAGTCCCTGTGCCACTGGGTTGAGCACATGGGGTTGCTCAGAGGGGGGGCATGGGAACTTGCTGATTTAAACGAGTGCCTCATGAGCAGCTGAGGCGAGTGACGCACAGCTAAGCATCTCACAAGCAAATCCAACTGGTGCTTCACCAGTTCACCTTGGTTTCAGAAAAGAAGGCTCAGAAGAAGATCTGAGTTCTCTGCCACTCAAAGGTATAGCAGGACAGGAGTGTAGCAGCAGAAAATTGCAGGTATACATGTCCTAAATTGATCTTTAATCACTGTAACCCATCCTCTGTTCCCTTTTCTGAGTGGTGTCTGGATGAGCAGTGCTTTGGTAGAACATGGAGCCTGAGCTCCAGTTGGAGTCTGGTTTTGTTGAACAGCAGGAAAACCTGCAGCCTCTGCCCCAGAAGCTCAGGTCTGTATCTGTGCATGTGTTTGGATGCCCTTGAGGAAACAAAAACATATCTAGAAAGGGTTGCTTGCAACCATTTTGAGCGTGCAAGTGTATGGCCTTGTATGTGTGGAAGTGCAGTGTCGACTGGATGCATATTCCATGCAAGTTTGTGCAGGATGGGGCCTGGAACTCAGCTGGCCCCTGAGACCAGAGCTTCCCAGCTGTGGGAGGTGCACCCCCACTTCCCCGACCCTCTGGTCTTGGGGTGCTGCACGACCCAGTTCTCTTGGACTTGGTGTCGGTGGTTTTAGGGCAGGAAGGGAAGGAAGCTGAGAAATGAAATGAGGCAGGAAGGCTGCACCGAGAGTCTTTTATCAGGTACATCTTCGTTTTTCAAGTGCCTATCATATCACACAAACTGCTCTTGAAGAGCCCTCCATTTACCCTCTCCCCTAATTAAATGTGCACTTCATTAATGTAAATTGGGGGTTTAATGCTCTTGTTGAAATTCTGAAGAAAGTGCTATGGCCTTGCGAAATGCTTAAGCATCATTGCAAATTAGATTAGGGACCAAGAAAGGCAGTAAAATTAGAATGATAATGGTTGATGTGGCTTCCTGACAGGCGTGACTATTCAGGGATCAATGGGATGGAGAACAGTTTCCCCCAGCCTAAAGCGAAAGGCAGGGACAGACGTCAGCCTACAGATGTGGCTTTTGGAAGCTCTTTCAATTAGTTTAATTTGGTAAATGGTGGGGATTTAGAGGCTCTTAGCCAGTCATACAAGACAAGAATACATTGAAATGTTTCTTCGCTTTTTAACATAAAATAGGATTGGCCACATTTGCATTTCTTAACGCCGGGGTGAGGAGGCGGAGGGGGAGGAGTGGGCTGGGGGGTGTTTAACCAACTTGGGGGTTTAAAATGGAAATGCTAGAGCTGGAGCTCGTTCGGGAGCCGACCCGGCCGCAGCCCTAGCACTGCCCTGGGCGGGGGTCTCGCCCCGCCGCCCCTCCCCGCAGCCCGGGGAGGATTGGGGGGGGGGTCTACGGACCACCGGGGAGGCACAGCCTGGGAAGCGCTGCGGCGAGGAAAAGGGGAAGGAAAAAACAGACCCTTAAACACGGGGGGTGATGAGCCCCCGGCTCAATGCAGCCCAGTGACCCCCACTTCTTGAGGGGCTCCGGATGCAAACAGCATTCGCTGTTGCACTTGCCTCCTCACGCTCCAGCAACCGAGCTCTCCGGCTCTGCAAAGTCTGTATGGAAAAGGTAGCGGGAATATGCAAATAGTGCTGCTTTTTGTGTCTCTGCTGGAGCCAGAAGTTGGAGCTTGTTTTTTAATCCCCTTGCTGGATAGGTAATTGTAGTTAATGAGGTGGAAAACAAGTTCAACAGATACCAAGTGGCGCTGAGACTTGGCTGAGTTTGTGTGGGGAAGAGGTAAGAGGAGGGTACTCCTGACTGAGGATTTCTTTACTATAAATGTGCAAATAAAGAAACAGGAACATAAGCTTTTATTGAAAGCTAATGCCTTAGAAACAAATCAAATCATGCAAAGATGTGCGGTGGTGCGTAGGGTGACTCTAACAGCTCAGTGCTGACTGCATGCAACAACCCCCCCGAAGCAGGGGGGACCTGACCCGCAAAGTTGAGCTTTCACTGGGAGTCTGGCCAGTTAACTGGTCTCAAATAATATTCCCTAATCCTCTCTTGACAGAATATAATTCATGTGCCATGAGGCTGTTTGCCAGAGGGAGAGACTGCTCACCAGAAGGGGTGAGTTTTGTTTGAGATCAGTGGGGTTTGGCTTGGAGTTGCTGCCTGCCGAGATTGGGTAGTTCCTGAGTAGGGCTGGCCTTGAGCAGGGCCACAGGAGAAGGAGGAGAGCAGCACTGTAAATGGGGTGGATTCCTTTGTGGTTTCATGTACTTGCTCAGCTTCAGAAAAGCACCCCTAGTGAACCTTAGCAGTTCCTAAGTCAGTTTTGGGATGTTGACTGAACCCTTGCCAATGGACTTGTCTCCATCCCTTTTCAGATAGTATTGCAAAATGCCATACCAGATGGCAAGAGCTCCAGCTGTCAAACCCCCAGGTGCCAGGTTAAAGTATGACACATTTGGTAACTCCTTTTCCACTGTGACTCTAAATAACTTATTACGTAGGTTTGCTCGGTGCTGGGCAGCTTGCCTTAAGTACAGCCTGTTAGATGACTGGGTTTCTCTTGCTGTGTGTTCAAAAAGCAATCCCAGTCGACTGAGGGGTGAGGCCTGGGACTTGAGCAACCAGTTTTGTACACCTCAGGATCTAGATGCCCTGTCAGCAGCAGAAGGGAAGCTCCTGCAGAGCCTGGCAGGCCAGTGCCTTGTGCGAGCTATTGCTACTGGTCTTTCAATTTCATTAGCAGTAAATTCACCTTTACAAAAATGTAATTTTTAAAAGCTGCTTGACTTGGCAAGGGCACCAGCTGAAAGATCAAGTTACTGTTTGCAAATGCCAGACATGAATTAATTTAGCAGTGCACTTGTCCTGACTTTATGAAAGCATATCCCAAATATTGACTTTCTCTTTCTTCGGTAAAACCTCTTTTCCTTTGACAGGCGAGGCCTCTCTGTGGTGGAGTGAGCTGGTGTTGAGTCACTCTGAAGCTTTTTCAGTGTGCTGCTCACTTGGAAATGTGGACACAAAGCTGCTAGGTCTCTGCTGCTGCCTGGAGAGTTAGGTGAGATGATTTAATAGCTGCTTTGGGCAGCTAGGTAATTCCAGTACACTTAGGGCAGGCCTGCAAAAGTAAGACTGGTGTTACCTTATAAATAGAGAGAATAAAGTGTCATCAACTTTGACAGAAAACTGGGAATTTGGTCTGGTTGCCAGTTAGCCCAAAACTTTTTGCTGCAGAAGAGGGGAATGGACAGTTGTGCCTTCTTACCCATCAATGGGAAAAAAAGTGGTTAAAAGGAGGTGTGTCATTTAAAACAAAACAAAACCAACCAAACAAACAAACAAAATACACAAGAAAACCCAACCAGCCAAACAAGAAAGGCAGATTAAATCCTTGCAAGTCAGAAGTGGGAAGTATCTGAGGGTGCTTTTTCTGTATACCAACCAGTCCATGTCCTGAAAGCCAGAGCTACAGAGCCAAAAGGAAGCCCGACAAGCCGAACAAGCACAAAAAAGGTGAAGGTAAAAGAACAGCCAGCAGGCAGAGCAGATGAAAGAATAACAAGGAAGGGACTGGTTAACCTCGAGTCTTCTTTAGGCAATCAGTAAGTAATTTGCTCTTGTAGGGCTCCCTGTGCCCCTGTGGACAGCCAGTGCTGGGAAGCAGAGGTCTTCCCTGCTGTAAGGGCATGATTAGGTGTGGCCCTGTGGATCACTCTCACTTATTCAGCTGTTAAAGCAGCTTAAACCCTTATAAGAACATTAACATTTGGGTGCCAATACCAGCTTGACCTTTATTCATAAAGTGCAAAGAGTTGGAAGTAGAACAGATTGGTTGCCAGCGATTGCCTTTTATGTGCAGTTTAGAGGCTTTGATTTCTCTCCCCTTTCTTCCTTTAATCTGACATCGCTGGCTTGAATATGTTTGTGCTCTAAGTAAACAGGGCCAGTGCAGGCCTCCCTTTTTGAAGAACTCTGTGTGTGTGTGTGAGGTGGGGGGTGAGGTGACCTTAAAAGAAAAAGAAAGTTTGCCTTTGGAATTAGAGGGCTTAAGAATAGATGGAGGATGCTAGGGCTGAATGGAGCTGTGCACAGATCTCCAAGCTGAGCTCCTCATCAGTCCTTAGGAGCCCCAGCTATTTATTCCAAATAGTCGTGTACATAGGGAATGAGAATGTAAGGATTTATATTAACTCTCCCGGACTTTTGACTTCATGACATACACAAGAGAGAAATTTGGAGTGAAGCACAACAAAGATGAAGTGTTTGAAATAGTCACATTGCCTTGTCAGCTGGCCATCTGTGAGCCCCTGTGTTCTTGTGTTAACCCTGAGGTAGAAGAGATGCCCAAGACTGGGAATGGGTTTGGTTTGTTTTTTTTTTTACTTCTGGTGGCATAATTATCCTGTGATTTAAGATTTTCTGTTCTTTGCACATTCTGCATAATGATAGAGTGAAATTATGGCTGACCCTTTTCCAGAAGCATGGAGGATAATCCAAGAGGAGGAGGGTAATTGCAGAATAGAGGGAAATTATATCTAAGATCTCAGCACAACCAACCAACAGCATTGCTGGCTGACAGTCAAAGCCGTCATACAAGTGGGGCACCCTGGCTCTGATTTCTCAGAGGTATCAGCTTTGGCAATGGTAGACCTCAGTGCCTACAGGTTTCAGTGTTGTTTGGCCATTTGGCTCTATCTTAACACCCCTTTTAAGCCTTTAATACTGACTAAAATAGCTTTTGGGTGTGTTTGTTTGTAGGACACTTGTCTTCCATAGATCCTACAGCTCTTTGTCATGTATGCTTGATCAGGACAGCAGTTTTCCAGCCACTCTGTTTATGCATAATAAATGGTACGGAACCACTGGCTATTAAAGGTCATCCAGCTACGTCTGCAATGAGCCTGATAGATTGTCTTTGGAAACATCTTCTAAATACAGGTTTCCCTTTCATCTTCTTGTGGAAGCATGGAGACTGCCTTGGCTTATTACTTAGATTGATGCTGCAGCAAAGCAATTCTTTCTCTTCTAGTTTCCTCAGAAATGGTGTTAGTCTTGATTTCTTCAGATGTTTGTGACCCCATTACTGTGTAACTGTCATCAGACCTTATTCCTCATTTAATCCAGGAATCCTGACCAGTTCCCTTGTCCTGTACATTGGCCTACTCCAAGCCTTCTTGCTTTCTGCAAGATTTCAACCAAACCAACTGCCCAAAGCATTGATTTCACTAAAAGTGCCTTTTTTTGTGCTGACAAAATATGTCTATATAGCAGAAGGAAGGCTTGAATGAACATTTCAAGTCTTACCTGTCACAAGCCAATAGCTGAATTGCTTAAAGAAATCCCCTGACAAGTGTAATTGCTGGTTTTGTGTTACAGAGCTTCATGATATTGCCCACAAGAAGAAATTCTTTTACAAAAGCCCTTTCTGTTTAATAAAGTAATTTGTTCCAGGAACAGTGATAATAAAATTGCTGAAATGAAACAGGATTGTTCAATGAGGACCTGAATCCAATTTGCTGTACTAGTACGATTACATTTTTATCTTGGTGTTTACTCATTTGTAGAATCACTACCAGACTTTTTATATGCAATTAAGAGGATTAATGGCTCTCAGGACAGGCAAGACAGCACCCAGGAGCACAGCACCTTATTTTGCATGTCAGTGACACATCAGCCTTATCAGGCTGATGCCTGAGGGTGCAATCAGGTGCTGCCTTAGGGTGCAATGCAGAGTAACAAGCTAGTTTCCTCTCTGTTCTTTGCAACAGGTAGGGGGATCTCATGATATTTGATGTGTTGACCTAAAGCAAGGTAAATTACTACATCCCTACTACTATGAGGTCAGAAGAGTTGCTTCTGGCTTGCTGCTAAGAACAGAAGCTTACCTGTGTTTTCCATGGAGCATGGGGGACACCGCTGTCCTTTGAGTTGAGAACAGCTAGGAAACTATTGTTCAGTGCTGCTTTTTTCTTCTTTGCATGTCTGGAAATTAGTTGTAAGCCACAGAAAAGCATAATCTTTGCTTCATGGTGACTGAAGAAGTGCCCATACAGACAGATCTATACTAAGTTTTATCTTTTAGAGATCCACAGAGAGGAAGTTGAAGGAGAAGCTTCATAGTGTGATGAGTGACCAAGGGCTTATTACAGTGGTGCCTCGGAACCCAGTGTTGAATGATCTCTTCAACTTCAGCTAAGAAAGATCAAATCTCCCAAATTCAAGGCTTGTAAGCTAGTTAACTTCACAGCTTACGAACGCAAATAAAATGTGCCAGCTTCTGTCCTCTATTTTCTGGCACGCTTTTGCAATTCCAAAACTATAGGGCTGATATTTGAGCTTCTAAAATGGGCAATATTTGGGGCTTGAGCAGTGAAAGTGACCAATGATAGATTAAGTGAGCAGAGAAATGGTAGTTTGCTTGCTTCTTAAAGCTTGCCATGAGATGACGTTAGGTGCAAGACTCAAATGCTCCATCAGTCACTTCATGCACAGACATATTTAGCTCCTAATGAGGGAATGCAGGCATACTGCATGTAGTTATTAATATTCACTTGAGTCATAGTGGCACCAGTGCTGTACTCGCTGCTGCCCACACACACAGCCAGAACAAGCACTGCTCCAAAGAGCTGAGAGTGTAAGCAAAAGCATATATAGCCTAAGGATTTGCAGTCCTGGAGACAAACTGAAAGCCCTTCTGATATATTATTAACTCAGGGATATAAGCATATTTCACTAAAAGCTTGACAGATTAACTTGCTAGTTTTTATTAAATGCCTAGACTGGGGGAAGAATTTACCATCTTCCTTTTGGGAACCCCAGTTAGGGGAGACTTTTGTGAGTGCCATCTCTGGGGCTGTGAGGCTGGTTTCAGTACTTGGAGCCCACAGCCAATAGTAGCTAAATGAGTTTGGTGCGTGTTTCAGCTATTTGGAAGAATCACGTTTTCAGAAAGTAGGTGCACCTCGCTCCAGCTAGATGCTTCTGCAGTTATTAAGGGAACTGGACCTCAAACAATGGCATGTGTTTTATACTGATTTTAAAAATGTTATTATAATTAGCAACTTCTAAACCACTTGTATCTTAACAGATGTAGAAATGGTCTGATGCTGTAGTAGAGGAAAACACTAGGAAAATAGGGAAATCATTTACATGGTGCCTATTTTATAGCAAATTTAATCAGATGAGATTTTAGAGCCTAAGTTGCCAACATTTTCACTTGATGGAGATTTGAGGTCCTTTAAAAACGGTAAGAGCCTATGGCTGCAGCGGCTGTCTGGAATGCCATGCCAGGGTTGTATTACAAGGGTGTTCTAAGGAGAAAGATGTTTATGTTTAGTTCAAGGGTGAGTAAAAAGATCAGAAGTGGTGTTAACCAAATGAGGTTGGGAAAAAATCAGCAAGTCATTAGAGGACAGGCAGAGGATAAAAGAAGGGAGGGATAGAAACAGAAAATCATTCTTTCCATCTCAGCTCACAAGTATTGCATTCTCAAAGACTTTCCCTTCTTTCCTTCCAGCTTCAGGTTGACCACTCTGGCTCAAGTGATATAAACAGACTTTTATCATTTGGTCAAACAGTAAAATATAAAGGTTTTACTTACATAAAAGCTAAAAAAAGAAAAAGACGCTCTGAGGTGGTTGATGTAATGCTCCAAAACAGCCAAAAAGTAACGTGTGCCAGTAAACAAGATACATAAGTTGTTACTCTACCACTAAGAAAAATAATTTCCTCCATAAACTTTCCTTTTAAATATGAGAAGAAAGTGTGTAAGCTTGTGAATTTAAGTGAATGTCTGGAGGTGTAATATGCCACATATGAAGGTGTATGTCCTGTACACTAGTTGTGTTTTATTAGTGTAGAGGTACTATATGCATAAGGGTGGGACTATATTTAATGCGCAGAACTGTAACTCAGAATATCTGTATTAAGTTTTCACATCTCTCATGCTCCTCTGTGACACTGGGCAATATTCTCTAGAACTCATTTCTTTGTGTAGAAATTCAAGTCCTTTAATGCCAGATGGGTTTTCCCTCTACTTTTCATCTGCAAAGACCTTCACTCAGTCCCCTGTAGGATCTGTGAATGTTAAAAGTGCCAGTGCTCTGAGTTCTGTGGTTAAGCCCTAGGGTATGGGGAGAATTATCTTGCCAGTACAGTAACCCAGATTGCAGTCTGCTAATCATGGCTCTGGACTGGGAGCTGTTTGAGTTAGCATTCAGTTAGAGCACCACTGGTATTTACTGGGGTAAAAGAGGAACCTCATCCTGAAGCTTCAGGTGGCAGGTAGAAGAACTAGGTATGCTGTTGGTTATGGTAGAGGCTTTGGCCTGTGGGTAGGGTATATGGAGCAGAAATGCCAGCTTTTCCTGTTGGTTCTGTTGTCTTGTATCTCCAGTGTTGTTCAGAGCTGGCTTGTGGCAGGAGATCATTATCTGCTGGAGGGCATGACTGTGCGGGACAGGGAGCCTGAGGAGAGAAGTCTGTAGATAGCTTAATTAACATCTGCTACAGTCCCAGAGTTTTCCCCTCTGCAGTCACTAAATGTGTGGAGTTATGAGGGACAGTCCTGCGACACTTTAGAGTAGACTGCTTAGAGATGTTTGTCACTTACCAGATGTGTCAATACACTGCTCTAACCATTTGGCAGCAGTTATCAAACACACCACAGCCACCACTTGCTATCAAGGAGCCTTCTAGCATCTTATGAAGCTTGTCATGTGAGCACAAACATCTACTTTCTCTTCATAAAACCTCAGGCTGCCTTATCTCCTGGGGACAAGCTAAGGAGGGTGAGCAGTGACAGCAACTGACTGTGGCTTCTGCTTTCCACCTCCTCCTATACCGCAAGGATGCTCCTCTGATGCGTGGAACAGTTTTCCAGTACAGTGTAGGTACCTCCTCTGCACCCAGGGAATTTCTGGTTTCCACAGCACTGTGCTATTCTGATCTTTACAAGAGTTCTCAGTCTCCCCAGAAGTCCCTATCATATTGCAAAGACATTCGGGAACTGATTAAGTGATAATAGGATAAATAATAAGTACCAGCCTTCTTGACAGTCTCTGTTGGACTGCAGTCAACTTACAAACCTTAAAGCAATAGAGTATTCAATGTAAACTGTAAAGTCTTCCGTACCTTGTCACTTTGTAAGGACTCTTGCACAGCCTGTCTCAATCACTTTCAGTGTCCTTATCAGGGAAGATTTCTAACTTATTGGAGCTAACTACCAATATTTTTCCTTTAGTGCTGCAGCAGTGTCAGCTTTGAGTGTTGATACAATGCCAATGTGCTCGTATATCACACAGCTTCTCCATTGAAATAAGGTGAATTTAGTCTTAACAGGACTGTTGAATTTTATGTATGGCCTAATCCAGAACCCACCAACGCTTTAAAAGAGGGAGGGTCAAGGGGAGGAGGGGCTTTGTGGACTTCTACATCCTTTGAATTCAGCTGTCTTAAAGGTCGGGCTTGTTAGTGATACTGCTGATAATTCTCTTGCAGTTCCCAGACCTCTGTGCCCTGTGCTGACAGCTCAAACCGTACCACACCACCGTCCCCCTCCCCTGCATTGAGACATTTCTGGCAGTGGAGCAAGACCAAGTAGAAGGCAGGCTGGCAGAAAACAGCCTCCACCTCCAGGAGGACCACACAAGGCTGGGGTTTAGACCCATCTTTATTAGTGTTGGTCTCCATAGATAACATCTTCAGCAGAAGTTTGTGTCTTTTCGTAGGTAACATGGGTATGTAAGAGGTGCTGGCTGTCTCTTCAGCCATGCTGTGGATACCTTTATACTTCAGATAGCTTCCTACCCATGGTTTCTGTACATATAGGAAAGACTACATACTAAGTATCCCTGAAGAGAGGGAGGTGGGTTTGGTCCCGGTATTGGGTGAGGGTGCCAAGGCTGGGAAGGATATCAGTCCTGCTCTTCAGAGAAGAGTGTGACTGGGGCATAGGGCACCAGGCTGGGCATTCACTAACTAGTTTATTCTCTGCATTATCACAACAAAATAAGGTTAAGCCCAACTAGTTGCTGTTTGTATCAATTGTCCAGGGGCTGAAACAGATACCAAGGCTCTGTGGTGCTCAGAGCTCTTAAAATGTAGTAATACAGGTTTGGAGCTTTTTGAGGAAATTTATGCTCTTTTTAAATAAGATCAGGCAACTGGTGAGATTGAGAAACAGAGCTGGGGAGGGTACATCACCTGTCAGGAAACAATGCTCAGTGGCAGAAATGTGTATAGCTATGAACTCTTTTGATCCCAGCCCTAGTTTTATATACACTACACCACGCCTCCTTCATGGTGAATGGGCTAAACCGGTATAACACCCATTTTCAGTGATATCTTTTCTTCACTGGTGTATTTACACTGTCAGAATGACTTCGGGGTTAAAAAGAGATGAAAGCTAGAAGTGACTGGACCTTTACATATCAGATCAGGAGGACTTTTCCTCTGCTGTTAAGCAAGCAAACTCTGGTTGCGCACTGAGCTTCACCAAGCATGTGCGTTTATACTCGAGGCTAAAATCCCACTGTCAGGAGTCCCTCCTGCTGCACCAAACCTGGGCCTTCTCTTTTCTGCCTCATGTTAACTCCTCAGTTGCCCTCAGGCACTTTGAAGAGCAAGACACAATAGCGCACCCAAAGCCCAGGGATGTGAGTGGCGTGATCAGGCTATAGTGCTGAGCTACATTATAGAGCTGAAGCCTGTTGCCATGAATTAAGAGGATTTATTTTGAATATTTATGTTGCCTCACCCATTTTTATTCCCCCCCACCCCAAGACTGTTGGGAACCCTCCTCAGCCCCTTTAAGACCCCCCTCATTGTGGAGCTCCTGGTCCCTTTGGCCAGACATGGCAGGAATGGATGGGCTATGCACAGCAGGATCAATTGTAAAAAGTGGAATTAGTCATTCTAAATCATGCAGCTGTGGTCGAAGGGAGCTCTTCTAAAAATCATTAAACAATCATGTATTCCTATTGATTTATTCAAAATACCTTGAGGGAAAGCAGATTAAACACAAGGTAAAAGTAAACTAATGCAGATTAAATGGATGAAGGATGGGCCGATAGTTCCCTAGGTAGTTTTTGTACTAATGAGAGGAAAATTATATGTACACTATAACCAGTATAAAAGGGTCTATTAGAGGTCTTTTGCTTGACATATTTATGTATTTCAAATACTAAGTAGCACAGTGAATTAGGTTTACTCTGGACATTTGTTATTTTCATTGCATCTCCAAGTGATAAACAGGGCTTTCTGTTGAGGGCAGCATGCTGCTTTGCTCAGAAAGCACGACCCTATCTGCATAGAAAAATGCTGAGATGACGATTGCATTTTGGATGCCATTTATTAGCAATCCAAGTGCAGTTTTACACCACTTCTGAGAACTGCAGCCAGTGTTCAAAATGAGGGATGCCGGTATATGTCTGTATTTGAAGCCACCATCACCCCATCTCCTTTCCACTTCATCTTCCTGTGCTGTTCATCTTGAGTGGCATTCATCCAAAAGCCATGTTATGACTCGGGTGATACGTTCACTATGCCATTCTCCCTCATCTGTCATGTGCTTGCGGCAGAGCCCTGAACACAGCACACTGCAGGGAAGATGGCATTGTTAAAATACAATGGAGTTGTCATCTTACATGTGCTTGCTCTAGCTGCTGTTTGTGCTCAAGACGGGTGGGTTCAGACCTTGGAAACAGCCGTATCAAACACAATTGGAAACAGAGCAATTGTATTTGATGCAGTCAAATTCCAGCTTAAATGTACACAAACATCCTCTCTTGGTTTATAAAAGCATGTGGTTATAGTAGAATCAACCACATGGGTAATTGGCAAGGATATTAGATGGCAGGAGTCACTTTATAATTATGCAGTAACACTGGTTCGTGCTGCAGGTGAGGACAGGGCTGCTGATTACAGCCTCATCAAGTTACAGTCTGCTTCTGGGTTTTCCACAGACGGCAGTAAGTACCACTGCAACAGTTTGAAAAAGATATATCTCGGAGGAAATTAACATTTTGAAGAAAACAATGATGTCATGTCGAGAGATTTGCCTGCAAAGCCAAATTACCACTATTAGAAAGAAAATGAAAATACATAACCTTTATTAAAGTGTATAGTACAGCAAGTATTTGCCTATATATATGCAGAATGGTATATGAAGCAATCATAACTCGAAAGTGAACTAGTTGCATACCTTATCTACTCTTGCAATTATTATTTTTGTTGATTAATGTGTCTAAACCGATTTAAAAACCAAAACCTTGTGACAGCTGGATAAAATGCTCAAAACCACACTGATGCGTAATTTCATTATATGTTGCACTTGACTAAAATATAGCTAATAAGCTGCAGAAACTAACTACAGAACTTAAGGCTTAATATGTAATTTGTAACATGCGCATAAACCATTAATTATGGGCTCTGTTGTGATCTTGTCAGTTGGTGCAGAAATACTTGCCCAATGGTTGCTGAAGGAAGAGTACAATACAGTGTGGCCTGAAGATATATCCACACAAAGGCTGACTCACTCAACGAGTGGAAAGGTTTTAGACAACAAAGATTTCATTAAGTATTAGTTACCAGCACTATTCTGTAGATGTGGTGGTACAGACAGTTGCATTTGCATGTTTGGGAAGGGTCTCTGCCTTGCTGAGCTGCCTAGCCTAGGTGTGGTGTGTAGGAAGACCCTGGCTAAAGTTGTTGGGTGTCCTTTAAGTATTTCTCTGCTCACAGCAAGTGTTGTCTTGTGCAGTCAGACATCTGGTCTTATAAGAAAAGAGATTGTGAATCTTAGTGAGAGACCTTGTGGAAAGCTTTCACTGTTTGCACTATGTTTACACACATTGTTCTTAGGATTTGGTTTTGTGTTGAAAAATTATGTTGTAAGCTAAGTCATCAAAGCAAGTATCTTTGGCTTTGAACACCAAGTATCTGCTTCATAGTAAATATTGTTTTCCTAAATCAAATATAGATATTGAAGTCAAGCATTGCTAAAGATATGTAGTAAGCAGTGGGTTCCTAGGAGTGAGCAGTAATGGAGAAACAAGATGACACTGGTGTCCAACCCAGCAGCAAGAGAGGAGTCTTGTCTGCTTAGCCATACTGGAAGCTGCTGCTTCTGTCAGCAGGTACCTCTGCACATACAGCAATGCAGTGAGAGCAGGGTACAGCAGCTCTTGCTGGTTTCCTTGCTGTAGTTTACATTCTTCCTCTCTCTGAATGAGTAGGTCCACAGGTATTTGGGCTATCGCTGCCACCCATTCCAGTACACATGGGTGTCAGCCAACGTACTGGTGCTTCAATGCTCAAGTGACATGGGGGTGATACTCAGGCGTGTGAGCAGAGGAGGGTTCCTTGCAGATCTAGCTGGTTGCACCAGCTGGGTTTAGCTCTGCAGCTAAGCTGCAACTTCCCCATGCCCATCAAGAAGGAAAAGGAGTGACCTTTCAGAGACATCAACAGCAAGTAAAGTAAAGTGGCAGGCAGAAACAGAAAGGAGCAGTTCAGTGAACAGCCTCATCAAGCTTGAAAAAACTGGCTTTCCCAACAGAGAAGGAGGGGGTTCCTTGTGTTGCAACTCGCTGCCAGACAACAAGCAGTTGCACCAGTCTGCTTGTGAGCCAAAGTGAACAACGGTATATTTTAAATGATTGACTTAATTATCCCTTGACAAATATTAATATAGTCTGGGTTTTTTTTATAATTTATTGGTGTGCCAATAACTGGAGAGTTGTTTCCCTCGGCTGTTTCAGGGAGCTGTCTTGAATGCCAGTTTCAGTTCAGTCTGGGTTCCTGTTCTGCAAGAAGATAAAACTGTAGAAACAGTCAGACTTGATCAGAGCAGGCAGTCCATCTGATCAACAATCCTGTCACCAGCTTACTTGAAAAATAAAGGAAGGGTTTTTTTCTCTTGCTGCTCTTTAGGAAAAAAAAAAAGCCTTTCTGCTCTGTATCTCTTACCTTGCTCTTTAGGCTGCGCCAAACCAGAGCAAAGGGAGAGAAGTGACTCCAGAAAACCAGTTCGTCCCATCTTTTTCAGCTATCTGCTCTTGAATTCTTGATATCTGCCCTTGAATTCAGTGCCAAAACCTGGGTTCAGAAGTATAGCTTCAAATGATGACAGTTGTGCTAGAGGAATCCGGGAGTAAATGTCAATAAGAGCTTGCCAAGTAACGCTAAACAGAAAATAAATGTCAGTTTGAGGGAGAGGAAGGGAAAATCTTCTACAGTCAGTTTTGCATCTTCTGGAATGGTCTGTCTTCAGTAATTTCTGTAGGTAGTGTATAGATATGACAAAATACAATCTCTCCCAGTGTCCGACCCATGAATAACCATTCCACTCACTCACCCACTGGGGGGAGAAAGACCTACATTTTTCCCCTCTCCCTATGTATATGGGTCAACATTCCTCTTCTTTGTTGGCACTGTGGCCATGAAGCTTGTAATGAAAGCCATCTATCAGCGTGTGAGGAGATGGAAGTCCCATCTATAAGTGAAGCTATTGTGAGGCAGTTCCCAACTGGTACTTACTAAGAGTACAGAAGAGCTTGAGAAATCATAAGCAATACAAACATTTCCCTGCTTCACAACTGAGGAAGAAACAGAAGAGTAAGATGGCTTTTGTGATGAGTTGATAGTAATCCACTGGGTTTACGTATGTGCACACTTCCACAGCACACCACGAGAAGCATCAACAAAAAACTGAACCCAACAGTCATCTGCTGCCTGGAGATCACCTATTGCTAATCTTGTGCTCACTGCATGTGCCCAGAGCATCTTTTTGAGCTTCAGAAGGTCTCAGAGCTCTGCACAACTTATGCTTAAGCATAAGTTAGTGTCTTTTTCATTGTAACAAGCTGTGATGCCATACTGCATCCTACTGAAGTTCTCAGCTCTTGGCTCAGTGGTAGGGAAATAACAGGCAAAATTAGCTGGAGATTGAGTGTTCAAGTGCCCCTTTGGACCATTCTTTGTCTGCTTGCAAGGTCTGCTATGAATCAAGGTCTTAACTGCTGGGTATCCACGTAAGAAACAGAAGAAACATTTAATATGATCAGTATCAGATGTGCTTTTATGCCAAGCACTTTCAAGCACTACTGTTGGCTTCTCTGGCTTAGCATGCAGTCATTGGAAGAAAGTCACTACATAGTGAATTATTAAGGTACCTGGAAATTGAGACTTGATTTGTGAGGGCTTATGTTATTCAACATTAGGCATGCAATAATTCTGTATGCCCATAAGCTGTCAGCCCTGGTCTTTCCCTGGAAAAGTGCCAAGCAAAGCTCAGATTCATGTTTTGATGACTTGAAATGTTTTGTGCCTTTTTGCCTGAGGGCCCAATGTTTGTCACAGCCTAGACAGAAGTGACAAAAAACATGAGGCATGGGATTTTTATAGACTGGTGGTATTTGTCAGTCCCTTGGATCCAGGACGTTTTTAGTGGCTTTAACCCTGCTCCACTGATGACGGTGATATTTTCCCTGTTGGATAAAACTGGAATTACTGCCTTTTTAAATATTGTTGTGACCAAGCCATGACTGCTTGCTTTTCATGAGAAACAAGGAGACTTGAGTAAAATAACCATTGTCAATGGACTGTATCATCTGGCAACACTGGACATACTCAGTGGATTAAAACTGAAAGGCTGTCATGATCTATGTGACTGTGACAATCACTTCCTTCTCTTGGCTCCTCTTGATATGTAAGAAATCCCAGTACTACTGCTGGACCACTCTTCCAGCTGGGAAACTGTCCCACAACATCAATGCTGAAGAGCTTTGTTCAGCAGACACTGTTCAGCACTACACCTTCCTTGGGGGCAAAAAAAAGCCCAAAACAGTGCAAGATTTGTTTAGCTACAGAATTTGTAAAATAAGACTTTTTGACACAAATCATGACCCAGAACCCTTGAACATGTGAAGATTCGATTTGATTTCAATGAGTTCTGGATAAAGCAATAAGGAGCTGTACAATTTTGACTGTGCTGTCAGTTATCATATATACTTGTGTTAATGTAAGCTTTTTCCCTCTGCACAGTCTGTCTTTCCATCCTGCTCTGACTTGGTAGTCTCTGATTCAGTACCAGCTTCTGAAGTTCCTGTCCAATCAATGTATAGTTTAAGAACTATGCCACGTGTGTTCAGTAAAGGGTCTCACTTGAGTTGTAAGCCATGAAACCAAATATGACCTGCATGAAAAGCAACACTCATATGCAGACACAAACACCTTCAATAATGACAAAAAAAATACTGAAAAATTACTGGTGAAGCAAATTGCTTCTGAAACGAAGTGTTCTTACCTGTGAATTTGTCCTGGCATGAAAGTACTTTTCCAAATTCATCTTATGTCTCATGTATGAACCAAGGGCAAGCACGGAAAAGGTCTTCCTATTTGACAAAGGCAAAATTCTTCATGCTTGCCTTCAGTTCTCATAATACATCTAATTTTCTGCCTTTCACATGAATTCAGCTTTCAAAATTTGTCATGCAGATGCAGTAAGAACCACTGCAGCAGAGATCAAGCTGAGCAAAAGCTCTGGCCAGAACTAAGTTGCATTCCTGGTACTGAGCAGCAAAACTGTACAGAAAAAACCTGCAGGGCTGCTCTGGCTCTATCAGGTGAGCTGTGACAGTTCTGATTGCACCAGCTGAAGTTGTTCCTGCCCTTTCACTGGGAGCATCTGCCTCACTTCAGTTGCTAGATGCAGACCTGAGCCCCAGCCTATACTCTGGAGGGACAGGACTTGCAGGAATGTCCAGATGGGTTCTGCTAAAATGCCTGACTGTAGAGCTGGACTCATGTTGAGCTTCCTGTGGAGCCGCAGCCTTTCCCAGAACATAGCAACAAATGGTTGCAAGGGCAGCCAGAAGCTGGAGCAGTTTTCTCTGTGGGCAGGCAGACCAAGAGAAAGAGTAGAGCAAGGCTGGATGTTTCCTGTGTGAAAGCAGATGGTACCAGGTTTTTTACCACATACTTCTGCAGGGCTGCTCTCCAGCCTCTCATCCCCCAGTTTGTATGTGTAAGTAGGATTATCCCTTCCGAGGTGGAGAATCCATATATTGTTCAGTAAAATACTGTTTGTTGCAGCAGTTGCTTCTGAAGTTAAAATGGTTGCTTTGCCTGATGCTTTGAAGAGCAATACCCATGCAGAGATGTTTAAAGAATCTCAGTGCCTTTCCCAGTTTCTCTTTCACAGTGAAAAGGAATAAAAACTCAGCCTATGCTAGGAACAGAGTAATTTGTTCCTCCTGCTACCACTTTTATAGTATAGATTTCCTCATTGATGCAGTGGAGCTAGTGGAGATAAAGTTCTGCTCATTCCCCCTTGTCCTCTGCCCACATTCCCTTGAGCACAGAGACAAAGGATATTTGTAGGTCATTTAAAGAGAGGGGCACCTCACATTCCTTTATTCTCTTCCAGGTTGCTTTGCTGCCAATTCTTCTCCTTAAAAGTCAAGACAAGTAATTGCTATAAGCTGTCACAGGCTGTTCTCCTCACCTACATATTGTATTTGAACTGAGGAACAACTTTCATCATTTTACCAGCACAGGAAAAATAATATGGATGTTTCCAAGTGATTAAAAATCAGAAGAGGGAATGCTGAGGAGTGTAGCCAGCTCAAGAAAATTCAGCTCTGTTTAAGCAAGGCTATATATTTTTATGTTCAAGAAGTTTTAACACTTCCCAGTCTCACCTCAGCAGATTTCATTTTCTTGGAATAAATTGTTAGCGTTTGTATAAATGCGGCACAATTATTTTGGAGGCTCTTTGAGAGGTGGTTTTGCTTCAGAGCTCCAACAAGAGTGTTTGAGTGAATTTTTGGCTTCAAGCATGGATGTTTTTTTAATTGAATGTGCCTGTCAAGACCTCTGGCTTCCTTTACAAACATAAAATTATGAGACAGACTAGCTTTCCAAATCTGCTGTACCCTCACCATCATCCAACTGATCCTCCTGAGGAGCATCTGATCATTGCATATTCACATGCAGAAAAACAGTGAAGAAGAAAACTAGACAAAGCTCAAGCAGTTCTTCACTAAAAAATGTTGTCTTACTGGTGTCCTCTCTGCCTCTTCCCTTTGCCCACCCTTCCGTGCTAGTTGTGGATGTTAGCTTAAATGCTTCGTCTGAATGCTCTACTAGTGATATTTGGTGATAGCACATGGAAAGTGCTTGGCTTTGGAAAAACCTATGTGCTGCACCAGTTAGAGCTTTTCCAAGTAAAATCCACAATCATTTGGCTACAGAAGTGACATGGGAGACAGAGGATGGAGTACAGGGATAATTGTTTGCTCTGAGAGAAAGAGAAGCCATATCTTTTGCTACCCGTGAATTTAATTCTTTGACTCACTGAAAAAAAACAAGTGGTGCTCTGGAGAGGGTACAGATTAGTAGTGACCTAATTGACTTAATTTGGGTTTGTGTTTCTCTGACACTGGTAGATTAAAACTCATTTAAGTGCAGTGTGGTGGTTTTATTGGTAATATGATTTTTATTATATGGCACTAGACAATTCTCTAGCATTTTTAGACATCTAGCCAAAATTGAGCTGTGCTTTCAATGGAATCCAGGGTTCCCCAGCACTTACCATGAAGTCAGTTTTCAGTGTGGTGGTCCCAATAGGGACATCAGCCATTTTAGATTTTGAAAGTCAGTGGCAGGTGGAAGTTCGATATCTCTTTGTGAACTGGTGGTCCTAACCCTTTGTGTGTGTGTGACTTTAATGGCCTCAACCACATGCAGCAAGTAACTCACTTTGCCTCACCAGCTGAAAAGGCAGAACTCCAACTTGAGGAGTAGCAAAAGTAGCATGAAGTAGCAGAATGTGCTTTTCTAAGTGGCAGTTCTATTGTCCTTGTCTGTGTGTGTAGCTGGAAATGTATGGCTAACAGACAGATGTAACGTGAGATGAAACAAGTCTCTGTGTGCACTCTGACTGCGTGCATAGTAGAAAAGCAGAAGAGCTGCGTGACAAAAATCTGAGTTACTAATACTCTCATAATTTCCTATTGGAAAACATATTCTTTAAAGTATTTTCATAGATAAAAATTGAAAATGCCGTGCGAATATCCACAGTGGTTAGAAATGTGAATGTTTGTTGGAGTAAAAGAAGCTTGTCAAGCTACAAAATTACTGCTCTTGCATTCAGTACAGTTACGGTGCTAGCACACACACACATATCTGCAAGCAGAAAAGATGCGATATGTCAGAGAAGCTCTCGCTGTTTGCCAGAGGTCTTAAGAGGATCTTCTATTTCATTCGGTAGTAATGCCCTTTTTGTTGACAAAAGTAAATTGATGACAGGCAAGAGGGAAGCATTTGGTGGAAAAATTCTGTTGACCCTTCTCAGATTGAATTTGACCACAGAACAGGATACCAGCGGTTGCAGAAATGATAGATTTTTGTAATGACCGGCAAAATGGCCTTTTGGCATGTTTAAATGGCAATAAATTTCACTAGGAAGAGGGCAATTTAACTACCTTAGAGCAGTGAGGATATTCTTTGTTTGAAGTGTAAATAAATTGCGGTTCATTAACAGTGCACGTATTACTTTCACGGTACAAGTCTAAAGCAGGTGTTAATATTTAATTGAATTTAAGCAGGTATGCTTTGCCTGTGTGAGGCTTGGGTTTAGCTTGGGCTTTTTTTTACTCCAGACTTTGGTAACTTTGGGAGACAATTTTTCAGGGGTCCTTTAGCCTCTGAAGGACCATGCTTACACAGCTCCAGTAATCACAAATTAATCAGGGTGCACAACAGAGGGCAACCACTTGGGTTGACTTTCCGGACAGTATAAATAACTGTGCCAGTTGATATCACTTTACACCAGCAAAGCCTCCAGCTTTTGGTACGTGGTGTTATGTACTAATTGAGTAGTCATGAGAAGTGAGTGGAGTAAAAGCCTTCTTGGTTAACACCAGTGCAAAACTGAAGGAAAGGCACTGAATTAAGCAGGTGGCAGCAGAACCTGCGATGTTACTTCTGGCAGAATTGACTTCCCATCTTTTACCTTGACTCTGAAATTCCCCCCGTCCCTTGCTCATTATTTTGGCACAGTTCCTTGCTGAACTCTGCTGTTCAGGGAAGAGAAGGGGGGCAGGGAGGACACATACCCAATGCAGTTTGACATTTCCTCAAAAAGATTGTATTAAAATCCACTTACATTTAGAGCGCACTCTCATTTTGGAATGCTAATAAGGCATCGTTTCATCAAGGTAAAGGGAGCAAAATCTAATCAAGACAAAGACCAGTTCGCCTTGCTGTTGACTGTGCTCCCAAGACATCATTTTAAAAGGTTGCTTTTAAGCACAGCTAAAAACGACAGACTTAACAAAAGTTTATAAATAACTGCATCACTTGGCTACTTACATCTGTCTGTAATAAGTGAGCCTTATTTCTTTATTAAAGATTTTGGGGTTGGCTATGAGCTCATATCCATGTTGCTGTTTACACCAGCAAGCAACCATTCCCCCAGGATCAAGTTCAAGTGACGGGAAGGCAGGAATATTTCTCCACAACTCTTGGCCACTAGCTCCAATAGCAGGAGCTTGGCCATGACTTCTCTTCTGGCTTTGAAAAAACAGACCTTGATGGAGGAGTAATTTAAAAATCTAGTTGCTGTAAAGCTAAACAAATCAAGGAGAAATGGTCCCTAATAAATGTCATTCTAGAGTCAGGTTTATAAAGAAATTACTAAGGATTTCTTTGTGGGGGAAAAGTCTCAAGGTAGTGTGGACAATCCTTTCAACAACACAAGTAAAATAAAAACTACTTACAACATTAAATAATAAAATTCAAGTATTCAACTCCAGGCAGCTCAGGATCACCATGGAAGAAATCAGGGATATGACAGCAGGCATGTGTAGCCAGCAGATGGACAGGCACACTGGAATCTTGAGATGGCAGCTTAGTAGGGCTATGCACAGGGACTGGAAAGCAGAGATAAGTGCTTTAAACCTGACATAATAAAAAAAGGGATGCAAGAAGAGAAGTGCCAAAAAAAAGAAGAGTAGGTCTCTTACAACTCATTAAAATCAGTGTGACTGTGATTCCCGTTCTGCAGAGAATATATTTTCAAACAGCATCAGAGTGCCTTGTAAGTGTTACATGAAAAGGTGTGACTGATGTGCTGCTGGCTGCTTTACCTGCTCCTGGCATGGGAAAGCCTGCTAGTGAGGAGGGATGGGGGTGCCGTAGCAGAATTTGCTTCTAAAGAGTGATGTTTTCATCTGAATTCAGTCATGGCTCTCATTAATAGGCTTTGAGCAGCCACTTCAGACAAGGCATCTCCCTGAGAAAGTCTCCATCTGCACTGCAGCCTCTCAACAGCCATCTACTGTTCACAAATATACCCAGGTTGGTAGGGGGACCACAAGATTGACCAAGATAACAAATGAGTTCAAAGGCGCAGGTGTAAAGGAGTAATTAATTTATGGCCTTTGAATGTGACACAACTGGTTACTTAGATAAGATAAATCCAGAAGGCTAGGAAACCATGTAAACAGGGAGCAAATGTGAATTCCTTGATGGGAATATTTCCTACATGTAGGAACCTGCACAGTCTTATGGCAATCATTCAAGCTTTCCAACTTGTGAGCTTCCACCAGCATCCTGTAGGTTGCTCATCAAGATGTCAAGGTGCCCCGTTAATACTGAGCACCAGTTTGAGGAGAGAGCACCTTCAGAAAGTTTCCTAAGGGTGATGCTGGTTTCTGTGCACACTAGGGGTGAGAGTTTTCTAGGGGAGGTTGTTAGATCAGTCTCATCAGATTATAGTGGTGAAGCTGATTTTTGCCACTGTGATTCAGCATTGTGCGGCTACTGCTGTGTGCAACATTTCTGATGGGTTTTGCTGTAGTAATTGATGCTAAATTGTTTCTTATTAGAGCTTGTATAACACAGGCAGGCATCAAGAATTTTCTGTTCCTATTATACTGTTGGAAAAAAAAATTGGAGAGTTGGTTGTCTTGGCTCCGTCTTCTCCTGTGAGACCTGTACCAAACACAGAGACTGCACCTTTTATGTCCCCATCCAGCTCAGACTGTTAGCCACGAGAATGTTTTTATCTTTTGTTTTCTTTGTTTGCTTTCTCTCTGGAATATTTCTCACCCTCATCTCTGCAGTGAATGTTTTACATGTACAACTAGGAAAACTCTTTCAGGATTTTTTCCCAATGATTAAAGTCTAAGGCTGAAGGTTGCATTTAAGCAGACTGTGATTACAGATGGCACACACAAGTTCTTTCAATTCCAGGGAAGAAAATAACATTATTGGTAATATATTCTTCTGTTTCATTCCTTTTGTGCTCATGGCCCATTTAAGATTTGTACTGTCTATAAGGTCAAGATTGCAATTTTTTATTACAATAGCATATTGTTGAAATGCTATCAGTGCATGTTGTAAGAGAAGGAAGCACAGCATACTGCATTGTTGTGGTTTTGCTAGCAGCGAATAGCAATATTGGCTCTGAAAGCTTTTTGAGAGATCAAGGGGTAAGAGGGGAAAACCACTCAGTAGTTGATGCCTGTCCTGATTCTATCACATCACCCTCTTGAGCTTATATTTTATTATTTATTGTTTGTATTAATGATTATTTATATTCACTATCATTTATACTTATTGTTTATTTATGGTTATAACACACTCATCATACAATATTAACAAACCTATAACACTGTCATTGATGGCTGTTTTTTCATTATCCTTCATGAATATTTCAGTGTAGTCTGCCCAATTCTTCTATTTCAGAAAAGCATTCAAAAGTGCTGTGTTGTGAGGTCTTATGAATACTAAGCTGTACATCCAAATGCCATTCATTATATCTTCTCAGGCTGATTTAGATTTGTGCTATGACAAACATGTACTGTTAGGAAGAATCAGCCATACGTGTATAATGGTGGTGTTACAGAGTAGCCTGTAATACAATCACCTCCTACTTGGAAAATTAAAATCTGAGAGTGGAAGTTACCCCCTCCCCCCCTTTATTTTTGGAAAAGAATGGAGGGTTTGATTTTACACTAGAATTTCCTAGACAGTTCCATATCTTAAATTATCTGGTGTTCACTACTGCACTTCCTTCCTCCTCAGAAGCAAAAGAGCTTTGCTGGATCAAATTCCTGACAATACAAGAAGGCAGGAAAAAACAATGTGGTGGGCAGTTTAGAGAAGCACTAACTCCTTTCTGTTGAAAGCTGGATAGTGTCTGAGGCAGGATAGTGTGTCTGTCCCTCTCTGAACTGTTAAACTCTCATCCAGCGTCAGGTGCAGAGTAATTTCTGTCCTAGTGCACAGTAATACAATAAAATGCCTGTAGCAGCTGCTGATATCTGCAGCGCTGTCCTGCTTTATCAAGCTACAGGTTGTCAAAATAGCTCATTAACAGAAAGTCTGTTTGTCTAGTCAAGAGTTGAAAGAGGTTAAGTTGATAAAAAGTTTCTTCCCCCTCCCCAAAACCACTCCTGTGCCTGCTGGAACATAAAGAAGCTCCTAAATTACCCCAGATTTTCACAGCTAGAAATCCTTTTCCCCACTGCTCTCCCACAGAGCTGTCATCCCCCAAGGTGTGAATTTTCAAGCAGGGACCAGGGTCAAGACAGGCCCAGCTCTTCCCTGGAGGATTTGCAGCCTTAAACCTGGGTTATCTTTTTCTGATGCTACTTATTCTGCATGAGGAATTCTCCCTTATTCTTCTCCTCCTCTGAGGTTACCTACTGAGAGCCGCAGCAGCCCTTGTAATGATCAGGCTTCTCTCTCCAATGAAATACTGTGCTTCCACTATCACAGCACCTTAAGTTAACCACTGGGAATGGGGTCCTTTTGGGAGCTGGGCCTTTGCCCTGCTGCTGTTCACATCAATGCTTGGATGGACTTTGCTGGAGGAGGTTTTCAGCTGCGTGGAAATGAGGGGAGGAGCACAGCACCGTTCTCAAGGCCCTTTGAAAACATGCCATGGTCGAAGCGTGCCAGGCGGATCGGCACGATAGACCAGATGTGTGTTTTGCAAATTAATGAAATGCCTTTTGAAATGCTTTTAAGTAAATGAGACTTAAATTCACCCTAATTGCATTAGTCTCTATGGAAAGCAGTGTCTATTCAGGGTCCCATCAGTCTGGTTTTCAGATGCGCTCGGCATCTCACAAACCAGGCTCCTCTGTACTGAGGGGAGAAAGGGTGGATGTAAGGGTGCCCAAGCAGAGTCTCACTCTAGCAAGGTGTGGAGGGACAGTGCATTCACCCACTGGAGTAAATGGGAGGTCATCTTTTGCCTGCAGGGAGATTTGAGTCATGTGGGAGTCAAGCAAGGGCTGGGGCCAGCCCCATGGGGTGCTCAGTGTGCTTTGGGGTCCCCAGAGGGCTCCCCTCACTGAATGGGGTTAGGAGGTGGGGGTGCTGATCGGGCGGTACTGAGCATCCTCTGAGACCCACCGCCTGGGGACCTCATAGAGACAGAGAGGCAAGCAGGGAGACAGGGGGAGTGAAGGCAAAGTGCTAGACAGCTTCTCCATCACCAGGGCCACTGCCTTCATCTTTGTCGTGGTCCGCTCTCTTTTTTCAGATGGCACTTTGACAGAAGATTAATTCAAGTCAGCTGCTGAAAATAATTATTGCATTATGGGAGCAGTAATCATTATTTAGAACATGATTAAATATGTCTACGTCTATTGACTCTGCCTATGATTTATGTATTTGTTTAGTCAATAGTCTAATGTAAATGATGTAATTAATTATAGATGGTGGTGTCAGGTCATTGGTAAAAACAATCTGATGAGAACAAGGGCTCTGTTTTTTCCTGACAGATGCAGAGGGAGGGCGGGAGGGATGGGCAGAGTTGAGGGAATTCCAGGGGAACTTTTTCATGTGTGAATGGCGGCTGGGATCTCAATTTGCATGTTGTCTTTCTCTTGTTCAGCATTCGTTTAGAAATTGAAATAACTTGTTAAGCAAAGGGGAAGGGAACACATGATTGCAAAGAGGACACCTGGGAGTAGTGACGGCGAACAGCTAAAGAGCCAGCTGCTCCCTAACACGAGAGAGCGTGCCACTATCATTTACCGCTTCATAAAATTAAGTGTTTTCCAAATTAAATCAGTAGGCAGCATGCAGGAAGACCTACTATCTCTAATAACAATTTTTCAATCAATATCGGGGGCCCGGCTGATCTGGAATCAGAGCGGAGGAGTCTGGGATTGGCTGGGGGGGAGCGGGGAGACAGGGAGAGGAGGAGGTGGAGGGGGGATGCTTGAGTACCACAGCTTTCAATCAAAGCAAAAGTTAAAAAAAATATATATATGCATGGTGGATTCTCCATCACTGTGAGTCTATTCCCCATAGATTTTTCTCTTAACTGATAATTCGGTCAGTCACATTCCTCAGAGGGAGGTCATGGGTCACCCCAGCCCCTGTCAGGCCTCAGAGAAACCATTTCCATTTTAATGCCACAGCCATAATCTATCAAAGATGTGATGTACAAGATACAATGAATTTAAGTGGTCTTCATATATCACTGAGCTTTCATGCCTTCACCTGGGTAATAGTCTGAATTACTCTCCCTACCTCACAATCTGTCACCCCCAGTAAAATAACTGCCACACGGGTGTTAATGGCAGGTTTGTCCAAATTGGGGCCGTGGTAGCCCAAGGCATTACACATCATAAACTTTAGCATTCAGTGCTTAGCCTGGCAGTGTCAACAATTGAAAATTATTCTGTAAATACTTCCGTGGCACTGCTCTGCTCATGTTTTTATTTATGGCAGCTAAAACAAGCGTAGCAGGGCAGCACAGCGAGCAGCTGCTGGTGCAATTGCACATCTCCCTGCATGGGTCACTGTACCTGCACACACACGCACGTACAGCCTGTGACAAAGCCACTTTCCCAACACTATCAAAATTTTGCAGCTGCACCCACTGAGTCCCAGTGGGTCTAGGCATAGGTGGGCTGATAGTTTCCATAGCAGTTAGATCGCTAGTGCTTCTAGTAACAGCAAAGTTGGGTTATTTATTGGTGCCCAGTGACAGAGCTGCCTGTGTCCATAACAGCTAATGCCTGCAGGTTAAATGGAGCATATCCAATTGCCCTTCCATAAGGAAATACTTTGATTGCAACCCTGGAGCTCCTGGGTTGCACAGTCTCCTCCACAATTGTACACAAAGTCACAAGCCCCAAACCCGTTCTTGTGTTCCCAGGTCTCAGGGATGACTTCCAAGCCAGAACAGTGGTAGCGACTGTAACTGCTGGTGTAATTAAGTCTATAGGAATATGGATTTCTTGCTTTGCTTTAAATGAGCTCTTGTACTAAAGCATGGCTCCAGCTTAGCAAGCGTATTTCACCAGTTGAGGCTGCACAGGGGCTGTTTAGCTGAAGGTCAGGAGACACCTCCTCACTGACAATAAATTAAAAAAAGAAAAATCCATCCCATTAAATCATGTGAGGCCAAACTAGGCCTATAAATCAGAGCAGTCATGGGGAAGGAGTGGGAAAAGAGGTCTGAAGAAGCGCAGTCCTACAGGTCTCCTGAAGTTGTTCAGCTGCTAAAGCCATCCTGTGGTGAAGGTTATGATGGCACTGTATTTGTAGGGAATGGTTAGAGGAAGAGGTCCACTGAGCACCTGGTACTGGGCAGGAGATGGTGCAGATCCCTAGGGACAGCTGGGAAAATGCCTTTGCTGCATTTCTGTGCAAACAACTTGCTTGATTCACCTCTCTAGTAAAGCCTTGTCCAAGTCCCATCACATGAGAGCATCCACTTTGGCAGAACCAGGTATGAATTTTTTTGTCTCACTTTCTAGATATCTACTGTGTAAAGCTCAGAAACTAGTGTAAGGAATATATCTACATGTCAGATATGTGAATTACTGCAGTGGTGCTCTCATCTCCTCTGTACTGTGAATACAGGCTGCTCTCTAACATGCTGCAGGCAAAGATGCAGTCATCTGTGACCCTTTCTTGTCAATCTAAGCCTGGTGCAGATATTGCCTCTCCCATCCTATTCAGCTCCATGGTTGTAAAGCAGTGTTAAAGGGAGAGGGTATATTATTTGGAGATCTTGCTGTGATAAGGAAATAGTAGCAAATGGCCATATATTGGTCCAACTTAGTTGAAAAATTAGTGCATGTGAATCACACCCTTTGCTGGTACCAAAGAGGTGGTGAGAAGATTTGTAGATTTTAATTCACGTGTGTTTGCTATGGGAAGCTGCTCTAAGTCAGTCATTTCTATTTATTCACCTTCATCCACTGATCATGTCTTCCTGGAAAACACAAGTCCACACAGCTCGGAGTCTTGCCTGACAAGAGAAAGTTGCCTGCAACTTTTATTTCTTGAAATCCAGTGTCAAATGATGTTCTTCATCCTGGGTGTGGGTACTGTGTAGAGCTAGAAGAAGTATTTCCTACCGTGGTTATCTTCTTATTGTACAATAAAATGATGTTGCTGTTTGCTGATAAACTGTTATGAATTCCCTGTTTTGATGCAGTTATATCAAACCCTATTTATTTCTAAGGCAGATGTAGCTGATTTAGTATATGCAGTTAGTAAGACATTCCCTTTAAATTACAGCTCTCCCTAGGCTTATCATTGTATTTGTTTACAAACAGCAGGTTAAAAGTTACTGTGTGCTCTCAGTAGCTGTTGTCTTTAGGTGGAGGCTTTCACCAAAGTATTTCACACCTTCAGTCCCACAGCAGATAGGAAAAAACCCTGAAGTGATATGCACAGTCTGTGAAGTTTGTGCTCTGCATTTACTGCAGTAAATACTCAGGTTGACAAAGAGGACATGTGCAGTGATAAAGTGTGAAACTTCCAGGCAAAACATTTTCCTGTGGGAAAAACTCCTTACCTTGTAAAAACTAACACAATGACCATGGTTCTTCTGTGATCCCAGTGTTTGCTCACTTCAGAAGGCACAAAGCTCTCCTCAACCTTTCAGGGTCAAATCAGGCAATAAAAACCTGACTACATACAGGGGTTTCAGCCCTGCTCCCTGTGCATGTTGCAGCCCTACAACCCATCTCCTTGTAGCCTAATGTTAATGCAGCCCAGAAATCGACTGAGAAGTTGCATTTTGTCAGAGATGTTTCCAGAATACTTTACGAGGGGGTTAAAATACCACATTTCTCTGTAAACATAACATTAACAGAGTGCAACACCAAAGAAGTATCTAAATAAAAGGTATTTTTGTAATCTTTTTAATGGAAGAAAACAATTATATCCTTTAGCTTCAGTAGGACTTAAGTGTATGGTTGATCTTTAAGCACATCTTGGAGTACTTTCCTAAATCAGGATCTTGATTTCTAGCACTGAGGGTTTTTCTAACTTGGACATCATTTATAATAAATCGAACTCTTTTCTCTTTTGACATATTATGCTGATCTATGGCTTGGCTTCCATTTTGTCCTGCTAACTAGAAACCCACTTCATCATGAAATATGTTCCTCATACTTTCTCCTACATAGTGAGAGGAAAACATTGATAAACATCAAGTGCCAGCCATTTCTCAAAAGCTTCCTACAGATCTCAGAGAAGGAAAATAAATACTGAGCAAGCACTACTTGTTAAACTATAAGCTGACTATAGGAAGGAATAGATGGAAGTGGACATTAGAGGGACAGACTGCAGCAAACCATGGCTCTGCCTGTCTTACATCCAGCATGCAGGAGGTTGTGGAAAAAATCATTTAACTTCAGTTTAGGTGGAGATGAAATAAAGCACTGATGTCTCTCATGAGTAACCATATGATGTTGTTTAAAGTGTGGTGCTTCCAATGAAATGCTACAAGCAGTAGTGACCTTTCCCCAGCACTCCTCCTGAGGGTAAGCAATTGACTTGTTAGAGTAAATAGTCTCTTGTTGCACTAACATCGAACTTAAAAGTTCCTCCCAGATTTCAGGTGAAACTGGTTTCCTTGGAGGCTTTTAGGAAATAAAGCTAATCCAGCTTTGGTCATGTTGTAAGGCAGCACCTGGTAACATGGGTTAACAGTTATAATAGTACAGCAAACCAGATCTGTTTGTGTAACCTCCAAGTCTGCTGCAGTTGGCCCCTGCCTAATCTTTATGCATCCCAAATGCTGGATTCAGAGACACTGAAATTTGCTGCCTGTTGCACATCGGAGAAGAGCTGTTTGAGCTAAGGAACAATATTGGCAGAGGAACAAATGGCTTTGAACTGACTGTGAATAAATTTAAGCAATTACATTATTTCTAGCCAGCACAGGAACGATACTCTGGAAGGGCCTTCTAATAGGAAAAGAAGGAACTGAGCCCTGGCCAGCTTTAAGATGAAGCTTGATGGGTTTATGAAGATAATTATGTGACAGAGTCCTCCATAGCCCTCTCTAACTGCAGGCTGGATTCATGGGCCTGGCTGCCTCCTCCAGCCGGAAGCATGCCCACAAGGAAAGTTGGTTTTGATGGGGTCTGTAGGGGAGGTGTGAAATTCCTGTTGGTGCTCCCAAGGGATCTCACAGGGGGGCTGCAGGAAAGCTTTGCAGTTGTCCCCATTTCTTTCAGCCCTGCTTTTCTTTTCCCCTTCCTTGTTCATGACATGAACCTCTTGAATTCCTTGGTGACATTTTGCACACAGCCACGGGCATCAATGGACAAACACACGAGACCGCTGGCTTGTGGGTATGGTCCTGTTAACCCAGGACCCTCATCTCTGTCATCCTTTGCAGGTGGGGAGATGTCTGCCACGCTGGTCATGCAAAGTGACTTACATTGTGATTTCTGACAAAGGTGGCAAAAGCCTCTGGGATCCTTCTCACAGCAACTGGAAAATCCTGCTGCAGGAGGAGGCAGGAGGGATGCTGGAGATCCCTGGCCAGGCTCCTGCCCAAGCCAGAGCCAGTTGAGGCTCCTCTGGATGGGTTTGTAACACTGTGAGAGGTGTGGTTTCCTACTCCATGACTCAGACTTTAAGTCAAGGTAGCACTATTCTCTCTGATTTTCTTCATCCCAACCTTTTTGGTTGGGCAAGCAGGGTCACTTCTGCTTTTTGAGAAAGTGACAGTCTCACTGAAACCTGGAGTTTGTAGTTTGGGCTCACACTTGCAGTTCTGTGCCTGGGCCCCTGCTGCTATTGCTGTCAGCCATTGTGAAGCATTGCCTTAGTTTTATTCCTAATTATAGTTTGGTAACTTGGAAGAGATCCGTGAGTCATCATCATTAAAGAGGGTGTGCTATGACTCGCCCTGAGGTATTAAGCCTCCTGCATTCTGGGTTCCAGCATTAAATCTGTGCTTGGAAGGATGCTGTATGCTTATTTACCTTACAGGTGCAACAATTCCTCCCCTCATCACAACACATGTTTTACAGTGTGTGCACACAACTGTGAGGACACAACTCCAAAGCCCAGTGCTTTAGAAAAGCTCAGTGCACGCTGCAAGCAGCAGAAGTCACAATTGCCTTTCTCCTAGCCTTGTTCTGCCATGATGCATGTCAGCCCAACTGAGAAAGCCAGGGAGAGATCAGAAGTGATGAGGAAGCAGAAATGCAAGTATGGAAAAATAGCTGATAAAGAGCTACTTATAAAGAAACAATTTAGTTTTCTCCAAATCAAAACCATTTTTATTAGTTTAGTACTCTGGTATGGTGCAGATGTACAGCATATATGCTCTTTCCCAGAATTGCACCCTCAGTTCGCATGAGAATTTGCCCATAAAGCTCCAGTAATGTTTTTCTTTTAGTAGTGACACTTAACAAAATAATTAGGCAATTAATTGCCTTACTCCACAAGGAGCAGCCATTATTTCTTTTACTTAAAACATGTAAAAAGCTGTGTCATTTATTGATAGAGAGTCACATAATATTCCATGGCAGAACAGCCCTCTGGAGACATTACTCTATATGCTGCGAATGCATTTTGAGAATAATAAACAAAACTCAACTAAATCTTAAATGGGCTCATTCCTGTATTTAAAAAGTACTGCCATTCATTACAATTATTTATTGTTTATCAGTGCACAGATGATTACAGCCCAGCAAGAATGACCTGGCTTGTACTCCCAGGAATTTACAGCCACAAACTCCATTCTCATACTAATACCTGAGCAGCTGCACTCACACAAGCTCTGATTCAGCAGAGGGCATGAGCACATGCCTGGCTTTTGGGAGAGCATCATGCTCCCAGAAGTCCAGGTTTAGAGAGGGCATGCATTTCAAGAAGCTTGCTCACTCTGAGCGTTCCATGGGTACAGGTGAGACAATATGTGGACAACAGTCCTCACAGCTAGTAAAGGTGGTCACGGGTGTCTAACTGTTTTAATACAGAGCTTTAATTACAGTATTAATAGAGTTTGGCAGAGGCGGAAATGCAGGTGTCGTCAGTGCCACTGGTTTGCTTATCATCCTTCAAGTACCGTCTCTGACTTATAAATAGAGTCAGGTGTGAAGTTTTCAGTTATATAGCATGCGTTATCTTGGTTTTGTTGTTGCAAATAGCTGGTTATAAATTTCTTGTAAACTATGTATACCAATCTAAAGCCTCTGTAAGACTTAAAGTTATATCTCAATGGTACATTCCCTGGTTTTTTGGTGCTTAATTTGGTTTATGTGGTCTTTGCCCTAGCAGTAGCCGAGCATCAAACTTTTTAGATTAAGGTAGTGCTATAATCAGTATATTCAGGATATTGTATTGATGGGCAAACTCATCCAAGATCAAATTAAAATAATCTATGATGTGAGAAAGGTTTGAACTTACCACTTCCCAGAAAGGGAGAAATGCCATCACTGTGGGTATGCCTGTGGTCCTGAGGTGCCAGGTGCACATGTAAAAGAATGATAAAATCCCAAACTTCCAGTTGGTGGCAAATCTGAAAATTGGAGCTGGGTGGAAGAGGCAGTGCAGTGGAAGTATTGCCGCTGTGCAGCTAGCAGGCTTGGAGGCAATTTAATTATCGGCTGCTTTTTGCTTTACAAGAAACCCACCAGAAAGCCCAGTGTTGTTGTAACATGCCACTGCGATGTTCTTCACATGCTGCATTTTCATATTTCATTTTGAAATTAAACACTTGGGATTCTTATTTTATTTTAACATGCTTCATAATGCGATACTGAGCTTTTAAAACGCAAGTTGGAATGCTACTCAGTGTGCTGATCGAAAAGTATGTTTGTCAGAAATGAAACGTTTTGATTAGATCATCCTTAAAATAATTTATCTGGAGCTTTATTTTGCAAGGAATTTGGCAGCACTTCCTGCAACGTGAAGCAAAACCAAATATTGAAACACCAGAGCCTTTGCAAACTGTACATCTGTCTCCGCACAGCCCCGACGCACACACAGCTTTTCTTTCTCCTTTCTCCCCAGATAAAGAGGGATTTTATTTTAAATGCGAGTTTTTTAATGCCTGAGAAAATAGGGCAGTCACAGAGCCATGGCTTTAAACAAACTTTATTTGGGCGCTTCACTGACTGGCAATTGTGGGCAATCATTTTAGCTGTCACAAGGCCCAGAGAAATGTGGGAGAGCTCTTCCATGAAATGTTTATATTTCATAAACAAAATGATGTGCTTAACAGTCAGAGTGATGGGAGGGTTCCGGCTAATGCATTTTCCAATGTGTGAGGCAGATTATTAATGCGCTCCAGTAGCTGTTAATTTCAGTTTGCCGGAATGATTTATGGGGAGGTAAAGGAGAGAGACATAATCTAATTGAGATCAGAATCACTGTTCTAGTAGAGGAGCACCAGCATGGACCCCAGCAGCAGCAGAATGATTAATATACAATAAGCAAATTATCCGTTAAATTATTATAAACATTACTTTTGACAACTCTTTTGTTGGCAGGGGTGGGGGGGACAGAAAACAAAACAAGCAAACAAGATTAACGAAACCCTGGGTAAATTTCTGTGGTATTTCTCTTCCATTAAGCAAAGATAAAGGTTGGATATTTAGGAAAAAGAAAAAACATGGTTAGGAGGGAGCGTACACCCTGATCAATTGTAAGTCAGCAGGGGAAGCACTGATGCTGTAATATGAACAACAATTGAACAATCAGAAGAAAATCAATCTTGAAAGGAAGAAGGAGACAGGGAAAACTCCTGTGTTGCCGGCATGATCCACAGCTCAGTTCGCAGCCAGCGGCTCCCTGGTCATTATTGCCCTCGTTAGTATGTCCTGCCTGTGCTGCCCTTTGTCTTAGCGACTGGTATGTGAGCACTCAGCATCTCTTTATGGCAAGCTCCCAAAAGGGGTTGAGCCGTGCTAATCTTGCTTCTCTCCAATGCTTTGTTGTAGTTTTTATGTTTTTCCATCTTTTCGCGTTTAGTTTTCTTTACCCAGAAGGTGACTTGGATTTAGTCCTTTAACAGCTGCACACAGAGAGACAGCATTAATTATTCTGGCTGTGTGAAGTGTGTTGGTGGTGTGTATGTGTGTATGTGCAGGTACACCTGCAAGCGGTTCAAATTCATGTTAAAAAATAATTGAAGGAAGCCAAACGAATCTGGCATACTGCAACACAAAGCTTTGTCCAAATACTTCTCTCTTCATTTTCTCTTCCAGAAGGGCTGTTTGCAAGAGTTAATACTGTAGATAAACTATGCACCTACCCGTCCTTCAAGTCCCCTGTGCTGTAGAGTATTGAAAGGGTATTTTGTATTAGTCAGAAACAAAGGTACTCTAATTTTCAGCAGATGAGAAAAGATCCATTGAAAGTCTTGTAGGATCGAACAGAATGGATTTTTTGACCAAAAATTAAATATTTCATTCATTATCAAGTTTGTTGTAATGAAACAAAATACATTCTAAAGAACTAAGTATTTACAATTAGAAAAAAAAAAGAAAGAAAAAAGAAACGTGAGCATGTTGAAAAATATTAATCAAATGTTAACCAAATTTTTTCTGTGAGCTTGACATAGATTCAGAAAATATTTGGCTGGAAACAGAGAACAATTTAGCCAAATGGATCTCTGGGGGCTATCCAATTGAACCCTGTGCTCACAGTGGGGCTACCATCAAAGTCAGGCTCAGGGCTTCATTCTGTCCACTAGCCTGTCCATGGGTGGAGATCCTGCAACCTCTCAGTGCCCCTCTTCCCAAGCCATCTTGACCATGGCCATCTTGAAGAATTTTCTGCTTATACCTAATAGGAATTGCCCTTGCTATTATTTGTGTCTGCCACCTCTCATCTGTTCACAGAGGCTCCCCAAAATCTGCTTTGGTCTAGTGAAGGAAATTCGTCTCGGGTATCTGTCTGACACCAGTTTAGGAAATGCCATGTCTGTGGGAGCCCTTGCTGGGTCACCTGTCCTTCTCCCTCTTCCTGGGGTTAGGTTCCCAGTCCCTGTCCTAGACCAGGTTCCCCACTGATGTGTTGAGTCAGTATTGCCTGGCTGCACTCCCTAACAGTGCACCACCTTGTACTAAGGAGGGTCCAGCTCTCTGTTTTCACACCGCTTCTGATTCCTCTAATTCAAGATGCACATTGATTTCAATAGGGTTTGTCTTTATTTGTATATCTTTGCCTTTTCTGTTTCATCTTGCCCTGCCTTCCCATGGCTTACTACCATAGTTTACTACCCCATGACGTGCCAGAAGTTGGACGTGATGATCCTACAGGTCTTTTCCAACTTAGTTAATTCTATGATCCTATGGGGTGGTTTTCAAAAATCAGATATCCCATCCTGTCTAGTGCTTTCTGTGGAGTTCTTTAAAGTCCTTGTGTAACTCTGCTGGTCATGTCCAGAAGAAATAACACAATTTCCATGAGGGTAAGCAAGCCTAATATAGAAGCAAATAATGTTTGTGCCTAATCTGGCTGGAAAAACTATTTAAGAACAATTTGTTCACTGAAAGTATGGTCCTTGCAGTGCTGCCAAGATCAGGAAGCGCTAGGAGGTGATCACACAATTAGTGATGGCCACAGAAATCAAGCTGGTAAAATTTATCCTCTGGAATCAAATATCCACCAGTGAAGCAGAAGTGTACCTCTCCTCAGTACAGGTAAGGAGGTGACTTGAGCAAGTTTAATTTGCACCCTAACACTGTGCACCTTGGAGACTTTCGGTAATGAACCTTGTGCAACTGTGGATTGTCATTGCTTCTCTACAGAAGGATGGCAGTTAATTATTGCAGAACTTGTCTGATAGAGCCATGCATCCTACCCTAGGTTGGAATTCTGAGAGGAAGCAGTCATACATTAGTTCTTTGCTTAAATTCTGCAAAAGCCCCAAAATAGGATCTGGAGTAAGATCAGTAAAGAACGTAAAACAATCAGCAAAAGAGCAAGTAGCATGATGCTGGTGCCAGAAAAGGACCTAATCCCAAATAAAGGATAAGAACAAAGGCACCAAAACTTTGGCTTTTGTCTCACACTTTTCTAAACCAAAGTCTGCTTTACATTAGCCAGATGAATACATCCAAAGAATGAGCCACAAGCTTTGAGCTGGAGTGCAGAAATTCTTAGTTTGAGTTATTAATCTCACTTGCAAGGAACTTCCTTTCCTTTGCCAATCCCCCCATTCTCACTGTTAATGATTATAAAATAACCATTATTGTAATGATTATTAATGATTATAGAATAACCATTGTGATTATGCAAAGTCTTTCAGCTGGCTTGGAGACATGAAACCACAGCACATCTCATTTTCTTGCTCAAAGGAAGCCTTTTTGAGATAAACCCAAAACCAGAAGTCGGTTCAGCTCCCACTGGACGCAGCAAGAAATCTTCTGTTGATGTAGCACCTCAGC
Organism: Melopsittacus undulatus; assembly: GCF_012275295.1. Classification (NCBI taxonomy): domain Eukaryota; kingdom Metazoa; phylum Chordata; class Aves; order Psittaciformes; family Psittaculidae; genus Melopsittacus; species Melopsittacus undulatus. Next base: position 60,597,455 of record NC_047533.1, read on the forward strand.
TGTGTCTTCCCTGTGCTGCAAATCAAACACCTCTGAAGAGGCTGACAGAAGGATTGATTCTTTCCAGAACCAGTTATTTTTCTGTCCAGCTTCCTTCTCTTGTAAGAAAACTTTCATGGCAGTGAAAGATAATTCCTTCTCACATTCTCAATATCTGGCAAGCAGAACTATGCTTGAATTTTTTAGGGCTGTAAGGTCAAAGCAGAAGATCCTGTGTCCCTCCCAATTTCACAACCAGACCCTGCAACAGGTAATCCTGTAATGGTGCTCTTTGCTGGAGGCTGACACCATAAGCATAGGGCTAGTGAGCAAGCAACACCTTTTGTCATCAAACTGGACTGATACAAAGTCCACCAAAGTCAATAAAGAGACTGGCTCTCCCTGTTGCCTGGAAAGCTTTAAATTCATTAATGAGCAACACTGTTAAACATGCAAAAATAATTACATGAATGACAAAAGCATGCATCTTTTTTCCCAAATAGCAGGAGAATCTGGCCATAGTCAGGCACTGGAAAGGTTATTTAAAGTCCTACCCGGCTATTTCTGGGTTAATTCAGCCTGTGACCCAGTGCTCTGCTCATCCTAATATTAACTCTGAGAAACTTTTCTTTTAATCATGTGGAATCTCTGTTTGTTATTCTGACTGTTGCACTTGGCCCCATTGGCTGGCCCGCCGCCTGGCAGGATCCTGGTGGTTAGCAGTGGAGAGCACCCATGTAAACACCCACTCACCCCTCCCTAGAGCCAAAAGGGTTTTGCTGATGCTAAGTGCAGACAAGAGGGAGTAGACATAGTTTCATAGAATCATTTAGGTTGGAAAAGACCTTTAAGATCATCAAGTCCAGCCATTAACCCAGCACCACCACATTTGCACATCTTTTAAATATCTCCAGGGATGGTGACTTACACCACTTCCCTGGGCAGCCTGTTCCAATGCTTGACAACCCTTTCAGTGAAGACTTTTATCTAATACCCGTTCCCCCCAACACTGCTAACTGATGCTGCCCTTGGAGGCAGCCTGCCCACAGACAAGGTAGACAACGTTCCCTGCGTTCAGCCGTAGCTGGGGTGAGCCACAAAACACGGACACTTAACCCAGCCTCCTGCAAGATTTACAGCACTTTTGAGTCTGCCACATAAGGCTAAAAATCTTCAGGTGCTCCTCATTCCTTCTTGTCAGAACTTCATCTTCTTCCGAGCTCACCTCCAGAAATAGCCACACAAAGAAGTTGTTTAGACAATCAGCTGCTTCAGGGAACATCAAAGCCTGGGCTCAATTTACTGCTGTGCATGACAGGTCCTTTGGAAGGACACAGGCATCTTATCTTTCATGTTAAAAATCATGGGATGAAAAGCTATGTAGGACAGGCTTGTATGTTAGGTAACTTGGGATCATTGGGCTTTCTTTGCCAACCCCTGAAACTCTCCCAGGTTTCATTTCCTATGTGTAGAGTACTGGCTTTCGGTCCTGAAAAAGGTGCATTCTTCTCTTATCTTCTTTTCAATATTCCCCATGGTTTATGTGACACCAGGAAGAAGAATGTGTAAAATAATGGCACCCATTAGGTTATCAGACCTGCGAACAGAGGCCAGTTTATTTGCAGTGCAGGGCATTTAACTTTCTAATGCTTACTTTTACAGAGACTGAGGAAAGTGTGTTCGAAACATGCACAAAGTATTAACATGTGACCCTCTTGGATGAATTCCTGATATGACGACACATGGAAATAATGTTTTAGCTTCAAGGGCATCAGCGAAGTAAATGCTGTTTAATATTTGACCCAATATATTGAGGAAGGATCTGTCAATAAATTAATCTGTTGGTGGCAAAGCTAAGCTGTATTGCATGGCTTTATTTCAGCACACACACACAAACAATATTCAAACAGAAGCAATACAAAGTATGTATTGTTTTAGCTTAGTAGCCTAAAAATGAGCCACTCAACACAGCTTAGTTTAATAGTTGGGAAATGAGTATTTGTTTATGTTGTGCAGACAGCAGAGGAATACCCAGTATTTCCAGTAAGACCTCCAACTTGTCTACTCCTGTAAGCAGGGCTTGAAGAGAGGGTTTGAGGGGCATACCCTCACATGCACACGTTTGAAAACATTGCATTCAATCTCATTTCATCTACCAAAACTTTAATATAATACCAGTTACCTACTGCATTAGGATACATATTATAGCTGATATTTGCAAAGTGCTTTGGAATCTGAGTCTGACCTTGTATCTCAGTTTGGGATCAGCATGGTGACATTACACTGTTATGTGTTCAACCAGATTTTCCTAGAGTACTTGCTAATAATTTCCTGAAATTTCCTCCCTTTGCTTCTTGTTCATGTATGCATGTAGGTATGCATATGTGAATGTAAGTATCTTTGCTAGCATACAAACACACGTGTGTAAGCACACACATAAAGCTGCTGTACATAATACATTCAATTATTTCATTGCATATATGGGAAAACACACATAAACATAATGAAATTAAGAATAATAATAATGAAAAACACATATAAGAATAATTTCATTACTTCATTGCATATATGGGAAAACACATATAAGAATAATGAAATGCGGTAATTAGTGTTTATGTTTCTTCACAAAAATACAGTACTTATATCCTATATGGCCAGAATTTCAGTTAGACTCAAGGGTGATTAATTGGCCACTATGCTGCTTTTACAGGGGGCACCTGAGTGATGCTGGGCAATGTGAGCCACTTTCCAGCCCATGTGTCCAGTTCCTTCCTATGGAGATGATGGTGCAGGGAGCAATGCTGCACCCTGGACCCTCACACCCTGGCCTGGAGTCTGGAGCTGGGCAGAGAGTCTTCAGCTGTGCTGAAGCATTGAGGGGGCTGTGGTTTACAGCAAGACCTGAGTGTTTTTATAAATGTTTCCCTTGGCTCCTGAAATCCTATAAAAGTAAGAGTTAAAAGAAGGTTTGCTTGTTTGCAGTCACTCATTGTCCCTGGACAGAAGGGTGCTTATTTAAGTCTTTGCAAGTTTGCTCCTGCATGAAGTTATGTGTTTGAAACTCAGGTTGGCTAGAGTTTGGCACTGCTGAGTTTCCATTTCTGGTGTGCCCCTGAATGCTCTCCTTGCAGGAGAGCAGAAGCAGCTAAGCAGATGCTCAGCTCCAGTAGGATTTAGACATAGGCATTGGTGGTTTTCTGAAAGAAAACTTTGTTGGATTAGTGCTGAGGAAATTCAGACCTATCTTGGAAGCAAAGCTGGAGACAGATGCGCAGATTTAACAGCACCATTTCATATTTGACCTTGGAAAATACCTGCTCCTATGCTAAATATCATGTGTCCCATAAAAGTCATTCATGCGAGACATGAAACTTGTGTTGGTATGCACCAGCACATATCATCATTTTCAAACCATTACGGTCCCTAAGAACCTTAGTGGAAGCTGGATTTGACCTTTAAAACCCAGAAATACAGTTTCTACAAGTATAATTCTTATTCTTAAACTGTTCCCCTTGTAAATTATGGGGCTAACAGCTGGCTTCCAATGAAGTCAACTATTAATTGTATGTTCACTACCCTGCCTTGTGTAAATCAATATGAGAAATGAGCAGTCTCCTACTATACAGCGCAGACACTCTACATGGGGAGGTAATTTAAGGGTGGATGTCAGCTCACTTGGAAAGGCTTCTTTACTGCAAACAAGACAAGGAAAAAAACCTTACTCTAGGGAGAGCTCCCCTTGGTTTCTGTAGGTGCCAACAGAAAAATCATACAGCTCTGGCAGTGAATCACAACTGGTGCTGTCATTCTTACCCAAATATAAGTATCAAGATGCATTATTGTCTAAATGAGCTGACTTTGCCAGAGGTGACACTACAGATGATGATATGATATGACCAAATTGTACCTTTGAATCAAGAGTGTAAGTTTTCAAGGATTTTACATCTTGGCTTTTCCTCATTTGGACTCGCTTCACTATTCACATTATGCTAGTGAAGTTAGTAAGATTACTTCATGGTTCACCCTATGTCCCTCCAATTGGGAATCAGCACATTTTGTACCTGAATATGTGCTAGAAAATTGAGAGAATTGCTTTGGTTGTCTCATAGGGCTTGTGAATCCAAATCACTAATCCTGCTGCCAGCTGTCTTAGCAGAGCTGAGCACCCATTCCTGGGTTGCTGGTGTGTTGTAGTTATTTCCCATCTGCAGTAGCTATGAATGACAGAATCTTAGAATCAGCCAGATTGGAAAAGACCTTTAAGATCATCTTTACCCTAGGACTGCCAAGTCCACCACTAAACCATGTCACTAAGGACCTCATCTACACAGAACTATCTGTTAATTGAATAGCAAGAGCTACATTTCAGGCTTTTTTCTTGAATGAGCAAACATCAGAAGTCATAATTCTGACTATGTTCATTTGGCTTTTTGGTGGACGTGTTGCCTGGAGGGAGCAGACCCTGATCATTACACCTGTGAACCCTTCCTGTCCTGCTCTGGAGCCCAGAAGTGGGACTTGCTGCCCTGCCCTAAGGGATGTGTGGTGATCTCACAAGCCAACCCCCTCTTTTCCCTCAATTGAACTCACAACTCCCATGTAAAACCTCAGAGAGCTAATGCTCAGGAGTCAACAGTTATTTCTGTCAGCTAGGATCTGCCCAATCCACTTTGTCAGTTCAAGGAGAAAGAAAATATGAGAAAACTATCAGGTTTTAAGTAAAGCATTGTGAAGTAGCGGAGCATAACTGCACAAACCTTGTTTCCAGCAGTAGATTGGATTATCTGTATATTGTACCATAAATGGGTTAGGAGTACAAGCAGGAGATGCCCTGGTCATTTTTATTTTTTTTTATCTTCATTTCTCTGCCTTTTTTTTTTTTAAGTGGAATTCATGTGTCAGGAAATCTTTGACAAACACTATTTCCATACTTAAATTGAGCAATGAATTAAAACTGGCAAAGGAAAAAAGGAAGAGAATATGTTCTGTAGCTGTGTCGTTTAAATTGCTTTATCTATTGATAGTTTTGTCCCATGCTAAATGCAATTTCAACAATATAGAAAGCACAGACTGAAAAACTGAGCTCTAATTAAATCAGTAATGTTTCATTATTTCATGTGAACAATGCGAGTCTAAAGTGATCTTTCCACAGAAAAATTAAATCAAGTTCCATGTGAAAGACTGCCATTTCAAATGTATTTCACATCCAGTGTTCCTAACAGGTTTGGCTTGCACAGAAGAGGGCTGTTAGCGCTGAGAGTCCCCCCAGAAATAGCATTCCCACCTCCTCTTCTCACTGGTACCTTCCATGGAGCTCAGGATCTCCTCCAAAAGCAGTACCAGGGTAGCATCTTATGTGTACATGAGCAATTTCCCTGTAGGAGATGTAATTACAATCTCTGCTAAGTTAACAAATATTTCTCTTTGGATGTTACTTGGAGTAGAACATATTTAAAAGTTGCTGGCTTATTGTGAAATTCAGCTGCAGCTGTGTGTGCTCAAGGAGTGGGTACCGTACTCCAATGTGCCTTTATGACTGTACTGCTGGAGCAAGTTGGCACCATGTTGTTAATGTAATGTTGCATACAGCAGCCTCCTCTGACATAACCTTTCTGTGTGTTCTTACAGTGTTGGGGTTCTTTTTCATTACTGTTTTATATAGTCCTAGAGAGAAGTGACATAGAGTTTCCCAATCCTTCAGGTAACTTTCATCTCAGCTCACGTCCCCTGTATGGCATCCTACCTACTATGATGTAGTGAATGGATGGCCAGTACAGACACCTACACCTGCTAAGGGTACCTGGTGGCTGTGCCAAGAAATCCTTACAAGGAGGCTGGCAATGGCTCTGTAAAGGCTGCTGTCTTCCACAGCAGCTACCACATTTCCAAACAACCTTACCCACCTACTTGTCAGCTTTGAGAGGGATATTTCCCAGTAAGCTGACTCCATTTTTGGCAGCAGCTTCAGAGATTTGTATTAGCTGACAGAAGAGGGAAGGGATACGTTGCTGTGGGAGGGTTCTGCCAATCCTACCACACTCTTAAACAGGACACATTTGCTTTTAAATTGCATAAGAACCTTTTGTGTTCTTTAGTACCTTTCATCTGAAAATTGGAACCTCCTATCCCTGTTGCATTTCATCCTTTTTGCAAGTAGCATGGTTATGACTGTTATTAGTGAGGAAACAGAGCTGTGGTAGTGAAGTCAATTGGCCAGGTTGACAGAGCCAGGAACCCTGTGGCTACCCTGCTTCTCAGTCCTCCATTAACAGAGCACAGGCACACAAATGCCAGGCAAAGAGGAAAAACTACAGTGAAAACCAGAGAGCACATTAACAAACTTGTGTGGTCAGGTCCAAAAGTCACCCAAACACACTGGCCTTGCTAATCCACAATTTGTGATTCTGAAGAAAAAGATGACGATGATGGCAAAGAAGGGGGAGTTCACAATTCACAAACCAATTTGTGTTGTTTCTGCAACACTGCAAAAGTGCGACTCATGAATATGCTAATGAAATTGCAATGAGAGTTTTGGCACCGTTTCATCACCTCAACCAGATTAGGGAGCAATCACACTATGGGTTTACATGTTTGTGGGAACTGCTGGGGAGCGGGAGGAAAAAATAGATCTGCAATATTTATAATTCAACAAAAATTGCACTGCCTCTACCATAAAATAACAATAATGACAGTGAATTGATAAGGAATAGCTTCTGGGTTATCCAGCAGGCTCACTGTTAAGACCACTTTCCATGCCACTGCATTGGCACAATGGTCCCTTTCCAGAGAGGAGCAGTCTGTGCCCAGATGTGCATGGTGCTGTACTCCCATGTTGAGTCCCATCCTAGAGCGAGCAAGCAAGAAGCACACACAGGAGTGCAGAGAGAGCAGGACCGTGGGATGGTCCAGCTCTGCTCATCTTTCTCTTGGATGAGAGAGGAGGAAAACAGTAATGGAGGGAAGGTTTGCATCCCCTTCAGCTGAGGCAGGAGAGAAGTAGCCAGGCAGGGGTGAGGAACGAGATCGAGTGGTGTGTTTTGGCCATTGACTCCTCAAGAAGTTTTTAGGTTAGACTTCTACTGTCCCTGATTTACACAGGGCAGTGCAAGGTCTCTGGACTGGGAGACATATGGGAAGTTGGCCATCATGCTTGTTTCAGGGTACAAAATATAGCCATAAACAAAAATAATTAATTTCACAGTTCAGTTTTCTACATGGTGTGTCCCAAAAGAGAAGCACACACACACACGTTTTAAGTCCTTTTCATAGCTAAGAGCTGTGAGTTTCAGCAAATTAATCACCTCTTGATAGATGGACTACATGGAAGAGCACAAGTAAGCCCTGTTACCGCTTGACCTCTTTTGGATGCTGTATGATGCACATGTTAAAAAAAGCCCCAAACAAACGTAAACAGAAAATAGGCTTCAGGTTTTGTGTTTTAGTTCCACAATTAAATCCAGAAATAAATACTGTAGGTAGCTCCAACACGTTATACCTAAGCGTAATGCCTGTTGCAGCAACTGAATTAGTAATAATCCTAGGGTTGACTGCAGCAGGAGCAAGAGGAGTCTCAGAAGGAAACATAGCATAGAAATAAACCCACAGCTCAGATCCTCCTTGTTTCCTTCCATGAATAGTCACACTGTGCTAAAATCTTTCCTTGTGCCATTTCAAGTGAAATGGGAAATGCAAAAGTCTCATTTTCCACAGCAACCTTCTGGCGTTTTATGTTAGCCTCTACTCAGCCCCTCTTCTTGCTTTTTATGAGCAGTCATAAACTCTCAGTGGAGTTGATCCCATAATTAGCTTAACTCTTTTATTTGTGTGGCGTGAATAAGCCAGGTAAGAAAGATTTTGACTCTTGGCCACCTTTTTTACCCTTGGACACCTTTTTTACTCTTGGTGACTGTGGCTGTTGCCATGATTAGTGAATTTGTAGAATGGGATGATGCTGATTTATATCAAGTGAGGATTTTGTCTCAGAAACTTCTGTAATGACACTTTCAGAACTGATGGCTCATTTAAAAGGAATTTCAGAAATGGGGTCGCACAGGAGCCATGGGCACTCATGGAAATTTGCATCTAGTTTTTAAGGTTATCTGTGCGCTGATTTGTTCAGAGTTTTACATGTACAGCCTAGCGCTATCGAAACAAATGGCATTGCATTGAACACACTGATGTTATAAAGGAAGAAGGGATATAAATTCCTCAGAACTGATATAGAAGATATCAATGACTGTAAAGGGATATAAAGTAGCATAATTCATTCCAAGAACCATTTACCTGTTTGATACCTGGTAGGTATCTGGGATGTCCAATAGTATCACCCTTGCTGGTTTATTTACTAACCATCATAGTTATTCTTTTCATTACTTCCACAGCGTAATGGTTATTTTATGAAGGCTCATTAAATTTAATGAGACACCACCAGATTTTATTGCCTTCTAATAAAACGGGTAGGGGGAGCTGTTTTCCTTCTGATTCATGCAGCTCCAGAGTACCTTAAATAGTCAGGTATTCAGCTGGGTTATGAGCAGGGCCCCTGACATTCTTTCTGGTGGCCTCCTTGGGGAATGTCAGCGATTAACAGCTATTCAAATAAAGATGCGTACAGGGATATGCCTAGATAGGTAAAAGTTTATTTTACAAACATGTCTATTTATCTATTTTATATATATGTATATATATTAGACCTGGGCATTTTTTTGTTCCAATAGAAGACACATTGCTGCCGGAATTAGAAAGGTATTCTCTGTTAGGAGCTTGAGTATACACTTATAAAGATCCTTAGTGGGTTACATGGCAAATCAAGGTTAGTTTCTCCTAGCAAATAATCAGGTTCATGGCTGCTTGGCTTCTTCATTTATTTATTGCCCAATTTTCCATTACAATTATTAATTTTATCAGTTTGGTTTTTTCAGTATGGCAGTTAGGGAGAGTCTGGAAAACTTCGTACTGTGAAAAAAATAATGCTTAAAACAAGAGAGAAATCAAGCAACAATTTTCTGTACATGCCTCCTCAGGATGTGAGGAAGAGGGTGGTACACTTTGCTCCTCTTCGAGAGGGCCATTGTCTACAAACACCATATCACTAAAAAAATACTGAAGTGTGTTTCTTCACAAGCTAAGGCAATTGGGGAAGGAAAACTCAGTGAAGGTGCAATCTGTGATGTGTGTCTGAGTCACTTGCACTAGCAGGAAAGTAGAAGGTGGGGCAAGTGCTTGTTTGAATTAGTCCTGTTGGAAGTATTGAGGAAGAAGGAGGCTGGCACAGCCAAGAGCTAACCCTGCCCTGCAATGGGTCTGTATACAAACAGCTACAGGCTGTGTGGACAGTCTCAGGGTGAGGTCCAATGGGTGGTTGTGGGAGGAGAGCATAAGGAACCAGTGATGTAGCATGCAGTGGCAGCAGGAGGCCAGCAGCCTGCACTGAGGATGATACTGTTTTAATAAAGCAATACATTTAAAAACACAGGGCAAAATCAAAAACTCTTACAAGAGGAATTCTTTCTCCTACTGATATTTTATGCTGTGGTCTGGAAGCTGTGAGTGTTTGAAATCACTGTATCAGTACTAAGAAAAGAGAAAAATAGCTTTGAATTTGGTGACTGTGTTATAACTTCAGTAGCAGAACAACGAAACTTAGGAAGTGAAGACTCTGAAAAATGTGTAGTAATGCAGCCTCACTGATTCCAAAGTGGACAGCCCAAGCAAATGCAACTGAATAATTTATTATAAATAAATTATCCGATCAATGTAGCCCTTTTGCTGATCATAAACGGCCAAAAACCCAGTCCTGAATTCAGTAGGTTTCTTCAGTACCCAGAAGTATATGAAGAAGGGGCTGTTCAGGCTGTTACTTCAGTCTGTGCCTCACTAGGTACTGTGCCGTTCACACTCCCTGCTGTTAAGCTGAAAAGAACATAAGTGACCAGTTGCTGTGAACAGAGTATTCACGTTTTCCATTGTTCTGTGTGGCAAATGAGTCCTCCAGCTCCCTCTTCTTCACTTATTTCCCTTGGGTGACTTGCCTGGTTCACCGACTCCTTGCTGTGTCTCTATACCTCTCTCCTTATCTCCATGGAATGTCTCGCCTTTCCCAGTGACTCTCTCCAGTTAGAGTACGAGATTTAGAGCGTGTCCAGCCCTGGTGGTCTTGGGCAATTGTTCTAACAGACTGATAGTATAGGAAGTATAAGTAAGACCATTATACCTGCATGTCAGGGATTCATCCAATATCTGTATTTTAATGATCAATATGAAACCTTATTTCTAGCCAGATGTTATGCCTGGATTCTAAGTGTTGAGCTGATTACAGTTCAACATTACAAAGCAGACTTTTGCTTGCAAAATGTCTATCTGTCAAGCCATATCTTTCCCCTAGAAACCTTAATTTGGGTTAAGTTCTCCCCTAGAAAGTTTCTCCAGAGGAGATTGGAATTACACATCCAATTCGGGAAGAGATTGGGGATAAGAGTCATGTTTAGCTAGAGGCCCAGCCGCGAGGGTATTTACCTAAAAAGAAGGGACATCTGGCCTCTCCGCTCAGCTCTGATGCAGTTACAGACTCAAAGCTGAACAGCTCCATCCAGAGAGAAGTCCACACCAGAGCAACATGCAGCCCAGCTGCAAGGGGTTTGATTGGGGGGGAGAGGATCCAGGTAGAAGTCCTTGTTTTTCCTCAGAAGAGATAATCAGGCTTGAAACGGGGTCTCTAATTTCCATTGGTCTCTTCTATCCAGATTCGTTGTTGTTTTAATAAACTCTTCAGAAAAAAATTGGATTTGCCTTGGTGCAGACTGCAAAGTATTATGCAAGCTCAGTAACACTTTGCAGATTGGAAACTACTTTCCCATTCGGTTCAGTGCTTGTAAGTACAATATTGTGGTATTTTACAAATGAGGCTTGTTGGCTCTGCGAGTTGACATTCCCAGGCAAATACCTCGCCATCCATGAATTCTGCTGGCTCTGATGATCACATCTCCACCGTGTATGTTTGGACATGCTCCCCAAAGCAGAGCAGAACAACCTCGGGCTTTCCGGAGGGAGACAGGGAAAAGGAGAACGGGAGCCCCAGCTGCCCAACCTCACAAATGACAAAAAAACCCAACAAATAGGAATTAAAATGGACCAAGTGCTGCAGTTATGCTGCACCGGTGTAGAGCCAGAGGACCTCCTGTAACTCGATTTGTGGAACTGACAGCAAGATTTCTTTCCTGATATATACCTTATATCCTTATCATAAAGGGAGCAGTTAAGAGGTATATAAAAAAACCTGTCCGTCCTCATTAGAGTAAAGTTGAGTATAGTCTATTCTTGCTTTAATGCAGTGATCTAATTAACCTTTAGCCAGAATTAAAATGACCTTGAATTGGCCTTGTGACCTCCAACGCTTAATGTTGTTAACTTTAAACAAGCTTTTTTGGGGTGGCGGAGAGGAGCATCTGTTAAAATGGGCAAAAGGTCGAATCCATTTACTTAAATACACCTACTGCATACAGTGCTGGTGGATGCGCTGGCTACGTTTTTAAAAGGGATAAAACGTGTAGTTTTGAAGATGAAGGGCAGGGTGTATGTAAGAAACTGGCTGAGGAGATGGAAAGCCGCTCTTCAGATGTCTTTTCACCATCTCGTTATACTTTTTCTGCAATAAGCCTCCTCGGGTTTTCATTTCAGTTTCTGCTACGTGTAACATACCACAGTGAGCAGCATCAAGCCGCTCGGTGGGCTCTGTGCCTGGTGTTGTCCTTCCTAGAGGAAGGCGTGGGGCAGGGCGCTGCTCTCCTAGGGGCAGGAGGTGTCCCTCATAGCGGCACCGTCACGATTTGGGCTGAGCTTTATGTTCCACCGGGATGAGGGGAATGCATTCTCATGTGTAAAAAGAAGTAAGTGGATGCCCAGTTGAATTCCTGGATTGCAAGGTCACTGATGGAAATTGCTTAAAAAAATACACTGTCAGGACAAAGAATTTCAAAGGCAACATATAAGAATTTAGACGAAAACAATCTTTACAGACGTCTCCTCTGATTGATACTAAGGCGCCCGCGTGTTCTGTGCTGAAGTCGTTTTCGCTCTCAACTCCGGGCTGCCGCCTGCGGGTGTCACGCGTGGACGCACCGGCCCCCTCTCCTGGGGGTTCCCGGTCCCCGCGGTGTCCCCGGCCCCTGTGCACCCCTGCACAAGCCGCTCTGGCTTGTTCCCACCTCTGCCAGCCTGCCCGTGAGTGCCCCGCGGCCCCCGGGCACGGGGCGTGTTACCATCACTGCTACAGCGATGCTGCTGTCGATAACGGTGCGGGTAGTGCTGCTGTCGCCCCGGTTCTCGAGGCGTTTGTCGAGGCTGCTCCGTCCTTCCTCCGCGCAAAGTGAGACCTTAAATGCCGGCTATTTGCAGTACATTAACATAGTACATTAACATTTGTAACATGGAGATTATTTTACATAATCGATACCATCAAGTTCCTTTTCTTTGGGACCCTCGTGTTTATTTACACTTATTCCGCACATGTCAGTTTCCATCAGGAGCAAGTCCGATTTTTTCTTGTCCTACATCTTCTCTCGGGGCAAACTTAATTCACCGCCCCGGCCCCTGTGATCCCGGTGTGCCGATCCCGGTGTTCTGATGCCGGCCGGGCTCCTCCGCCGCCACGCTGGCCTTGAGCACAGCGAGATGGGGAGAGGACAGGGCGGCTGAAATATTAATTGTTGTTATTATTATTTATTAGTATTTCTTTTTGCGGCAGTTTCTGTTTATGGCGTGATGCATTTGAGCCCAAACACATTAGGTGCATTATTCATTGGGTACATTTGTCAGAACATGCATGTGTATAAAGAACTAATGATCCATATTAAATTAATGACGCTATAAAAAAGAAAAATACCCCATACATGCGGTTTATGACGGCAACTCCCGACTTTGATAAACCATAGAAAAGACCTAATCAGATGAAGCATTGGACTGTTCCGTCTCAGAAATTACATTTCTCGAAATGTGCTTGTACACAGTGTTGGTTTTATTAAAACAAATTAATTCAGTCATTAAGGAATCATACGGCAAGTGTCTCATAAGTCAGGACCTCCAGTGTAACAAATTGATTAAATGACTGTGTAATAGTCTCTTTAAACAAATCTAGTGTAACAAGTTAATAGATCTGCTCAATTACCATGCTGGGGTGATGAGGATGTGGGCAACTCTCTCATTAAATCCGGGATAGAGGGGGGGGTGGGCTGGTAACGCGGAGGTGCTTGTCGGTGGGGCAGGGCTGCGCTCCCGCAGCCCCCGCGGGGAAGGGACCGGGACCCGGTAGAGATGGCTCAAGGCTCAGGGCAGGGCCGCCCCACGATCTAACCGACGGGCTCCTCTTGACACCCCAGAGCTGGGGGAGAGGGAGGAAAATCTATTACCCCGCTACCATTTTGTTAAGTGTTTGCTCCCCGTTGTGACCCTGCCACTTTATCTGTTGATTTTTATTTTCTGAGTGCATGTTGCCCATATGTTACTCTAATAGTTGCTATAATTCTTGAGCAATAGGGCTCGTATTTTACCGAGCTGAATTAAAAAGAATGCACTTTAATAAAAAACCCGAGCAATACACTAATGGCTTGACATTGATGTATTTGCATAAAGATGAATTATATGGGCTCGCTTGACACGACTTTTAATAAATGATCGAGGACGTTATTGCAGGGATGCACTTGGGTGTGCGGCAGTGGGCTATGGCCGCCGGGCTCTCCCCGCATCCCTCCGCTCAGCAGGGCACCCACCGTCTCCACCACAGCCGGGCCGATGGGCAGGGGTTAAACCCCGGGGGCGCGGTGCTGCCTGCCCGTGTCGTTGGCATAGAAATAACTTTGTTCTCGTAAATCATGTCTGCTGGAACGTGGAACCGCGGGTGCGGTGCGGGTGCGGTGCGGCATCCCCGCCGCCTGCCTCCCGCTCCCCGGCAGATGTTTGCGTCCCTGCCGGAGACTTGTAACCGCTGTTGGAGACAGCTGGTACACGCTGCCAGAAACATGTATCTGGGAAATACCTATCGGTGCAGAAGGTAAACGCGGAGCTGCAATTAGGAGGGAGCAGTTCATCTTCTTCTTGAACCTGCATGCAGCCACGCGGGCTCCGAGTGCGGGATCGCCTTGCAGACGGCCATCCCACCCCCAGTGACCTCGGTGAGGGAACGGGAGCTGTGGGAGGGCGGGCCGGGGGTGAGAGCCCACCACACCCGCGTTTTAACCCCTGGTTTCTCCGGGGTGCGGATGACTCGCGTCCCGAGGGAAGGGGTGCCGAAAGCAAAGCCCCGGGGCTGCTGGCACGGATATAACAAAAGTCTTGCACGCAACGACATTACGGCGTCAGAGATCGGCAGGGTGTGTGCTTGCTATGGGAAGAGTTATAAATTAGTATCACTGAGAGAGAAGTGATGAACGATAACGGGATTTCAGGAGCTCATGAAAGGCGAATATGCTTGAGGGGAAGGGTGGGAGACGTCACCCGTCGCAGTGGTCTAACTGTCCCGAGTGGCTGTCAGTCTGGACATCTCTCTGACAGGGGCACAGGCGTTATTGCTTCCCCTGCAGCGTACGCTGGGGGCTCTGGGTGGGAGTTGCTGCCGTGATGGAAGAGCCCGAAGGTCTCTGTGTTGTGACAGCGCTGGTGTAGGGCCTGTCGGGGACCGGGTGACAGCGGCGTAGGGACCGGGACACCCCCCGACACCTCGCACATGCCCTGAAGCGAGTGGCCGCGAGGATGGAGCTGTTCCTTTCCCCGCTGTTGCCGCTCCTGCCATCCGGCCCCTTACCCTTGTCCCCCCCGTCCCCCGGGGAGAAGCCTGGGCTGCGGCCTCGGGGACCTGCGGCACTGCGGTGCGAATCCTGCCCGCGCCCCTATGTTCCGCATCCATATGTATGTCTCCCGCGGGAAGCAGCTGCCGTCCGGGAGCTGGGAACGTGCAGCGGGGCTGGCCTCCAGCCCCGTTTTCCTTCCCGTGCCTCCCTTCCCTCTCTCTCTTCCCTGTGCTTCCAAGTACCGACGGCTGTTGCAGGGCGTTGAAGAGGGACCCCCCCCCTAGGGCCTGTCTGAGGCTAAAGGAAATTTCCTCCGCCCGCAGTGCTGCTCGTTGGGCTGGAGAGGGACCGCAGCGGGTTCCCGTTGCGAAGCTACTCGGCAAAGCAGCGGCATTTGGAAAAGCAGGGAGGATGCTTTCGGCACCCTGCGGTTGAACAGCAGGAATTTCTCCTCCGCTATCTCCTGCGCCCCAGGGAAGGCACATGGCAGGGGACTGAGGCAGGGCAAACCCAGAAACAGTCCCTTTATTTCCTCTGAGCAGGGAAATGCCACATATGTATGCTGTTTAAAACCAAGGGCTCTGTTGCAGGGAGAAAGGAAAACCAAGAGCTGTTTGTGAAGGGAGATGTGGGGACCAGCCTGCGGTGGTCTCTCGCCACTCAGCCAAGGACCACTTGAGTCGCTGCTTACTCCCCACAGAGCTTTCGGCCCGGCCCACAGTGCGGGATGTTCCGGGAGAGGCTCTGCTGGCCCGCCTGCCGCTTGGGATGGAGCCGTACCACACTTTTTTAGTGTCGTTATCCCTGAGTTTATACCATCACCCAGCAAACTCCTGAGTGTTTGAAAGACTGAGCTGAAACTACGGCTGATGTCTGCCAGGCCCCACGCACGGGGGGGGGGGAGCTTCACTCCCCGTGAAGCCCGCTGACATTTTGTCTCCTAATTGTTCACCGTGATGTCCATGGCACCGATCCCTATTGGGATCTGTTTATTGGATCTCCTCCTAGAAAGTCCTCTCCTGGAGGAGCGGGAGGCTGCGCCTCTCCGCCAAGCCCGTTTTGTCTTCCAAAACCTGCCCCAAAGGGGGAAAGGGGATAAGCTCGTGTGAATACCCTGCTCTTCTCTCCAGCGCCCCAGACAAAACCAGCCCAACCAAGCGAGCAGAGCCGGGTTTCCCCCTCCCCCCTCGATTACACTTTGCCGGTACCAACTTCAACTGGTGGCCAGCTGGGTCTCCGTGCAGAAGTAAATTAACTGGAAAGCCTCAGTCCCTACTGCAGTCAGCTGAAAGGGAACGGTACTCACGGCAGCCCGGGACAGGCGGGAGGGCACTGGTACCGGCGGAAAGCCGGTGCTCGCCCAGCAGGGAGCCGGGAGCAGCGGAGCAGCCCCCGGGGGAAGGCGCTGCGGGACCCGGCAGCGGCCGGACCTGGCCCCGGCAAAACGGGCCCCGCTGTATTCTCATTTCTCGCTTGGAAATCGCAACGGCGAGAGCCGGCAGGGCCGAGTTGGCACGGTGGACACCGCCCGGCCCTTCCCGTCCTGCCTTTACAACGTGTCGGGAAAGACTTGGAGGGGTCGGTGCGACTGGCAGCCTCCGGCATTCCGGCCCGGCAGAGCTCGGACAGCCGCACCGAGGCACCCGGACCGGACAGGCCCTCGGTCTCCCCTCCCGGCTGTGACACTACGCCGAAAGCGGCATAAAACCCCGCTCCGTTTTTTTATATTTTTAATTTATTGTTATCCCTCCCCCCCTTTTTTTCTTTTTTTCCCATGTAGAAAATGATTCACAATTTTACGGAACAATACAAATTTATTTTTTCCTTCAGAAGAGCTGTCCTTTTTCTCTCTCATGTCAGCTCTTCTGTTTGCTCTGCTGCAGCCGTGGATAAAGGCGATTGTTTCTGGTCTGCTTAGATATGGAAATGATCGCGTCGAGATAATGCGTTTCAATTTTAACCAGTTGTTTCGGTATTGGGTCTACCTATTTACTCAAGACCCTTAGCCGGGCTCTTACTTTATTCACCGTTTTCTTCTCGGAAAGCAGTTTCTTTCCCATAATAACGGTACCACTTCTGCCCTCGCTAATAGTTTGCTTCGCCCGTCGCTTAAAAAGTTAATCCAGCTTAATTTGGGCTAAGACCAACAGCTCCGGGCTCTGGATGGATGCTCTGCCTGGCCGCTCAGGGAGGGACCGGACCGTGCTCCCAGCCCCGGCCCCAGACAGTCCGCGGCTTAGTTTTATTTGCATCCTTCTTCAACTCCCACAGCAAAGTGGACAATTTCCATCGCTAGAAAAACCCAAAACAACTCCCCCACACACACAAAAACCCCAACTCCAAAACCCTACTACTAAGATTGAACAAGAGAGCCTGAAAATTCTCTCTTCCTTTTTTTTCTCCTTCGGTACTGTGGTGTCATTTAATCTCTGATGAGATCAAATTATCTGTATCCTTTAGTGAAGGCAGCAGAAGTCTTTAAACTGGTTTAATTGGTTTATCGGTTTTTTGTTGTTTTTTTTTTTCAACAGAAAGTGCATTACATTTAACTGGTCTTGCAAAGGGCTTTTCTTCTCTTTACAAACCGAATTCTTTTTAATATAAATTAATAAATGTTAAGATGCTATATCACGATATACCATCGTTATTAGCTTAAAAAAATGAAAAAAAAAGAAACCAATTTACATTCTATAGTATTCAGTATGATACAAAAGAAAACACACTTTAAATTCAATTACAGCAACTAAATGAATTTTATATTTTGACTGAAAGTGGTTGTGACAATTCCCACCAGCTACTTTTTCAACACGTGGTTGATTGGAAACGGTGAAAGAAAACCTCTGTCCCCTCCTTTCACTTACTTTGTGCAAGTGAAAGCAAATTGTCCCCTCGCCTCTCCCCGCCCTCACCCCCCGCCCCTGCACGACGACCGCAACAGAAAGAGTTTCAAACATACTAATAAATAGCACTCGGGGCCGCTGCAGTTCCGGCCCGACGGAGGGCCCCGCTGCAGTCACGGTTTGCTCGGCGGCCCCACTGCCGCCCTCATCGGGGCTCCGGGGGGTGCCCCCGGTGCCGCCCGGCAGCGGGGAGCGCAGGACGGGCAATGATGGGAGGGGGGGGACGGGAGGAGAGGAGGCGCCCCCGGCCCCCGCTGTACAAAAAAAGAAGGTATTTTACATGTTAAATATTCACAGTAAGGAACGCCGATGGTAGCGGGGACTCACGGTGTATTTACAAAGAGCCGCAACAGGCGGCCGCCGCACCGCCATCACCGGCAGCGGGAGTGGGACCGGGAGCGGGGCAACCTCGCTGCTCCCCGCAACCCTACAACACGCGGCGCCGGGAGCCCGCTGCGCCGCAGTCCTCTCTGCTGCCCCTCCGGCTTCTTTTCCTCCTCCTCCTCCTCCCGGGCGCGTAGAGTCTATAAAAATAGATCTGTACATGTCCGAAAGCGGCGGCTGGCGGAGCGGGCTAGGCGGAGGCCTCACCTTCGGGGGGATGCAGCAGCAGCCCGCCGCCCCCCGGCTTGTGTTTCTTCAGCAGCTGTGTGATCTTCTCGTCGTCCGAGTTGGGGTCCAGGGGCTTGTTGTAGTCGTCGTCCTCCTCCTCGTTCTCCGAGGCTCCTTTCAGCCGCTCCGTCTCCGAGTCCTGCTTCTTCTTCGCCGTCGCCATCTCCGCCGCGTGCTTCTTCCGCCACTTGGTCCGCCGGTTCTGGAACCAGACCTGACCCAGCCGCCACCGTCACCATTAGCGGCTCCATTACCGACCCCGCTTTCCCGGCCCCAGCCTGCGGCTGTGACTGCCGCTTTGCCAGCGATCTCACCATTTCCCCCTCAACGAAAAGCAGCCCCGCCGCACCGCGCTCCCCGCAGCCGGGGACACCCGTTCCGTGTCCCTCCCAGAGAGGCTGAACCGCAGCCCCCAGAGCCCCCCGAGTTCCGCGGCGGGTTTGGGGCCCTCACTGCCCTCCTGCCCCGAGGGCAGGGGTGTTGTAGTAACACGTAGTAAGACACATTTCGGGCTGAATCCTTCTCCAGCCGCCCCTGTCCCTACAGATATTTTTATCCTCCTTCAGGGCGCCGCCAGCGGAGGGGGTATTTTCACTGTAGAGGCTGCAGTAATTAATTCGCAGCCATCGGGACCTATTTGCAGTGACAAAGGAGGGTCTCTACAGCAGTCTGAAAGCGTGAGCACCGCTGAGAGGCGTCTCCGGCCGAGCCTGCCTCGTGTCTCTCGGAGGGCTCAATGCAGTCCCACAACTCATGGCACCTCCGCTTTGCCACAGCTTCGGTTTTCACTAAACCGGAGAGTTTTGAGCGGGACAGTGCGAAGGGAGTGCGAAGTCCCTGTCCGAGAGCCGGGGCCGCGGTGCGGGGCCCAGGCGGTTTTGTGTGGGATGTGGGCCAGAACTCCTGCTCCCTTACATCCCAACCCCAACTCGAGCATTCCCAGCAGGGCGGCCACCCCCATGGCGTTCAGACTGAACGCACCAGGCTTTTCAGTCTTGCCTGGCGTTTGCTCTTTTTCTAGATAAGATACGCTTCAAAATACCCTCCTCAGCCCCGCCAGTAAGGTAACGAAGGGCGAAGTGCCGGTAGTCGCTGGGAAAGCCCCCGGCGTGGCTCGGCTGCCTCAACCCGCAGCAGCTCCTACAGCCAGGGGAGACCCGGTTCCGCGGCGGGGCCCGTCTGTTCCCCCGGTTACAGCACCCCCAGCCCCGCTCCGCTGCGGGCCCTCACCTTGACTTGGCTCTCCGTCATCCCCAGTGAATAGGCCAACCGGGCTCGCTCCGGGCCCGCTAGGTATTTCGTCTGCTCAAAAGTCTTTTCCAGGGCGAAAATCTGCTGGCCAGAAAAAGTGGGTCTGGTATGTTTTCTCTTCCCGTCCTTATCCAGCAAAATTGAGCCTTGATCTGGCGGTGGGGGGAGAGAAAGGGAAGGCACGGACAGACACATTAATCTGCGGGTTTGGGAATGCGTTTCGCTATCGAGCGGCCCCGGCGGACAGGGGTTCCTCTCCCCGGGGGGGGCGGGGGGGGAACGACGAAGACTGTGACAAAGCTCCGGCCTCCCTGCTCCCCCTGCTTATTTTTCCTTCAAGGATCGAAACTCTGAGCGGACAAACGATATTGTTTTCTAGGAAAGCTGCAGCCAGTGCAAACCGGCTGCAACGGGAAGTCCTGCTTGGGAAAGTTTGTGCGTGCCCCTAAAACCAGCCCCCGGACCCCCACGAGTCCGCAGCGGGAACGGTGAAAGCGACGGCAGAGCGGCCGCCCTCCCCTGAGAGGGCTCCTCTGTTGGCCTCGGTAACAGGCGTTTTACAGGGCTCCGCGCTGACCGAGAGGGAGGGAGAAAGAAAAGCTAACTTGGGAAACAAAAGCAAAAGAGAGTGAGGCAAACGCAGCCTCTCCAGCCACGGCCGGGCCCGGGGATGTGGGACACAGGACGGTCTCGCCGCGATGCAGGAGCGTCCTGGCTCCCCAGTACCGGGAGTGGACTCCCGGCGGTGCTACCCGTGCCCGCTCCCCCCGCTGCCCCTCGGCGCTGGGTACTCACGGGGAGCGCAGGCGAGGCGGGCGTCCCTCCAAGGCGGGCTCTGCATCACCCCCGGCCAGAAGATGGGCGTCCGGCCGGGCAGCTCGGCCAGCGGCTTGGGGTAGCGCCCGGCGGCCACGGCGGCGGCTGCGGCGGCGGCCCCAGGGCTGAAGTAGAGGGCGGGCGGAGGAGGCGGCGGGGGACTGAGGCTGCCGAAGCGGGGCAGCCCGGCCAGGAGCCCGGCGGGCGCCGCCGAGGAGGCGGAGGGCGAGGCGGAGGCGAGCGCGGAGGCCGGCAGGGGCATGGAGGGCCTGCTGAGGATGTCGTTGATGCCGTGCGGAGTGGCGGCCGAGAGCTGCGGCGGGGCTGAGCCCAGCGCCGAGAGTCCGCCCGCGGCGGCGGTGGAGGAGGCGGCCGGCGCCTTGAGGCCGGGGGAGCCGAGCGGCGGCGAGGGCGAGGCAGAGGCGGGCGAGGCGGAGGCAGAGGAGGAGGAGGCGGGCCCGGCGGGCAGGGGGTACGCGGGGTACAGCGGCGCCTTCATCTCGGCCATGCTGTGCAGGGCGGCCAGCGGCGGGCTGCCCAGCAGGAAGGCGCCCTGCCGGGGCGCGCCGTCCATCTGCCCCAGCGCCAGCATCCCCGCGCCGCCGGGCCGGGCCGGGGGGCCCGGACGGCCCCTAGAGCCGCGGGGCCCCGGCGGCGGGCCCGGGGGTGCCGCCCGCACCGGCGCCTCGCATCCGGCCCGCGGGGGCCGCCGCCTTTAGCGGGGAGCTGCGCGCCCGAGCGGCGGCCCCGCCGCCCCGCCGGGCATCGGGGCGGCCGCTCCCGAATTGAAGAAGAGCGGAGCTGCTGCCGGCGTCGTGTGTGTATGCGTGTATGTGCGCAGCGCCCGCGCTTACACACGGATACACCGCCTCTCTGCGCGGAACCGGGGCTCGCCCCGCATCCCAACCGGCGCTGTCCCCGCTGGCGGCCGGCGCGGCTGTCGGGGCTGCGGGCGAGGCTTGGGGCGCTCTGCCGCGCCGCCCCGCTCCCTGCCTCCTTTAGCGGGGGCACGGCCGGCAGCGGGCGCGGCGGCGGCAGCGGCGGGCGGGGGCGGGGCGGTGGCCGGCCCTGCCCACCCGCACCGCGCCCGCCTCGTCGCCAGCTTGGGGCTCTCGGTCCGTTCGCCTCTTCTCTCCATGGCTCTTCTGCTTACCCCTCTGCTCCTCTGCTTTTTCCCATTTCCTTTCCTTTTCCTCTCCCTTTTCCTTTAAATTTTCCCTCTCATTTTCCCCTTTAACTTCCCTTTTCCTTTCTCTTTTTTTATCCTGTTTCTTTCTCTTTTTTTCTCTCCCTTTTCCTTTCCCTTTTTCTTCTCCCTTTTCCTTTTCCCCTTCTCCCCGTTACACCCCATTTCCCCCTCTTTTGCCATTTCCCTTGCTATTGGATTTTCTTTTCCCTTTCCCCTTTGTTTTCATGTGTTCTTTTTCGTTTTCTTTTTCTTTTTTTTTTTTTAATATTTCTTAATTTTCTTTTCTTTTTCTCTCTGGTTTCCTTTTTATTTTCCCTTTCCCATTCGCTATCTCTATTATTTTTTACTCTCATTTCCTCTTTTTTCCTGTTCCTCCCTCTTCTTTCTCTCAGTCTATTCACATCCTTCCTTCCCTTTATTCTTTCTCTCTTTCCCTTCTCCTCTCTCTCTTTCCCTCTTTCGTTCTATTTTTTTCCCCCACCGTTTTCCTTTCTCACTCTCCCTCCGTCTGTCTCTGTACCCGGGGAAAAGCACTCCAAGAAGCAGAGCCACTCCAGTCCCGGCCTGGCCCGACCCTCGCGCACGCTTCTGCACCTCTGCGGGTGCTTGCAGCACCCGCCGCACGTTAGAACAGCTTGTTCATCCCAGCAGGTCCCTGCTCCTTCCTGCCCTGTCCCTGCCGCTGCTACACACCCGAGGCAGCCCCTCGACCCTTGTCCCCTGCACCCGCTCATGGTTCTTCCCGTCGCCCCATGTTGGAAGGGAAGAAATCCCGTGTGGTCCCTACAGAGTGTCCCACAGGGGGACGAGCAGTGCAGAATCACCCTGAGCACTTTTCCCCCTGTGCTGTCTGTGCCCGAGTGAGTGTGCCTATGAGGAACTCTATTTCCTCGAGCGTGGAAAAGGGGATGATGTGGAATTTCGATTTTTTTTTTTAATTACAGATCTGATTTAAAGAGGAAACATGTTGATCCTCAACCTGCGGCGGTGTTCCCTTCCATTCCATTTATTTCTAAATGCCGCTTGTTGCTTGGAATTGTTTTAGTTTCATTTACAACGCCGCATAAAAACTCTCGAAGTAAGGGCTCATAGAGCAGGACCTTTCCTCGCCTGAACTTCTGCACAGCCACGCAAACTGCGTCTCGCGTATAATTATTGAGTTTGATTTATGATTCTTTTCTTTTTCGTCCTTGGGTCACTTTTCAACTATTCGAAAAACCAAACAACAAAAAGAAAGTCATTTCCAGAGCGGTGTCAGCGGAGCCAGCGGGCGCTCTGCCCCGCAGCTCCGGGAGTGCCAGGGCTCGGCTGGGGCTCAGGCGTGCGGAGGATGGTCCTTGCCTCTCAGGGTGACCGCTTTGCATTTTAATTGAGGGAAGGAAGATTAAACCGGGTTTGGCAGCCTAGAGGCAGGCGCGGAGTGGCCCTGCTCTATGGCCCTCACCCGGGGGAGCTGCTTTGCCCCGCCTGCAGAGGACACGGTGTGGGGGCCGGGGTCCTCAATACATGGCGGGGATGGACAGAGACTCCACAGCCCCGCCGCCTCCCTGCTCCTCCGTGTGCTCGCTGGCCCCGCTCCTCCCTCCCGGCCGAAGCGGACATGAAGAGCCCAACGCCTGTGGGCTTGTTTGCAAAGCAAAACCCAGCCAGGCCTCCCTCGCGAACCGATTCTTCTTCCCTCCTCCTCCAATGCACTTGCGGCACCCTGAAAACGAGCGTTTATTTGGGGGCCGCCTCGAGCGACTTCTTTCCTAAAAATAGCATCACAGGTGACACGGAGCCAAAAGGGCTGAGCAGTACTTGAGAAACAGTTCAGATTCAAAACCAGGAATCAACATTACCCCCTTTCTGCGTCTTTAATACCTGTCACACAGAAATGCTTGACGATATTGATACTCTCAGCTCACTTTCCAGTCTCGGGTTTTGTTTCCCCGAAACACAGCCGTAGACTGAGCTGCGCGGTGCTTCTCAGCAGCGGGTGGGGGGCACCGTGAGCATGCCCCGCCTCGGTACTGTGGGGGTAACTGCGGTGAACGAACCAGAACCCGAAAACGCCGCAGGCAAAGTACTTCTTGTGGGCAGTGGACGGGTTCGCTGCTGGTTACCCCAACTAGGGAAACCCAGCCGTCTGCGTTTCCCCAACTGCCCTAGGTCTCGTCACAAACGCTTCACCGATCTGGTGCAGATAAATCAACGACCACTTTAAATAATACAAGAGAGAGCAACAGCGGAACGAGTTGGGAGGCGAGTGAAGCGGAGGGCGAGCGGCCGGGCTGCGGGGAGGGGGGAAGACATCGACGACGAGGGACGGGCGGGGGAGAGCGGTCACCCGGAGAAGGCAAAGCCGCCCCACAAGCTCCCCTGGAAACCTCGCAGGGCACCGGAAGGAGCCCGGGAAGTCCCCGAAGGCGCTGGGGCAGCCGGTGCGGGGGGGGGGGTGTGACGGGACGGGCAGCGGGGTGCAAGGGCTGAAGGAGGTGCTGCGGAGACCTCGGTCACACAGACCGAAGACGAAGGAGAGATTGGAATGAAGAGGTACACAGAAGGAGTGTTGTCAGAAAATGCTGTAGTTTGCTCGTTCGAGGGGTAAGAAGTACGAGCGCTGGAGCAGCTGCGGCTCCGAAATTCATGTTTCTGCTGGAATGGTCCCAGCACATCTGTAAGGAAAAAAACCAAACCAAAACAAAAGCCAGACACATAAGAACAACTAAAATTAGAAGGCCCAAAGTACTTTGGCATAGGAGGGTTAGATATTCTTCAAGCCGATGAAGTGGGGACCCGAACTGCAGCTTGCTTCTCGGCTCCGGCTGCGGTGTTCAGCTGTGTCCGGGCTGCTGCCCCCAAGGGAGCGTTGGCCAGGCCCTGCCCAGAGCTTCGCCGTCCCCCCAGAAGAGGGAACAGGCGCCAGGAACCCCATCTTTTGCGCCAGGAAGGCATCTTGACCGGGAGAGGGGTCTGTCTGAACTAAATCGAGTGATCGCTTTATTTAGCAAATGAACTGCTTTGCCATTACCGTATGTTCTTCATTGCAAACAAGCAGTCGGTTACTTTTCTAAAGTGATGGATAGGTATTTAGACACCTTTTCGTTGTAACAGCACTGTAAAGCCACTGAATCATTTGTTGCCTGCCCTGCATGGTGGAAAGGAACTGAGCCAGGAAAGCCTAATGTTCTTCTGGGTGCTAATTCCAACTCTTAATCAAGATCTGATTACCAAAAAGGAAGACAGAGCATAAAAATGCTATAAAGATTTAAATTTTTTTCTATCTTGAGCATAATTCACACCGCAAATGTGTCCATTATGGAATTCACTCCAGTAGGGAAATTGTGATGCTGTTGCAAGATTCCCTACAGCAGAGCTCCTGCCAATGATGATGAATAATCTCGGTCCATATGCTAGCTCTATATAGCTCTGTAGTACCAGCGTGCTCTCATTCTCTTTCTGCTTCCTCAAAAAAAATGTGGAATATCTGAAGAACAGTAAAAGCTAATTAAAAATAGTTAATAGGTTAATCAGACTCGGTCTTATATTTATCTAATGCAGAGCACTGATTCTTTAGTGATGTAGCTTTGAGGCATTACCACGAGCCAAGAAAATGAATCAGACGTTTAATGGAGATGTGGAAACGGAAATTTCTTGTAAGACTACAAAATCGCAAGCCAATAATACACTAAAATATAATAAAGTTATTATTAAAATTCCACTCATGGAATGCCGTCCTCTGTGTCCTCTCACTAGGTGACAAATAGAGGCCAAGCCGGCCAGAGAATTTCTCAGGAGCCTGGCCTTTGGGTGCATCTCACCTGCTTTTTAGCATTCTTGTCCCAGAGCGTCTGCCTACAGATCTCGGCTGACAACCAAAGGCAAGAGGCATCACTTTGTAGGGCACCCCACTGCTGAGCCCCTAGTTTGCTCCTCAGAGTACCAAGGGCTATGAAACGCTGCCAAATCTAGCTGGAGGTGTCAACTTCGGATAGATATTGCTGTGTATTACTCATCTGGGCTGACAACAGCATGGTTTCTGTGGGTAACAGGTTCCCTTCCCAGACAGCGGTTGATGCTGGGCGCTCTGCCTTCCCCGGGGGCTGCCAACCACTTGTAAGGACAAGCTCATATCACTTTGCTGCTCTAACTCTGTGGTCCCCACATCCTGGCCGGATTTCTGTTTCTGTTTACACCGAAGTGTATCCGGAATAACCGGGAATGGAGGCTGATACTGTAATTGACTGAGAGGAAACAAGACCTGTTTACTGCCTTTTTAAAACAGCTGCAAGGACAACGAGGGTGTTGCAGGCTGCTGCTTACAGTTACCATTGCCATTTCAGCATTTCTCTTGGTTGTCTTAAATGAGATGATCAAGTATCTTCTGTCTCTTCAAGTAAGGCAAAATGTTTTTCGCCTTTCTGGAGCGTCGAAAACATTTGATGTTGGAGCCGAGTAATTGCTTTTAGTTTTGATTTGTGATCGTTGGTCCAGCCTGACCCCTGCTGGGGAAAAGCCAGAGGAGAGGATTACAAGTGCAGAGGGAGTGTCCGTCTGTCCGAGATCCAGAGGTTCACCAGGGAGTATTCCTGGCTCAGTCCTGCTCCCAACCCTCTCCCAGACCCCGGTCCTGCCCCTGCTACACGCTCCCCTCTCACAGTACAAGCTTTACCTGAAGTTAGCCCAGCTTCCATCTCCAAAGGCTCCCCACCACTCTGCCACACTGCAGTGTGGAAGCCGCATATATCTAATGTGGCTGCAGGGTCTGCTGTAGGTGCACCCAGCACTCTGCTGGCATCCTGGCTCCGAGGCCCTGCTAGCTATAGCCGTGCAGCAGTTCTGATTACCAGCACTCCGTTTATCCTAATTAGTGCACAACAGATTTATTAACATTGCCGTGAACGTCTATTCTTGCATGGTGTTACTGAGAGCTGTAGCTATAGCACAGATGTGCCCATGATGCAATGTGGAATTTAGAAAAGGTTGTATGCTGGTGAAGGACTGCCATCCTTGCAGTAGGAATGGCTCTTCTTTCCAGTGGCCATGGGAGCAGCAGTGCCAGAGACTGCTGCTGCCTCTGCCTACCTCTGTCTGCAGCATAATTGATTCTGGGATGGCCTGCTCCATTTCCAGGTGGGCCTGGGGAACCCTGTGAGGGCTGAGCATGTGTGGCTGATCAGACATTGTCAAGGAAACTATTTTAACTTGCTATTATCAATCATGTTGAGATGTACATGTAATAGGCCAGATGTGTAACAGCAGGGACAAGGGGCACTAGTGCTCCATCTCCCTCATTTAGCTTTTCTGAAGGGCTGAGAAGGTGCCACCCTTCCAAAGTTACCTTCCTTTTTCTTTCCACTGTGCATTGCTGCACATGTGTATGTGCACATGAGGTGTGAATAAAGATACTAATTTAGACCTAGCACACACTCACCCATCATCCTCTGGCCTTAGTGGAGCCACCCAAGCAAGGTATTGAGTGTCTCCATGGCTGTAATTGCTGGGTACAGGTCCAGGCAGTACCCTGGCTTTCATGTGAGTAATTTTTGATGTGGATAACCAGGCTAAAAGTAATGACTGACTTTACTTTGGTTTCACATTAACAGCAAAAATGTATGGAAATTTAACTGCCATAGCTGGAGCTTTTATATAGTTTCTTTCACTCTATGAGACAAATATATGTATGGTAGGCCATTGCTGGTGATCGATCTTTAAGCAGCCCCCCGTGGAAATCAGCAGAGAGAGCTTTGCTTAGAAATTGTTGGCACAGGGTGGTCCAGTGTCAGGGAACTGGAAATCGTTAAATTGATGATCTAAATGGGGGTGGGAGGGAGAAAGCAGCTGCAGTAGCTATCATTATGTGCATATTTTTATGATTTTTAGAAAATTGTATTTCAGCATTTTCCATCACATGAAAGGCTGACATGACTGCATTGATTAGCAAAGAGGTAGAGAAGATTACTGACAGCGGTACACTTTGTAACACGACTTGGTTTAAGAAAAGATCTTGCTGGTTTCGTTTCAGTTGCCGTGTGACCGCAGGCCTCGGGGCAGCAGCGGTGTGCAGGCGCAGGGCTGGAACACGGCGTGCATCCCTCGGGAAGCCCCAGGCGGCTCGGCAGGAGCCGGAGGGTTTCCGTTCAGCAGCCAGTCGCTGGTGCTCGCTCCGGCAGCTCCACCTAGCGAGGAGCTCTCTCCTCAGCTGCCGGTTCCGGCTCTGGAGGCTTTCCAGGGCTGGAAACCAGAAGGGCAAGGCAGGTACCTCCCTTTCTTCCCCATCCTCCCCAACTCTGGTCCCTCGAGCGACGAGGAACACCTCAAACACCTACCCGGCTCTCCTGTCTGAGCCATCAGAATAGCAAGGCTGGAGAAGCCCTTCCCAGGGAAGGGCATGTGGAATGAGATGGAATCTTAACGCTTTCAGCCTCTCTCTTACAGCCTGCTGAAAAACACACCTTACATTGTCTGCAGGGGTTTTATCTCCATAATGAACTTTATCTGAGCTGCCACCCCTAAGCTCTTAGCTTGTGTATCACCGTAACTCAGGTCACACTGAGCTTCCCTTGTTCCAAGCTGCTTGCTTTGCTTCTTCTCTGATCCTAGGCAGGCTCAGCAAGGTCCTGCTGTCTTAGCCATGCTGGTCCTGGCCTGGCACAAACCAGTGACAGAAAGACAAGCAAACAGTTAATCTCAGTGTGTGGCCAAATACTGAGAGGAGTCACTATGCACTGCCTGGGCCAGTTGCCCTTCCCCAGCAGAACAGCAGAGCAGACTCCATGATCTCCTTCCCACAACTGTAGAACCTTATCATGTCAGGTCCTGTACAGAGGCTTACTGCTTGCTTTCTAACTTTATAAGAATATAATAAGGAAAGATATAAATCACTATTTGAATAATTGTGAAGGACATGGTGCTTCTGTCTGCCCTGTGTCAGCAGAGGCTGCTGTCCCATAACAGAAGGGGCAAGAGTATCTCTGTCTGGGTGCAGTCAGGACTGTAAGCCTGCACCATTGCTTTAAGTGTCTACCATTGCCTTCCTTGGGATTTGCTGGAGCAGAGCAGGCTGGCAGCAGGTTGAGCAGCAAGAGGGAGTTATTTTCCTCCCTCTCATCTATGTGCAGTACCATCTAGGCCTGCAAACTCCATGTCACCTTACTGGTCCCAACAACAGCGTGGGGGTTTGTTAAAGGTGCTACAAGTGCTATGCCATGAACAGCTGAGTGGCACGTTCAGAGACCTTAGGGGATATGGTGGCTTCTGCCAGGCTCAAACTCATTCTCTAGGGGAGAGGCCGACGTGCCTTGCACAACAGAGGTGGGGCTTCTGGGCTGGCCTTGTGGCCATAGGGAAGCAGAGCATGGCTGGACCTGCTCTCCAGAGGTGTAATGGAGAAGGCAGAGAGATTGCAGTGGAGCCTGGGAGCTGACAAGGGAAGCAGGAAGTCTGGTGATCAGATTTTTCTGTAATAAGCTGAACCCATAGGAGAGGAGAGTTGTTTGCTGTTTTGTTTTTTTCTTGTGCTTTCCTCTTTCCAGAGAAGGATAAGATTCCAGATGCAGAGCACTAAAAAGCTTGCAGCCAGAAGCCGTAATTTCCTACTGTGAGGGTCTGAATTCAACTTTGCACCTGATTTTGCAGTGGCACTGCCAGAGACTCATGCAGTAAAGCATGCTGCCATTTCTTGTCCTACAGATAAAACTGTCAGTTTTCTGCAAGTTTCTCAGTCATCTCTACCAGTTCCTGCTCATGCTTTCCTTCTCATCTGTCATAATCACTAGTGCCAACAGGAGTCATATTCTGCAGCTTGCATGAACTTCTTTCTAGTGGCACTGGGGACAGGATAGCAGGGAATGCTTGGCTGCAGTTAAGGATCCCAGGTGTTTTGTCTTTTCTACCTCCAGGTATATTCCTGATGGTTTGTTACAGTGAAATAATTTGTCCCAGCACTAGCTTTGGTTAGCTCTTATGGTGGCAGAAAGGATGTTATTCACAAAGCACCTTCTGAGTGTGTTGATACGGTAGCTAGCTGAGAGTGAGTCTTCTTGCATTGGGAGACAGGGAATTCCTTTAGTTTGTAACTGCATTAGAAAAAAGCTGGATCGAAGTGTGAGACTGAAGATATGGCTCTGGGCTTTTTTCTTTTGACTTTGCAGTACAGTGTTCAGGTAAACACACAGCTGTCTGGCACAACAGTAAGAAGAGTAGAAAGCCAGTTGCTGTGGTTGCTCTCCATTTTCATTTTAGCTCTTGCTCTTCTGGCAGTACCTGACTGAGGACCAGCTGGTCTGGTCACAGGCCAGAGAGAGCTAAAATGCTAAAAGCAGAACTGGTGCCTCTTTTGCGTAATAAATACACAGTCCTTCTGTTTCTGCAGGTCCTCCTTCCTTCACCATGATCTCAGCATGAAGCAGGCAGCCAGCTGAGGGGCTTGGGGGATAGGTAATAGGCTGATTGATCACAGATTCCTTGGCCCATTTAGCACAGTGAGCATGTTTCTAGACAAAGCTGTCTGGCACGTCCAGGTAAGCAAAAGAAGTTGAAGAACTTGCCAGCAGCTGCCCATATGTGTGCTGGCAACTTAGGGAGAAGTGAGATCAGAAACAGGAGTGCCATGAGATGCATTCAGAAGTCACTATCCCAGATTTGCAATGGAGCTTTCAACCACAAGCTTAAGAAAATGAAAGGCCTTGAGTCTCTGTCTTTCGTAGCTCAGGTTTTCTTGGCTCTTTTTAAGAGGGAGGAAGATGCTAATCTCAACCTGTATCCTCCTAGTAAAGAGCTCAGGGTCTGATATAACCCAGATCCAGTCCACAGAGTTTGGAAAAAGGAGGCAAAGATACCAAAGGTATGACCAGTTAGTAATTTCTAGGGTATTTTTATGGCTATACCACTAGAAGATAACTCTCAGAGAATTCACTTAAGTGACTATGTAGGAATACATAAAGAGCAAGATGTACTTCAGTCTGAAGACTATCACAATAAAATGGCAGCAAACCAGGACTTTAAAGGGCAGTCTTTACAGATCATGACTATAATACTTGGCTTAATTGCATCCTGCCGACTGCTCTCCACTTATAAAATACACTCTGAGCATGCCATAATGCTCCGCCTGTCCCTTGAGATAAGATAGTAAGATGGTATTGCTGGCAAAACAGAGTGATATTTCATAAACTGCTAAAAATCAATGGCGATATGCCTGCTCATACCTTAGATGAACTTTTCTTATGAACTGGAAAGTAATAGGGTGAGTAATACTAGAGTTCGATTAAATGAAATGACATGAAACTTCTTGAAAGCAGTGTAAAAAGGAGGGGAGCAAATCCAGTGACAGAAGTGCAGCCACAACTCAAGTAAACACTTGTAAATACTTCACATGGAAGCAGTACTCTGAGCTGAGAATGGTAGAAAATGTTGCTGAAAATGCAGAAGAACATTTGCCTCAGCCTAAGATGGCAAAATACCCACTCATGGGATTTGGGCTTGGCCTTGTATTTGGCATGTGGGGGAGCATATGTTTGTTGCAACAGGTTGAAATAGGGACTGCTCACAGTGCAGTAGAAAAGCCCCCTCTCTGACAGCCCACCGGTCAGAAAGCTTTGTGGTCTCCTCAGTTATATAGAAAGAACCAGAATGATCAGAGACTGAAGAAGGAAAATAAAGTATGGGCACAAGCACAGTCCCTTTGAGGTCATGCAGAAGTGATTTGCTTTGCAGAGGAAGGCAGCTAGCTCTTAGATGCAGGCACCTGCAGTGTTAAGGCTGCTATATATATATATATGTTAACATAAATGATCTCCACCTCTACTGAAACTGCTGGGAAGTTCACTGGGCACAATGAGTTTTCTTGGCCAAGTTTCTCCTGTGAACAAGGTTTTGCCAAACAGAGTAGTGGAGGCTGTATAGGAGGCAATAGGTATCCTCTTCCTCCGTCCTGCCCTGCCTCCTGCAGGCTGTGCATAGGGTTCCTGACCTTGTTCTAAGAATGAGCAGGTGTCCCAGCACCCCCTGAGTCTCTGCCAGGCTGGTACCACTCTGAAGGTGCTGGTGAGCTACTGGAGAGCAGCCGCAGATGTGGGGTCACCAAAAGGAGCTATTGTGTATCTAGTGAGTCCTTGTTTTAAAAGCATCTTCGGAAAGCATGAAGTATCTTCTAAAACTGTATGGGGAGCGAATTGCTTTTCTGTCCTATGCAAAACACCCAGAGAGTAGACTAATTTCTGCAAATACTTTAGTCTGAATTGAGTAGGGAACAGCTGATTCTCTTGGTGCGACATTTAGTGGGACTTGTCTAGAACAGAATGAGCTCCTCTTTTCTCCCTGGCAGTCATTTGAGTTTTGACAGAGTGGTGCCATCAGTCGCTTTAAGTGATCCAGTGATCACTCTTTCAGTCTTACCCAGCTGGAGTTGCAAAGCTATAGTTTCTACTCATGTTATCAGTCAGTCTGTTTCCTCATCAGGCTTGTCCTCACCTTTTTCCATGCCCACACACTCCTTGCAAAAGGTACTCTTGCCTTTTGAAGTGTGTGAAGAGCTGCAAGCTGATACATTTTGGTGTTCCAAGCAGAGGTTTGTATTAAAATAAAGGATCTGCATGGATAATATAACATAGAGTGTATGTGAAATCACAAACTAAGGGTGTGTTGCAGATTCATGGCAAGTTCAGACAGCCACAACAAGTAAGTTCAAGAATTAATTTCACATCATCTATAAAAACAGCAGCAGCTTGCCAAACATCGACCACATAAGAACCCTTTCTGGGGAAAACCCAAGAGCATCCCAGGGATTATATCAGGAAGGAAGGATCAAGAATAACTCAGTAGCTGTGCAACTCAGTCTGTTGGACCAAACTGAAGGGGACAGCTGCCTGGGGCAAAGGTTTCTGCAGCCAGACCTTTCACAGTGGCCACCAGACTATGTTCTTCAGACTTCAGTACTTAATTTGGGAGTAATGAGGTCAGTTTGCTTTGTTTGTTTTGTTTTGTTGTTTTTCTGGCACACGAGTGGCCTACTTTATAAAGTTCAAATGTGCAAGTAATAAGCAAATAATTCTTGACCACAATGTCATGAACTATGTTGTTTTTATGCCAGACTAGAAAATGTAAACAGATTATATGACATGTTAACTAAATACAAAAGCACAATTCAATGCTTTCAGTGGATTTACATTACTAAAATATAGATATGCATGCTCTATTCAGGATGCTTGGCAAAGCATTGCTAGCTTTTGACCCATGTTAAACTCAGCAAAACAGTATTACAGCTCATGCTGTATTAATTTAGAGGGGGGAAAAGCAGCCTTTTTACTGACTCATACAATCCTATATTCCAGTGAGGCTTTTCTTTTTTTCTTTTTAAGCATCTGACTCTAGTGCTTAGAGCTGGAGGAGGATTCGTCTCAGAGTGCACATGTTGTGTAACAACAAGCTTCTGACCTGAAATTTCAGCTCTGAGCATATCCCAAGCACCTGGGCTTCAGTGCCCTGCTCCCACGCACCATTTCAAGGCAGCTCCAGGCAGTGTTTTGCAGTTCTCAGTTTTGTCAGGGGAGCATAGGGTATTAATAGCCAGCTTTGTGCTTTGGAGAACAAACCCTCAACATGATGTGAGGCTATTGTATCACTGTCCTCTGCTTCTTTCTGGCTCTCCCTGGTTCCTCTTTATATAATGATTTAGGGATGCAAAAAGATTATAAATTGTTTAAATGCAGCACATTACAACACCATTCATAATTATCTGAGTGAATAATGTGCTGTTGTTGACATCATTTGACATTGCCATCTATGCTGACCAGTAAGTATGAATATTTTTCATTTGTTTCACTTCTGCACACTAGTATGCATCCACTAAAAACATCTCAGAAAGAAACCCAAAAGCTGCAAACAGCTCCTGCTTCCCAGACTGCCAGCAATAGGGCTCCTCAACGTTACATCTCCAGATGCACTGTTCTTTCCAGCACACATTCTGAGATGGATACTTTCCGCTCCTCAGCTCCCAGGCAAACCAGGGACCAGTTCCTCCAATTTGTTTCTGCTGCAGCAGGAACAAAACAGCCCCACTCTGCTTCTCTCCTGCACAACAACAGAAGAGACAACAGAGACAGCAGAGACAATAGCAGCCTTTCTATCAGGAGGCTGTGTGCAGCCCGTGTAAGTTCTTTAGTGCGGTTTATATAACTGTTTTAATGTCACAGGGCTTTCACTTCGCGTCTGCCTGCGGAGAACTCCCCCTTCTGTACGTAGGTCGAGGCACAGGGCAGAGAGGCAGCTCCCAGCTAGGCAGGGAAGGCAGATCTGTCTGCTGTGGATAACTGGAGTGAGTGCAGTGGGAGCGTGGTGGTGGCTGGTGATGTGTCTTTAATTTTGGCACCTGGGAGAAGTGCATGGATGTGCTTGTTAGGGGCTTTCCTGTGCTACAGAAAAGGTTGGGCCAGGTTGCTGAGGTTGGGTTGTTTGCTTTGAGCCACTAAATTCATGTGGGAATGCAAGGAGGAGGCAAAGGCAGAACAGAGTCACAGAAACCTCCAAGGCCTTACACACCAAGGTACTGAACTTTCATACAAGACAGATGATAATATTTGCATATCAGAAAAGTCAGCATCTGACACGCTAATACCTTTGTGTGCAGAGAATGTGGAGGTTTCTGCCACACATTCCAGGCAGTGTGCTTATGTGCCCCAAAGGAACCTGAGTAACAGGGTGTCGACTTGGAAACTTCCCATCAGACCAGTCTAACCAGCTGCAACTCAAGAGACACACTGGGCTCCCATGACTAGATGGGGCTGCCATCCAGAAGTGGGACAACCATGTTCCCATGTTCTGCTTGCTCTTCTAAGCCCCCTGTCCCGCAGCTCTTCTGGGGGGCCCTTGCTTCTTTCCTTTGGGCTGGAAAGGCTTGAAACACTGTTTCTCTTGCCTTCCTCACATTTCTGAGCACTCCAAGGGTGAAAGGTGTATGACAGCAGCATGAGCACCTGGCTGGGAGAGAGAAGGAGCAGAACTGGGGCTGGGGATGGGTTCCCACCTGATCCCACCAGAGTTTGGTCCTTGTTTTTAATTCTGCCTCTCCTGATGGCCCTGCCCAGAAGATTGCTCACTCCCTCACCCCACTGTCACCAGTTGTTCATTGCATGCTTTCTTAATCTCGAAATGCAGTGACTCATCTTCTTGCACTAGCCTCTGCTCATTAATATGTTTTGAGTACTTCACCTCTGCCATTATTGTTACTTTCTTCCATCACACCATTTGCTAAACAAATATATTTTCCTCCAAGGTTTTCTAGGTGAATTCTTTTCCCCTTCACCATCTAAGTTAAGGATGGAACAAAGATGTAGGAGAAATGGAGGCTCTTACTCCTCTCCTGCATGGGACGTAAAGTTCTGCTTAATGATCTTTATGCAGGTGTTGAAGCATTGTCTCTGCCTTGTCAACCACAGAAGGGCCTTTCTGTGGCAAAAGTATAGCATTTAGTCATTCTCAGCCCTATATTTATTAGGCCGGGTTTATCAGGAAGGTCTATAACAAAGCATGTACTTCAGCTAGACCCAGCTGCTCCGTGGTGCCTGTAGAGCGATTTGTGCCCACCCCACCCTTAACTACTGACTTGTGCGTGGGACCTGTGGGCTCCCTACACCTCAGCCACCATTGGTGGCACAGCTGTGGAGACTAGACAAACCACTTCTTATTTTCTCTGTGCAGAGAAAACAAGTATTTGTGCCTTCCTCCAGACAGCTAGTCCCATTGCAGGGCTAACTGAATAAACACACATCTTGCACTTGCAGCAAGCAAAACCATGCTTTCCTCTGAAAACTGTCCTGGAGAAATACACAAAATACAAAATCTCCAAAGTAGAAACCTACTGGAGAAGGAGAGAGCAAAAAGGATACATTGTTACCCATTGGGCTTCACTTTGTTCCCAGTTCTCCTGCATGGTTTAGGTGTCTTCCCTGCTGGAGAACTGCTTCTCACCCTCACCTATTCTAGGAAGGAGAACTGAGTTCTGACTCCACTTCCTCCCATAATGTTTCACTTATGGAGAAATACATTTAAAATTATACTTGGTAAGAGCAGAACGTTGGAGGATCCAGGCCATATCACTGATTTGCAGTGGGCTGCCACTGTCACCTTTGTCCATAAAGGACCTGATGGCAGAAGCTTTGTGGCTAGTCCAGTCTGGTGTTTTGTCACTGGTTTGCCTTCTGCTGGAGCAGCACTTCTCTTAGCACACCAGGGACATTGCAGGCATGCTAGCTCCTGACACTGACAGCAGTGCAAGTGTAAAACATCTCAGAGGCTTCTCTTCCTGAACACTGGAGGGTCCATGTTTGCTGGCAGTGAGGTCAGTTTATCAATGCCATAATCTGTGTCTGCTCACAGCAGCTCGCTCTAACTTCCTGAACTGCAGCATTGTCATTAAAAACATGCCAAGCATGCCTTTGGAGGAACATAATAATAATGTTGTTTATAGAATAAAACTAAATCATGAAATAAAACCAATCAGGCTTGGTGAAATCAGTCACCATGGGGATAATGTAAATTACAGCAGACACAGCTAGATGGTGCCTTGCCAGAGGTGCTGGCACTGTGTTTGCAAACACAATAAGCCAGCATGTGAACACTGAAGTGACATCTAGACTAAGTGTCTCTAAGGGAATGCTCTGGGGCAGCCAGCCGTTGCCATGGTCAGACTGTCAGTAGCCATATGAACACTGACAAGCACTGGCACAACAGCTGGAGGAATTCAGTGGGCTTTGGGAAGCATCAGTAGTGTCTGTTCTCCTGGTAACCCAACAGCTGAAAGGCACTCTGACACAGTCATCTTAACTGGACCAGAGGACTGGGATGACACCAAACCACAGTAAGTGTCAGCAGACAGGGGTGATTTCCAGACAGCTCATGAGGTCAAGGTGTTCAGCAGGGTGTTTCTCTTCACAGAGATGCATTTTGCTTTGCTGCACACAGGCCCACTCCTCATGTTTCCTGCACAGATACAGCTTGGGTGAAGATGGCCCATGCACCCTCTAGACCCTCTCCTGGGGTAAACTGCCTAGTGAGCAGTGGCTATTTCAAGAGGAGCATGGAGCTGACATTGTAGTAACTGTTACAGAGCATGCCTAACTGCCCTTCCAGAGTATTTTTCTTGACTGGGAGCCCTTAGGCATATGTGTTACATTTCTGTACAGGCCGGTGGCACCATGCTCGGCAGGGCACCTGGAACGGTGATGCAGAAACAGGGCAAGCACCAAATTTGCTTTTTTAAAATGGACATAGAGCAGGTGGGCACAAGTATCCCAGTGAAAAGCAAAGCACTCCACAACCAGCAGCGCCCACGCAAGCTGCAGCACCTACGTCCACGGCTATCTACACAGAGCTGGCTCCGGGTCTATGTGGAGATGTCTGCCTGTCTCCCTGCAGGCCCGCAGCGTGCCGGAGCCGCTCTGACACACAGGAGAACACAGCCTTTGTGGCGCACGCCCGTGTTGCGGGGGTTTGTGGGGCGGCACAGGAAGAAGCCCGAGCGTCCCCACCGCCCCAGCCATCCTGGGGAGCCACAGAGCAGACCAGGCCTAGAGTGCTGGGCGCTGCGCCCTGCCCGCGGCCGCGGTACCCCCGTGAGGCGCGGCTCCGCTCCGCTCCGCCCCTTGCGCCGGGGCCAATGTCGGAGGGCGGAGCGTCCGGCGCACCTGGGCGGCATCGCCCCACCCTCTCCGCCTCAACCGCCGCCGCGGGCGCTTCTTTGCTCCGGAGCAGGGGCTGCGGCGTCCGCAGCGAGAGCGACTCCGGTCCCGGCGGCAGTGGGGATAGCGCCGGGCTCCTCCGAGGAGAAGGTCAGCGGCGGCGGCCGCTTTCCGCGGTGCGGCCTCCCGATCGGCCCGGCCCCGCCTGCAGCCGCTCGCCCCCGGGAGAGCGCTGAGCTCCAGCGGCGCGATGTCGGCGCGGCGGCGGCAGCGGAGGGCGGCCGCAGAGGAGGCGGAGGAGGAAGAAGAAGCGGCGGAGGAGGGGGGCAGCGATAAGGTGAGGGCGCGGGGCCGCTGGGGCAGGAGTGCGGGTGGGAGCCGGCAAGCAGAACTGCCGTCCTCTCAGCGCACGGCTGGGCCCATCCGGAGCAGGGGCGGGGGACGGCAGCGACAAGCGGCCTCAGCACCCTGTGCGCAGCGGTGAGGGGCCCACGCCTGTGCTGCCCCACTGCCACCCTTTCCGAAGCCGCAATGGAAGCGTCCGGTGCCGCCGGGCTGTGCCCTACCAGAGTGTGTGTTTTAGTTCACCCCTGGCCGGGGTCGCTGGGTGTCGGCGTTGAGCCTCAGCCCGGAACGAAGTACCAGGCAGCTGCCCTATCACCCCCAACAGCGCGGTGGGGTGGGGAGGAGAGTGGGAAAACAAGGGTAGAAATTATGGCCTGAGATAACAGTTTAAAGGAAAATATAGTAATAATAATTGTAATGGAAAGAGACAACGAAAAGAGAGAGGAATAAAACTCAAGGAAGACAAGTGATGCACAGTACAGTTGCTCACCACCTGCTGACCAATACCCAAACCAAGCAGCTCCTCCTGGCCAACTCCCCCTGGTTTATACACTGAGCATGATGTGCTGTGCTATGGAATACCTCTTTGCCTAGTTCAGGTTGGATGTCCTGTCTCTGCTTCCTGCCGGCTTCCTGTGTCCCTCAGTGGCAGAGCATGAGAGGCTGAAAAGTCCTTGACTTAGTATGAACACTACTCGGCAAGAAC
This sequence comes from Melopsittacus undulatus, assembly GCF_012275295.1. Classification (NCBI taxonomy): domain Eukaryota; kingdom Metazoa; phylum Chordata; class Aves; order Psittaciformes; family Psittaculidae; genus Melopsittacus; species Melopsittacus undulatus. Next base: position 60,635,689 of record NC_047533.1, read on the forward strand.
TAAAACTTCAGTGTGTTATCAGTATTATTCTCATACTAAATCTTAAACACAGCACTGCACCAGCTACTGAGAAGAAAATTAACTCTGTCCCAGCCAAACGCAGGACACTGGGACAGCCAAAGAGTGTGCTTCAGTGTGGTTGGGCCAGTGTGGCCGCATGGAAACAAGCAGGGAATGGTGATCTGCTCTGGTTAAAGGGTGTGTCAGCACTGCCCCAGCAACTGATTCTGTTTTATGGCCTTTTAGTTGATAGCATTCATCTCTGGCCCGGAAAGGACTTTCAGTATGGCATTTCTGCAAAGGCAAGAGGTTTTCAAAATACTAAGTCTATGCAGCAGGTTCATTACAGTGGCAAAACAGCCACAGTGCTGTTCTTTTGTTTGTGTGGCTTATCCCTACAGAAAGCTAAGCACATCACTGTTGCTAATTGTCTGAATAAAACGAAAGAGATGCTCTCATTTGGCAACTGGAATTAAAAAAGAAAAAAGCCAACAAGCTTTCTGATTGCTAAATTGAGTTTGCAATACATGGTTGAGGACTCCTGAATCTGTGATCATTTAAACCTGCATGGATGCTGAAGTTGCAGATTGTGTAGTCTGCCTTGGGCATTGGGACTGGAAATAAGGAACTTCCCAAGGAACTGGAAAGTGAAACTTAATAGTCGGGTTCTATTCTGCACTTTGGTTGTGTGAACTCAAGACTAATGAACTTTGTAGTACTGAGCTGCATTGAGGGCTGCCATCACATAAAGTAACATTTAGGCTGTAGCTGTGCAGAGAGTATTTCTCTGTAGATGAGAATTAACTTTTTAAACTTGTTTTCTTGTTGCAGTGTGCTCAAAATTCTGGTTTTCTGTGGCATTGTTCAGATTTGCTATATTTTATAGCCTAAGTTTGTTTCTGAGGTGCACAGTGAGCTGCCTCCAAACAATCCATCCCATTTAAACCCTCTGCTCTCCAGATCTCAGAAGGGTAGGCCTAAAAGTTGCTAATACTATTTATCTGCATAATTTCAGAGAGAAACTCTGTGGCCACTGTGCTTTTACTTTAGCTGCTTGACAGCCTAGTGTTTCACCCAGTTTCAGATGATGTTGTACGGAAGGAACGCTGCTGCTGTGCTAGGATGTTGGTTACTGACGTATGTCAATATGTATACATTTGTGATGATCGCTTGAACTGTTAGATATGGAAACCCTTTTCCACATCACAGAAGATGTGGATTATTTTGGGGAACTTGTTCCCATTACACTCCAACCTATCTGTGATGTGCACAGTGCTAGTGAGCCTTGTTACGGCTCACAAGCAACAATAAGGATTGTTTTCACATATTAAGCTGTCCTTAGTGCCTTAGGTAACTGTAAAAATAAACAGCATTTTGTACCAAGTTTTCAATAGGTGGGTCACAGTTTGAGTCTCCATTTTGAATATGAGTACGCAGGTAATGACTGCTGTAGGTGATCCGATGAGAAGCATCTGGTCATCTGGATTCACAGATGCCACATTATAGGCCTTCCTAGATAGTTATCTTTCCACTCTACTTCTTGCCTGACCTTCACAACATGTGGATAGCCTATTGTCCACTGGTGTAGTAATTGCATATTTAGATCCCAAACTTGTTATTTTGTTCATAACTTCTCAGCATAGCCATGGTGCAGTGGGTTTCCAGTGCTTCCTAGTACACAGCTCAGGAACATCTCCCTCTCCCTCTGCTTGTAATGAAGGAAAAAACCTGTTTGTCTCTTTTCATATGGTAACTGCTTTGTGCTGCTTCTGCTGTTGACCCTATTAATTCAGACTTCCAGATACATAAAGGCGATGTGCTTTAGAGCACCTTGTTTGACAAAGTGGAGGAGTGCTCTGTGTTTGCTGAAGAAATTCACAAATACTAAAAGTCTGCAGGGGTTTATCTTCTGTACTTTTAGTCCTGTTTTCAGTGTGTAATCTGATACTTTTCATGTTATGCTTACTATGTCCATAGATGCCCATTTCCTACTGACTCTAAGTCAGGCTGGGTTTTGGGTTTTTTTCTCATCTGCATGTGTTTTTTTTTTTACCACAAATTGGAAACAATTGGTAGCCATTTCTATGTGCATATAATTTCAAATGAAAGTTAACTTCATTGGGTTTATATGAAGGAATATGGCACGCTCTTAGTGAAGCTTCTTCCTGAAGTTTCCAGGCTTTGCAAGTCTGGATGCCTTAATTGGCTCAACAAGCTAGTGAGCAACTGACTTTTTTGTGAAGTTCCCATGAACATGCCTTTGCCCTGTATGGCTTTAAAATTCCACAAGCCTGTTGTTTCTGTGGCATACGGGAGTGATTTTTTGGTTGCCCCTTTCTTACTTGCTGCTGCTTGCCCTGGACACTGTTTTCCTAAGAATGTCTTGTTAGTGCCTCCATACACACTCTGTGGCCCTTGGGAGCAAAGAGGAATGACTTGGCATTCAAATACTTAATATGTATAAGTCAGTTAAAGTTTTACAGATTGATTTCTGTGTTCACACTTCTTTTAAAGCTCCAGTTGTTTGCATTCTTTGTTAAATACAAATGGCACTGTTCTCAGATACTGTCATTTTTTTTTGAAGTATCCTGGAAGTAATCACACAGTTATTAGCTTTTGTGCTGTGCAGAGTTGTCAGAGTAGGATGGGAAGGGGGCAGTGTAATCGTGTTGCATTGCTGGCCATGGGAACAAGAGACTGTGTGCCTAAGGTCATTGTTAATTATTTGTAACTTAAAAAAGTCCAGAATTGCTGACCACTGTTTCTGCTTTGGTATTGAAAAAGCTGCTTCTGTTCCATGAGACAGACCTTCCAGGGAATCAGTTGCTAGATAAGTTGCTCAGACCTGTGAAACTGGGTTTGGGACTTGAGTCTTTGATGCCCAAAACCTCCCAGACCTGCTTGGAGGTAAATGGCAGTATGGGTTATGGTGGAACAATGAAGTCTGTCATGGATCACTTAGTCACTTCATTTGACTTCCTTCTTTTGGAATACCCAGAAAATGGACCTACTTAATTTTCACAGAGAAGTCTGACCTCTAATCTGTCTGCTGCAAGCATGGTAATAATGAGAGTTGACTATTTCCAAACCTCTGTTTTTGTGGAAGTGGTGGTGAATTAGTTCTGATGCAGATAATAAAGGATCTGTAGGTTTCAGTCTTGGATTCGGTGTGTGCAGTCCTCTTGTTTGTGTTTCTGCATATGTCAGTCTTTAACAGATTGGAAAAAAAGGTTTCATTATTCAGTATCTTCTGACACTTTGATATCTTGACTTTAGAGGAAGGTATCAAGGTACATCTAATTAGATGTTCTGTGATGTGGTCTAAACTATTGACTTCATTGTAAAGCTTATGAGAGGTACTGTGGAAAGGTCAAGGCTGGAGGAAAAAACTTACTTTAAGTAACACTTGCACAGGTAAAATGACAATTATTTTGCTTGCTAACTTTTTTTCTTGTTATTTTTTTCATATAAGCTATTGGAAAATGTCTTTGTTTTCTCATTTGCTTTTTATGTCGATGGTGCATTTTCCAAGAAAAACATATTTGCTGTCTACTTGGGAATTCCTTATTGTGTCCTGGAAAAAATGCAGTACATGTGAAACATTGCAAATGCTTTTGTAACTATAATAATTCTCTGTCTGGTTCAATTGGCACGTGTTAATTGTAGTGGAGAGCATGCAGTACAAAACATCAATTCAGATGAGTATATCCTTTTAGGTGATGAATGACTGAGGTGTCTTTTTTTTTCTGCATGACACATGGCTATATTCTGGTAGGTGTTATGAAGTAGCCAGCAAGCAGAAATCCACATAGAAGCTTAATTTATGGCAAGATGTCACATCTTGAACTCCTGTTAGGGAGGCTCAAGTTTCTGACTGTTTGAGTTTCTCCTTTGTATGGACAAGTATTTATGGTCTTACACAGAACATTTAGCTTAGGGGTGGAAGTCTTAAGAATACCAAAATTAAAACAGAACTGTATAACTAAATAAACCTTTGTCTTGGGATACTTTGGAAATGATGAAAAGTGCTGAGCATAGTAGTGTTTCACATAGACTTTTTTTATCATGTGTTGATTGTAGTGTGTGAATAACTGTCGTGTTTGCTTTCTTCCCTGTACTTTTTAGGGCAGACTTGTTTGACTTGTATTATATGAAGTGATCAAATAAATTCTCTTGAGCACGCTGTTCCTGTGCCTTCAAATGAACAGAAGCAAGCCATAACCTTATTGCAAAATCTATCCGTTGTAGACACTTGGGATATGAATCAAGGAGACAAGAGTGGCACACCTTCTGCATGTAAAAGGCTCTGTCACTTGCAGTTTGTGAACACTAGAACAAAATGAAAACACCTTGGATCAAACATTTAATTTGGAGTTGGGGTTGAATGATGCCTTAGTTGCTTATGACAGTACAACTTCTGCTGTTTTCAGTTAACCTTTGAAAACCTAATGAATACCTGCTCATGGTATGAGACCCATGGCATTTCAGTTAATACCCCTCACAGGCCCTTATTGTTACTGTGTGTTCAGCTTGGCCAAATCCCAGACCTGCTTGGTTTTATACTGAACTCCAAAGCTGCTTCTACTACAGAGTCAAGCTGAAGTAGCAAGACTCTTGACTTTTCTGTTTTCTGAGGGCTTTGATAATGATTAACTTAGCATTTCATTTCTTAATGGTTTTCATTATTTGTGGGTATAAACAGGAATGTTTATAATCAATCATGTAAAATAATTAAGGCAATAATCAGCAAGAAAAACTTGTCCCCCAGTGATGGGATTCACTAAGCACTTCATGATGCAGTAGACAAATAGCTAGCTTTTAGGGCACAACTTCCTCTGTGGCTTCTGACTTTGCAAACTAGATGCTGTATTCAGGAAATGGTTGTGGCCATTATAACAATTAATTGGAAAATGAAGTGTTCAAGGTCATTTCTGAGTTATGTTACAAAGGGAAATTGAAGATATTTGGGGGGGGATGTCTCTCACAGGTTGTTGTAGTGATGTAAAGCTAAAAAATGTCTAAATGCAAGTTCTATGCAACTTGCAGTTCGCACCAGCCAAGCTCCCAGTATCAGCAGTATGAAGCATAAGCTGCTGAAAAACATATTGCATAAATAGCAACCCTTCTTCAAGGTATTCAAATAGTCTGAAAAATGCCATATGCCCCTGTGAATTCAGATGTTGGAAAGTGCAAATCTAAAATAATACTTCTAATGAAGTGCATAAGTAACAGTTGTGTCTTAAATATCAGAGGAATATGAATTCAGATATTAATAATTAATTTTTATTTTTTTTTTCTTGTGGGATTTTTTGTGGGTTTTTTTTTCGTTTTGAGTTTTTGTTTTTGTTGTTGTTTAAACACCTTTGAGCATGGAAACATGTTCTGCAATACCAAAATGCCTTAAATGGAATAAAAAGGTTTGGGGGTGTTCTTAGTTACATGTGCTTAAATGAGAGGACATCTCTGCCATGTGCAAGCAGGGATTAATATTAAAGAAGCTAAGGCATGGTTTTAGGGCCAGGATTAATGCCCATCATCTGCACAATAAGTAGTGTCTTCTATAACTGTACAGGGCTTGCTGTACTCCAGTGTAGGTCACAGTCACTGGAATATGGCTTTGGAAGAGATCTGTGACCCCCACCCCCATTGCAGCAATAGTTGACTTCCTAAGCTGTGGTACAACACTATGAGAAACATCTCTGAATAGCAACATTGCAAGCACAGTAATTTTTTATTTATTTTTGTGCTTTTCAGGTGTTTTACAGACTTTCTGAAGTCTGGACCACAGCATATCCACATTTTTTAACTTGTGTCCTGGTTTTGGCTTGGACAGAGTTATTTTTCTTCCCAGTAGCTGGCACAGTGCTGTTCTGGATTTAGTATGAGAATAATATCAATAACACACTAAAGTTTTAGTTGTTGCTGAGTAGTGTTTATATTAAGTCAAGAGCTTTTCAGTCTCTCATACTCTGCCATTGAGGAGGGGCACAAGATGCTGTGAGGGAGCAGAAACAGGACACCTGACCTGAACCAGCCAGAGGGGTATTCCATACCACAGCACATTGTACCCAGTATCTAAACTGGGGGCAGTTACCTGGAAGGGACTGATTGCTGCTTTGGTTGGGCTGGGTATTGATCAGCAGGTAGCGAGCAACTTTATTATGCACTGCTCTTGTTTATTGGTTCTTTTTTCCTTTCTTGTTAGTTTTATGTTTCTCTCCTTGTTATTTCCTTCATCACATTATGAGTGGTATTATATTGTACTTCATTTTAGTTTAATAAACTGTTCTTATCTCAGCCCAGGGGTTTTACTTGCTTTTGATTTTTCTCCCCATCCCACCTGGGGAGGGGAGAAGGGGCATGGCATGGGTGAGCAAGTGGCTAAGTGATACTGAGTTGCCAGCTGGGTTTAAAACCATGACAACTTGTATTCATTATAGGCAATATCTGTCTAATAATTATTCAGCTGTGGGGTTTCAAGAAATAGGGAAAGTATTGACCATGTTTTTCAAAGAAGTGGTGTAAAACCCATTCAAGAATATAATTTTGGGCATGTATGTGGTACATCAAGTGAATGAGAAAAACACAGGCCTAACATTAAAAAGGATAATTGCTCTTCCTTTGTTCCCTGTTTCACTTGTGCATGTGTACAGTGCCAGCTCACGGTTCTAAAAAGAGAAAACCACTTTAAAACCGAAAGGGATGTTGTTTTCCCTCGGACTGGAGCTGGGCAGAGCGCCGATGTGTGTGGAGCCTGGGGTACAGCCCTGCTCAGCGGGGAGGGTTCTCCTGCAGCACCCTGGTCAGCTCCCCGTCGTCCAAGGCTGTGCGGGACCCCCGACTTCCCCATGGCCACGACAGCGCTGTGCCTGTCGTATAGGCTTATGGGTATAGGCTTAGGCCTTGACTTTGAACACTGGGGCTTGCACAGCCTTATCTTCTCCACCTGTGTTCCTTACAAAGGTCAGTCACTGAGAACACTGGAATGTAACTTCCTGGCAAAACCCAATGGATTAAGAGGAAAAGGTGATAGCCTATAGAGTAACATGCAGTGGCTGGGATTGTAGGCCACCTTAATTCTGTCATGCCTTACGGATGGGGCAAAAGGGAGGACATATCTCTGCTGTCTTCCAAAATGCCAAAAATCCTCAGAAAAAAAGGAAAAAAATAATATTGTTAAGGAAAAGTAGGAAAGAAAAGCAGTCATGTTTGTGGAAATAGATTAAGGACAAAACCCCCTGAGATCTGTGATAAGAAAGTTGGAAAGAGTGTGAAACTGAGAAATAGCAGTATGGGGGTGGGGGGGTGTGAAAAAGGTTCTCAAGCACAGTCAGAATCCCAGAGCTGTTAAGAACTGATGAACCTGAAGTAGCAGGGCAGGGTTGAAGCTGCTTGGGCTTGTAAGGAGGTGAGATAGGTCAGGAGGAAGTTAAGGTCTCAAGAGAGCCAGACACTGAGCTGGAGGCAGCTCTCTTCCTTATTGCTGCACCAGGGCTGAGTGCAGCATTCTGACTCTCTGGAGTTGGGGTGTTTGTAACATTAGAACAAGTGAAGTAAATTTTGTGAAATCATCAGCACCTTTAGTGTTGGCTCTAAATGAGGGAGAAAATAGTCTTGACAATCTACTCTGGTGGTGGTAGTTTGTTACTGTCACCAAAAAATGTGCTGCCTGTTTTCCATTTGGGTTAGACACACAGTCTGTACAGATGATGTCTTCCTGAATGGTCATTAGTGAATACGGAAGAAACAGCTGCAGTGTTGGAGTCATACAAGAAATTACTCTTAGTAAGACTCTGTAGAACACTTGGTCACTTCACAGTTTGGTTTTGAGTTATTCTTTTTGAGCTGGAGGGTTCAAGTCCTCATGTATGTATGTAGCCTTGGGTGATATGGTTTAGTGTGATGTGTCCCTGCCCATGGCAGGGGGGTTGGAACTAGATGATCTTAAGTTCCTTTCCAGCCCTAACTATTCTATGATTGTATGTATGTATGAGATTGTGCCAGCAATCTCTGTTCATTGTACAAAGGGACTATTTTTCAAGCATTCAGTTTAATTTTTTTGTTTCTTAATGTGTCATTAAACCACCAAGAAACCCTTCTCCTTATTCCATAAAAGGTTAGTTTGAGATGCGACAGAATGTCTTGGAGGGTTGGAGATTTCTGTTAAACTTATGTGTTCTGTGTCAGCTGCAGCATTTCTGGAAAAATATATCCTCATGCTTTCTCTATGTGGGCTGTAAAAGTGCCTAGAATGAGAAGATTCTTGAGCACAGTAGGTAATGTCACAACATCTGACTTCTGGTCTTCTTATAAATATTTATTGGGATATATTTGTCTCCTAAAACATCTGCAGTTTCACTAGTATACCACTGCTGTCTTTTTAAAAGGTAATGTAAATATTATCAGTTCCTAAAGCAATGTTTTTTGACTCTGAATAATGTTTCTTGACATAATAACTAATGACCTTGGGTGTTTGCCTTTTTGTTTTTTTTTTTTTCTTTTTCCTTCATAGGAGGAGGATTTGGAAAAAAGGCTTTGTGAGTTGGACCTTAGAAGTGATTTAGATGTTCCCGATATTCCTCCACCAACAGACAGCACTCCAGAAATCCTCAAAAGGGCTTTGTCAGGCTTGTCTGCCAGGTATAGTAAAACCAACAGATCTCAAATGTAATAGCTGCTGGCTAAAATTCATAAAGATTATGCTGCAGTTTTAAATTTCATATGATGTGCATGTAAATTCAAGGTTAAGTTTTTACTGGATATCATTGATTCATTTATTCTTTGACAGTTCCTTCAGTGTAATATTTTTTGCATATACCAGAAGATTGTTCACTGCATATGTTTCTAAGTACACTGCTGCAATGTTTAGCTACAGTTTACATCAGTTTACATAAAGATTTGCTGGTGCTCAGTGTAAGCATTGCAACAAAATAGGCTAAAGAATATTTGGTTTTGATTTCCAGAGTAACTAATTCTGGGAATTAAAATAAACTGATTTCCTATATTCAAGATTAAGGGTGGTGGCATTTGTGTATGAATGAGAAGGAAGAAAGTGTAAATTCTCTGGATGAGCTTTGCTAGCTTTTTCTGACAGCATTTATACTTCTGAATAATTTTTCTTTATAGTTAAGTACAACATAGCTTTTATTGTCATACCTTTTGAAACAACATTAATTTTTTTTCCTACCATCTCTTTCCAAACCTAGGTTTCTGCCTTCAAATCCTGCTCAAAGGAGCTTAAGGGCTAGCAAATGCAGGGGAAAGTGTATGTGCATAGATAGATAGATTATTCTGGGGATCTGCTTATTCACAGAGGAGTAATAAAGTTCCTAGTATAATTTTTTTTATGCAGTCTCTTTTACAACATTTGATCAGTCAAACCATTTGGAGGTGGCAATTCACATCACATTTTTTCAGTAAGGCAATGTAAGATGTAAGGAGCCAAGCAATATCGAATGTGTATTTTTAGTTCATTTTAGGTATCACAAGAGTTGGAAGAAGGACCTCTAATCCAGACTGTGATTAAAATATTCCAAAACCTTACATAAAAACTGGTCTCCAGTAGGTATCTCCAACAGCAGTGTGAAACTACTTTTTTCCTTTTTTTTTAATTGCTCCTTTTCTAATCCATTGTCTGTTTGTGTTGGGATGTCTGGGAGCTGTGAACAAATGTATTGTTCCCAGGTTTCAAAAAGCCTGTTTCTAAACTGCACCAGCTGTAGGCAGAACATGGCATTCTCCACCACCATCGTGGTGCAAGCAGTATCTAGTTCCTGTCACTTTCAGACTTCACTTGCCATGTTAAATGCTGCAGAAGTCTTAGGTCTCCAAATCAGACTTGTTCCAAAAGGCACTTGCATGGTCACACCCAAAGACTACAATGAAGAGGTGCAGGCAAAACCTTTCCTGTTTCACATGCTTGAAATTCTTTATTGGAGTGTTTACACAAAGGTGTGAAATATGCACAAGGTTTCTTTGAATGCAAAATTAAGTTCTTGATGCTTCATGAATGCAAGATGCAAAATTACATGCTAGTTTAGCAACTGGCAGTCCCACCAGAGCTGTTGTCATAATGTGCAACATGAATGAATTGCAATGTCATTCTCAGAAATATTGGCCTTTAGAGGAATCCATAACTTTCCAGTAGAAAGTTAAGATACAACTTATCAGGTGGCTTCCTGCATTGTGGAGCTTGTCTTACTGAAGCTGTCTTTCCAGTGCTGCACTTGTCAACACCTTCAAGATACTATATGATATTTTAACATTATTCATAAGGGAAGTTAAATTCTTTTAAAGGACCCTTGTTCATTATAGATATGCCACTAGGAGCTAGCTGCTACTTTATAGCCCATGTCATAGAGAAACATAAAGCATCTGTTGCGATAAAGCCTGTTGTGCCTTTGTTCTGATACTTAAGACAAATCCAGTTACTGGTTTTAGCCACCATTAACCTGTCAATGAATAACATATTTGAAAATCAAATTAATATAGTTGAAGTTTATATTAAAACTGGAGTATGATGCAGAAGTAAGAGTGTCCCATGAATCACCTGATGCAGCAATGGAACACAAGACTAATACAAAGCAAAACATTAAAAAGTATTTTTCCAAGTGGTAGTAGGGGTTTCATGTTTAGAAGTAACTTGTGATTAGATGGTTCAGTGTAATCTTAGAGCAAAATTCTTGATGGGAAAAACACAGGCAAAAGAGGAGAAAAACTACTGAAAAAGGAGTATGAACAATAAAATACACACTATTGTTGACTATAAACATTTTCATGGCAGATTGGAGCATGTGATGAGGGTTTTAATTAATATTTTTATTTTTATTTAACTGGGCTCTTGGTTTTTCCTGGTAGAGGCCTTTGGAGGCAGGGGGGTAGAGCTGTGGTGGTTTGGGAAATAACATTTTGGTTACTTTAGAAATTGCACCAAAAAAAACAACAAAAAGCCCAACATCATCATCAAAGACTTCGTAGTTGTTTGTGGGGGGGTTTTGTTTGTTTGTTTTTTAAAGAAACACTTACTTTTGCAAGGAAAGCATTCTGCACCTCAAATACTCTGTTCAGTTTTAGGCCTCTCACTACAAGAAAGACAGTAAGATGCTGGAGTCTGTCCAAAGAGCAATGAAACTGGTGAAGAGTGTCTAGAAAGCTGCCTGGTGGAAAAGGAACTTGGAGTATTGGTTGACAGCCAGGTGAATATGGGCCAGCAGTGTGCCCAGGTGGCCAAGAGCATCTTGTCCTGTATCAGAACTAGGGTGGCCAGCAGGACTAGGATAGTGATCATCCCCCTGTTCTCAGCACTGGTGAGGCCACAGTTTTGAGACACTCACTACAAGAAAGGCCTTGAGGTGCTGAAGTCTGTCCAAAGAGGAGCAATAAAGCTGCTGAAGGGTCTAGGGTACAAGTCCTGTGAGGAATGGCTGAGGGAACTGGGGAAAAGGAGGCTCAGGGGAGACCTTATAGCTCTCTATAACTACTTAAAAAGTGGTTGTGGTGAGGTGGGTGTTGATATTTCCTCCCAAGTAATAAGCAATAGGACAAGAGGAGATGGCCTCAAGCTGTGCCAGGGGACATTTAGATTGAATATTAGGAAAAGTTTCTTCTCAGAAAGGATTGTCAAGCACTGGAACAGGCTGCCCAGGGAAGTGGCTGAGTAACCGTCCCTGGAGGTACGTAAAAGACTTGTAGCTGTGGCATTCGGGGACATGGTTTACTGGTGGACCTGTCAGTGCTGGGGTAATGGTTGGACTTGATCTTAAAGGTCTTTTCCAACCTAAATAATTCTGTGATTTTATGGTAGCAGGAATTTCTATTCTGCTTTCCTTAGGTAGCCACTTGCAGCTGCAAAAGTTTATGAGGGCAAAAAAGGACAGCTACTTTGATCCATCACCTGTTATTGTCACATGTTTTTCTGTGCTGGTTCCAGTACTCACAAGAGCACAGGACTGCTTTCAAAAGATAACCCTCTACCTGGCAAAATAGCTATTTTGCTGCTATGGAAAGTCAGTGATTGTTTGGTTTTTGTTTTGGCTGTTACTCTCAGGATTGTGTCCTTTTAACCTGCAGCCTTTCTTTCATATGTAAGCTTTTACATGACTGGGCCCCTATCAATCTTGCTGATTATGTGTTGCTTTTTGAGGGTCATGATGTGTTTTTATAGCAGCCTCAGTATGGAGTTGATCCGTTTAATTGCAAATTACATTTTTGGGGGAAGCATGGAGGAAGAAGAAAGGTGGCTAACTTGAATTTTTTTTACTGTGTATGCTGGTTAGTTGGATAGTTGGTTGATTCTGTGTTTCCTGTGTTCCTGTTTTATTAAACACTGTTTAATAAAACAATGTGTATTAGAAACAGAAGCACTGTTTCTAATACACTTTAGTGAGTAAAGGAAGTGGCACTTATTTTTATTTATAACTGCTTGCTTTTTATTGTGTTTGTTTTCATAGATGGAAAAATTGGTGGATTCGTGGAATTCTCAGTCTAGCTATGATTTCTGGGTTTTTTCTGGTCATATACCTGGGATCGTTTATGCTGATGCTTCTGGTAAGTTTGTTTAAATACATTCTGCCATGCAGGTGTTATTTGATCTCTTATACATTGTGCGTAACAGAACTGGAAGCAAACCACGCAGGTAATTCAGAGCATTTGTCTCTTACTTGTGTTAAATGTAAATGCTTCTTAAAAACGCTGGACATATTCACAGCTGGGTGTTGTTGGTAAAGCATTTGTTATATACTGTAATTCATTTGGATTTTTAAAGTAAGAATTAAAGTAACTTTAAGAAGTTGAATGATTGTTGCCTTAAAGTTTAGCAAACTGCTGTGATCCAGTTCCTTGTGCAATTCACATCACCTACTGTTATATTCTTTGAGGCTTGTTTTAAGAAAACAGTCCCCCCAAAACCAAGCAAAAAATCCAAACCAAAACAAAATAAAAATCAAACCAAGAATCAAAACAAAACTCAAAAAACCAAAACCACAAGAATTTAATTTCTGAAGCTGAGGAAAGGGGGCAGCTCTGGTCTGCTGTCTGTGACCAGGATTGAATGCCTTTGCTCAGGCATGCTATGTTAATTCCCTGCTTCTTTATGGGGCTGCCTTGTGGCCTTTGGTTTATCTGTAGAATGGAGCTAGATCCTTTTCCAAGGTACACAGGAAAAGTGAATTTTTAGGTCATGAAGTTAAATAATAATACCTGTGCATATCTGGTCAGCATTTACTAATTCTTTCCATCATTGATGATGTTTTTATTGAATAATGGCTTTACTATCTTTGCCAGTGATAGCAAGTAAGAGGCAGGAATGCAGCTTCTAAAACACTGAAATTGGTACTTCTGGGTAACTACTTTGATTTTTTGAGTCTAAGTTTGTTTAGCTGTCAAAATGTGGTTTTGCTTTTTTCATGGCCTCCTGTGAAACACCTTTTGGATTGTATTTGTAGAATCATTTCCATCAAAGTTGGAAAAGACCTTTAATATCATCAAGTCCAACTCTAAACCCAGCACTGCCAAGTCTGCCACTAAACCATGTCCCTAAGTGCCACATCTGAATGTCTTTTACATACTTCCAGGGATGGTGACTCAGCCACTTCCCTGGGCAGCCTGTTCCCATGTTTGCTACCATTTCTGAGAAGCAGTTATTCCTAATATCCAAAGTAAACCTCCCCTGGCATAGCTTAAGGCCATTTCCTGTTGTCCTATTGCTTGTTTCTTGGGAAAAGAGACCTAAATCCACCTTGCTGCAATCACCTTTCAGGTAGCTGTAGAGAGAAATAAGGTCTCAGGTGAATGATGTAACAAGCTTGTAATTCACTGTTTTATTGGTGGAGGATTTTCTTTATTGTATGTGAAGAAACAACAAAAAAAGCCTCTTTAAAGTGTAGGTGATTGTAGAGAGGTATTTTTTTTCCTTCCTTTCATAGTCTGTTACACTTCAGAATGATCATAACTAACAAAAGGGAACTAATGAATTTGCAGTATAATTTATTGTATTAGTGGTATACTCTTGAGACTTCAATCATGGGCAAAGTTACCAAGCAATGAATCAAAAAGTAATTAAAATTACTATAGAATTGGAATAGATTTCTTCCTCTGTTCTGACATAAAATGAAAGCTGTCTTCTTAATATAGTAAACTGTTCATAGAGTTGACATTTGATACTATGTCTCAAAGAATGGAGGGGGAAAAAGTTTTGTTAATTATTTAATTTCACTGGAATCAAATAGTTTGTATTTAAACAAAAGTTTACCTAAATATTGAGACTGAAAATACCCTGACATCTGTAGGACAGGTAAACCGGTGAGGTCTGGAGGACAAGCACTGAGATTGCTCTGAGAAGTTGAGGCACGTTTTATGTTTGCCAGTTGCTAAGGTAATAGGCACAAGCTTCCATGTCATTGAATCCTAGTGTGCTTTTCCACTGTAAGATGCAGTCATTTAACGTTGTTTTTGCATATAGCACTGAGGTTTTCTCAGTTAGGGTAAGCAAAAATAAAAGAGCACAAGATAGGGGAGCTTCAAAATTAACTCGCTGAGGTGGAGTAAGACTCTCTTGAGCTGTGCTCACATGTTGAGCAAGATGAAATTTATTCATGATTGCAGGTGGTAAGAGAATACTGCAAAGCCTAGCATGCTGAATGTGCAGTTGGCATGGGTAGGTTCTTACTTCTGCCTGTGCATGGGATTGGTGATGACCTATGTTTGGCAATACTTGATGTCTGGGAAGGGCGATCTGCTTGGTGTCGGTGGATGAGGCAAAACTGGCAGAAAGTCCTTTGGTCACCAAAGGCTGATAGGACCTACTATGAGACTTTTATGGGCAAGCACTGAAGTACTGACATCAGCAAAACAACATTAAGGCTATGAAGGGCGTGATGTTAATACCTGAATTAGATGAGCTTTGTTTCCAATCAGCAATGCTAATTGCCCTTAATGAGATGTTTGCAACCGGAAGACCTGGGTGTCCAAGTTGTGCTGTACAGCTATTTTTTTTTTCCACTGGGTCTAGAGAATATTTCTTAAACTAAATTTAAAGATAAAACCTATCCAAAAGAAATAGAAGAGCCTTATTTACAGCAAGTACATTTGACCTGCTGCTGCCAGACTGTTTTAATGAAGAAAAGTCAGAAGTTTTCCTTTGTTTCATGAAGAGTATTCTTGCAGGTAGCCCAATGTGTGGTTTTTCTCAGCATGCCTAGGGGTTATGAGGTTTTTTTTTTTTGGGGGGGGGGGGGTAAAATGGAGCTATAGTTTTCCTTGGGCTTGTTTTGAAGCTCTCTGTTTTCTGTGTGGAATCTGAATTCAGAAGAGAGTTTTCCCTTAATGCAGGTTGCAGTACTACTTGCTTTAAGAAACAACTGCAACATATCTACATGTTTTTTTATTTCTCTTTTTTTAGGTCTTAAGCATCCAAGTGAAGTGTTACCATGAAATCATTACTATAGGTTACAGAGTCTACCACTCGTATGATTTACCATGGTTTAGATCCCTCAGCTGGTGAGTAGGAAGCAAGAACATCAATAAGCAAGGATGTAAAACTTAAATCTTCATGTCCTGTCATGGTGGAATAATAGTTTTGCAGGTCATGTGCTGCCATAAAACTTGACATCTGTCTCTAATACAGGAGTCTGTAGTTGTCTTCCACCTGTGAACTTGAACAAGTCAGTAGGCCATTCACTAATATTTTTTCCTTATTATAAGTAGCGTATCTGTACACACATACGTATGCATGCATATATGCTTTAAGTCAGAACTAAGCATGCGTAAGCTATCTAAAAACATGCATAACCAAATAATCACCTGGTATGTATTACCTGAACTGCTTTAGTTTTGGTTTTGTTTATTTTTTTGCCTGTTAACATTGCATAAGGACTAAATAGAACAGGTATCTTGAAGGCTTCTCTTCACACACACACAGAGAATTAAAATAATAACATACACATTTTGAATCCTTTCCAGTTGTGCACTTGTGGGAAAGTGTTGGACACATGTAGTCTCTAAGGGGATTAAGGATATAATTCTTCAGACATGACCTGTGTTGTGTTGTTTTGGTTTTGGGTTGGGTTTGTTTTTTTAAGGAAGTTAAAATATCTAAGTTACTGCCTATCTCTTGTCACATTGCTTCTTTGCTTTTAGAAGCAACTTTACTGTATAATGTGGTGGATTCCTGCTTTTGACTCTCCTGTAAATACTAATCTTTTCCCCTCTGGTCACTGATGGATTATCCAGGGGACTGATCTGTTGACTGCTTTATTCCATAGCTTCTGGAATTACAGCTAGAGTAGACTCATACATGAATGATTCTATGGTCTTGCCAAGATTTATAGAAAAGATATGCACTCTACAACTTATTCTACTTTGGCTGTTGACCAACATTGTTTTTCCATGTGTAGCTCAAAATCAACTCCTTTGCATTGTCACACTAGTTAATGTCAAAGATCCTTTCAGTCCAACATCTTGCTACTGAGACTAAATATTAAGACATTTCAGTGTGAAGAAAGAGTCCTTTTAGTACTCTGAATATCAACTATTTGGCTTATTTAGAGATATGAAGCCTTGCAACGTGAATGTCAGCATCTATTGGGGAAAAGAAGATGAGTACTGACCACTCTCAGGCATCCAGAGATCTAGTCTTGAATCAAAAGTTTTTATCTCTGTGATTGACAAAAGTATGTTGTCTAGAGAAGTGCATCTCTTAGTGGTTTTGTATTTGCTATTTATGGGTTTTTATTGAGTGCTGCCTTGGCATTTGAGGATCCCAATGTGACCCTAGAAAGCTGAGTTACTTGAATTTACCTGAAAAAGGTGACAGAATTAATTGTGTACTGACTGTCTTTAATGAAAGGGGAAGATCTTTCAGAAAGAGATGGCTGAAGGTGACATTTCACCTCAGCTGAACTTTGGGTGTGGACATACTCTCACAAAATTGTTTTGCAACAGTTGTAGAAATAGCTGCATTTACTGGTTAGCTGATGGATTTAACCCTGTAAGATTATTACTCAGTCAAGAAAGCCAAAAGACAAAGTGTGTGGTAAAGTGGAGCAGGAGATGCATCAGTAACTCTTTCAGGTGAGAATCTTCAGGCCAGAGAGTAAAACAACTGATACATTCAGGTCCTCAAGCCCCATGTCAGCTTCACTGTCCTATAACTTCAGAGGATTTGTTATGCAAGTATCTTTTTTCCTGTTTATAAGTCAGAAATCAGAAGCTACCCTTATTAGGATACAGGAGAAGAATATGCAGAATTGCTTGTGTCGATACTGATGATAGCCAGTACTTGTTCTGTACTTATAGAATATCTGAAAAGGACTTGCATAGGTGTGGAGTATTCAACGCTAGTTAAGAATTAGGTGAATTTTCCAACTGTATCCAGCAAAATGTGTTTGTTTATCTAGTATGGTTGCTTTAGAAGAAATAAATGATGAAAATTGCCTTGTCACAGGAGACACGAGGAGTCTAAAACTGAGTTTATACCTGAATTTTATTTTCATCAATGCTCTCATCTACCCTTCTGGTTTTTCTTCTGTCTTGTGCTTTATGTTGTGATTTTTTGTTCATTATATTTTTAAGAATTACACTTAAATATATATTGTCTTGTTAAAATAACTGCTAGCTCTTGTGTGTTGTAGGTATTTTTTGCTGTGTGTGAACTACTTCTTTTACGGAGAGACTGTAGCTGATTACTTTGCTACGTTTGTTCAGAGAAGAGAGCAGCTTCAATTCCTAATTCGCTACCACAGGTTTATATCTTTTGCACTCTATTTAACAGGTAAGTGTAGGAAATTGCAAAACGGAAAGAACTTTGTGCTGCATTTGTTTCTGTGCTTATTTAACAAAAAAAAAGAGTTTGCTCCCCAGCTTTATGCACTTTCAGTTTCTTTTCCCACTTGATGTTTGAGGGAATTAGGTGTTTGCAGTTCCATTTCTCATGTGAAAAGGTGAATATAAAATTTTGCATTCACTGAGAAGAAGAAAACAGCCTAAACAAGTAGATGATCTTGAAGAAGTTGAGCTAATAGTGCTCAAGAGAAGTTGCTGTGAAGTAATTTTGATTGCTGAAGAGTTGCAGCTCAGTACCTGAATGTGTGAATGCTATTTTGGCGGTCTGTGGAGATTACCTGTGTATGTAATTATTGTGCTGGGTTAATGCTTTATTGTGCAAGTGTTTTGCTAGGTCTACAGCAATAAGATTTACTAATATATTTTAAAATGATTATTCAAAATGCCTGAGGCTTTATTTTCTCTACAAGATGTTCAGATGCTTGCCTCATGAATAGATCTTCCTCCCTATTCAAGGAAAGAATTTTTAAAACCCTTTTATGTAGGAAGAAGAGACAAGCTGGAATTCCTGCAGGGTATTGCTTTGTGAACTTGTAAATACAGCCCATAGTGTTTTCAGCAATGCAGTTAATGTTACGTTAGCCTAAAATTAAATCAGTTGAAGACTCAGATTAGCCTAAGGGTCAGGAGGTTGCTATGTTACAGTTACATTAAGAAATGGGATCTTCATGATGAACTGTCAGTCTCTCTACTGTTCTTTTCTCTTTTTTTAAAAAAACAGATAAAAACAGGTGCTTCTACTGCAAACTGAAACCAGCTTTGCAAGACTTGCCCTTTTCCAGTTGCCTTTGGCTTGAGGAAACTAACTTAACTAATGCTTCTTGACTGCGGAAGGGAAATGAAGGGGGTGATGAGACAACCCAGTCATGAGCAAAAGCAGGAGGCAGAGCATAGCAGAGCCCCTTGGCAGCTGTCCCATTGGGATTGCAGGGTCACTGCAGGGCGTCTTCAGGATTCTTTTGAGTGTGTCTGACCCTGCTAGCATAGGAAGTTGCCCTAGAGGAGAAGGGGTGCTCTGTTAGCTACCCAGAACGTTTCTTTCAGTCTGTTGAGTTCTTCAGTACCTGCACTTCACACTTTTGTTGCATGCAGCCACATACCTGTCTGGGGGAAAGGAGCAAGCTGGTCTTTTCCTTTCAGTCATTTCTGTTAATTATTCAAAACCAGCTTGTTGACCTGGTTTTTGAGTGTTTTTTAAAGGTGATGGTCTTCCCTAAAACTGATCCCTATGATGAGAACTTGTAAGTAAGGAAATAGATGCTCTTTACTGATGTTAACTAATTTTTGTGCTCTAATAGGGATATTTCTATATGTACATTTAACTGAATACAATCAAATGCTTCTAGCCACAGAGGGATTAAAAGTTGTTTCAAGGGAAGAGGCTTGCTGTTATATCACAGTTCAGTATAATTAAGTATAAGATGGTACAAACTACACTTGCTTTGTTTTACAGGCTTCTGCATGTTTGTTTTGAGTTTAGTGAAGAAACATTATCGTCTGCAATTTTACATGGTGTGTATTACCCACTTTGCTGTGGTCACTCATTTTATGAATGTCACTAGAAACAGTCATGTCCCTATGTTCCTAGAACAGCTTGGAAGAGGTGGTGTGGAAAATCCACTTAAGCTAACAGTAACACAAAATTCAAGGTGAGGTTGGATGGGGCTCGAAGCAGCCTGGTCTAGTGGAAGGTGTCCCTGTCCATGGCAGGGGGTTTAAGGTCTCTTTCAATCCGAAACATTCTGTGATTCTATGAAATCAAGTGGATTTGGGCTGTAGGAATCTGTTAATCTTGCAGCTTATTATTATTATATCACAGAATGTGGCCTTTCGGTCAATAAAAGCTGTCATTGGTGAGGCCTTGTGCATATACAAAGTGATACATTTCCCTCAATGATAAGCTAATAGCAAAGGGATTCCTGGAGAGAGGGGTGTGCATCTCCCTCCCAGGTCTGAATCCAAGCCATTCAGCATAGTGTGGGAAGTGGTTCCTGTGACTCAAGTGTTACTTTGTAGAGGCCCTGCTGAAGAGCTCTGAATGGAACTTGAACTTAACCTCTATGTGGAAGATTTATTGTGTGACACTTAACAGCAGTTCTAGTCATCTGCTTTGCTGTGCTTCTAGATCAATAATCTATTAAAAGAAGCCAGTGTTCTCATCTCTTGTGTTTGGCCACCTAATAAACAGCGTAGTAGCTTATCCAGAGCATGAACCTTTTTGTTATGTTTGTCTTATAGGTCAAAAACTAATTTTGTAACATCACAGGTAAAACAGACAACAAAACAAGAAAAAAACAACCACCAAACAAAAATCTCACCCCAAACCAATAAAAAAAACCCCTAAAACGACTACTGAACAACCCCACTTCTATATAGGAATGATTAGAAGCAATAATAAAACAGTAATGCAGTACAGCTCCTGCCTTTGAAGAACTGGAGCAGTCAGGGCATTGTGCAATCTTAAAGACTTCCTAAAGCTCCGGGTATTAAGCCCTCTGTTTCTACAGTGCTTTAGGTAGCACTTAGAATTGAGGATCCCTGATTCTAGACTAGACTTAGCTGAGCCCTGTATGAGTATGTAAAAAAGTCTTTTACTGAAAAACAAAATCACCCTGTTTGTGGAGAACTTGCCTGACAGGGGGACGCAGCTTTTCTAGGAGAGGTGAGGTAGTCTTTATCTTCTTATCTGACCCCCCTCCTCCCCAAGTCCTCATCTTCAGGTGGGCATAGGGCAAGTATATTCATTTTCCATGGGGTTTTTTGTCTTTTTTGCCTTAGAAAAAGAGTCAGAAAAAAAGGGGTGTCAGCCATATGACTTAGTGCCTGCCCAAAAACCAGGAAGGTCTGACTACCTGAGAATTGCAGTAAACCAGAGTGAAGCTGCATATCCACTGTGTGGCAACACTGTGTTTGGACAGACAAGGAGAGTCGCCATTTGTTTTTAGGTGGTGTTCCAGTATCACTGTACAAATACTAAAAATTTTGCTGCAGAGATGCTTTAATTATCCAACAGGGAATATTTTCAGAAACCTTTTGTGGGGTCTTGCACCATTCCTTTTCAGCCTTCTTGCTGGCTGCCATAGGAAATGCTACGATAAGAGAATTAAAGTAGGACATTGAGTGTTCAGTCATCCAGACATCCAGTGCTTAAATCTGGCATTTAATGGAAGAACTACCAGTTCCTGATTTACAAGTTTTGGAAAATAAAATCTATTGTAGAATCTTTATTGGTAAGCTGTTTGGAAAAACACCAAGTACATACAGTAATACTGGGGAAAATGACTGTTTAAATGACCATGCACATAAAAATTGATGCTTTCGTTTTGCTAATCCTGAGAATGTTTATGTTTCATAAGAGGACTGGTATTCTGTTATGAGAGAGATCCACATCTGTGTACCATGACTCTTTCATGAGTAGCTCATTGCCATTTTACTGTTAAACTTCTAACACATCTGTTGTATGTATATACAGAATATCACATTGCTTACGTTTCTATGCTGCTTTTATGCTGAAGGTGTATGTCTTATTAAATCAGACGTTAAACTGCATGTTAAAAAATTCTGGGTGGAGGTAAGTGACGGGGAAGTTTCAGTACTTGCTTCAGAAAGCCAGCTAACTTGTGATATACTGTATGCACAACATCTCTTGCATTATCACTAGAAGTGGTCTTTCCTGTGAGCTCTTAAGTAGCTTCTCTAGCTGACACACCAGTATTATCAAGGTGTACAGGATCGGTGTTTTCACTAACTGTTGTGTTGTTGCATTGTTAACAGTTCGCATGGACTCATGTCACTTTGCTGATCACTGTAACTCAATCTCATCTTGTCATCCAAAATCTCTTTGAAGGCATGATCTGGTAAGGGGACAGTAATAAACTGATTTGTAACTATTGCATTAAAAGGTTGGTTGTTTTACATAGATCTGGTTAGGGAATAATCACGGGAACAGTTAAGGCAGCGCAAATGAAAGAAGCACCAATCTCTAGTTGGAAGGGGAGTTGGAGAAATTGAAACAGAAACCCCTTTAACTAGGTTGGCAGCCACAAGTATGATAGTTTTGAACAGCCACTTCATTTACTTGCAAGGAATAGGATTGCTTGCATGCTTGGTAAAATAGTTTCCATAGCATTTTGCTGAATGGATGAATATCCGCAATTCTTTTTCAATTACTCAGGAGCTTCAGGTTGCTCAGAGCTATTGAAGTTGGACCATTTAATTTGAAATTCCCAATTTGGCCTCCTTCCCCATTCAGATCAATTCAGATTACTTAAAGTATTTAAGAGTTTAAATCTTGGATATTGTTGGGTCATCTTTCTGCCCCATTTCCAGCAATATATTAAATTCTGATGATGCAGTTAAACTTAAAGCCACTTCTCAAAGAAAATGTGTGTTTTCCAACCCCACACTTCTCTAGGGACAGTGTAAACTGCCAGTTGAGAAAGAAGGACCAGACACATATGGAAGATGATTTGTATTCTTCCAAGGACATAATACTGCATGTTCCCCTTTTTCTTTTCCTGATATATGTACAACTGGGGAAATTATCACAGAAAAGATATGTTCATAGTTAGAAAGAAAACCCAAAGGTTTTCACAAAGTTTGTATAAACGGATTCTTTTCATAGTGATCATGTTCACGTGCCAGAACCTGAACCTTGTTGCCTTACTAACCTATTGTTTCATATTTCCACTGATGCTAAGCAATTTGTCATATGGTCACAAAATCTGACTTTTGGCATATTATCACATCCTTGTTTTGAAAAGGGGAAGAAAGAGGTTAACAGGCTTGAGTAACAAATTCAGATGCTGCCTGCATGCAAAGAACACTTGGAAAATTAACACAGGCTGCTCCAAACTGACAAAAGGAAGAGAAAGTGTCTTCTTTTCTAATTTAGATGCCCTTAAACTTTACAAGGAATTTGCTTGCCTTGATGTTACTAAAAACATCAACATGCTTGCATCTGTTGATTTCTTCTTAACTGTTGTACCAGTCTTCAAGCCTCATAGGAAGAAGTCATCCTGTTCACATGTTAAGCTCATGCACCAAAATCATAGTGTAACTTGAACTAACATGGACCTGTAGTGGTCTTGATTGGCTGAAGACTAAAACCAGTATAACTAAATATGCTGCTCATGGGGGAACTAGGTGAGCACATTATGAAACATAATTCCTTCTAAATACTACAGAAAAAAATCCCAGAAAGAAATGCTGCTATTTGAGTTCATGTCTTTTGTTTAGGTTTGGGCAAGTTTTCTTAATGAGACTTTTCATGTCTTTCTCCAGGTTTCTGGTTCCAATTTCAAGTGTTATCTGCAATGATATTGCCGCCTACATTTTTGGATTCTTCTTTGGCAAAACTCCATTAATAAAGGTATGTACTAAAGCACTTCCTCACTAACAAGCTTTTACAATTGACAGTATTTTTGATACTTGTTCAAAAACATGCTTATGGAGAAAATACTTTCGAGTGTACTGCATGGTACACATCTTTGCAAAAAAAACCAAACTGACGTTCCTGTTTCTGAAAACTTGTAAGTGGAAACTGGGATTAATGTGAATGTAGTATTAGCATTACAGTATAATACACTTTGAGCCTATTACGTCATAATTTATAGTTAGTTCACTTTGGAATTCAGTGCAAGTTTAACTGTACATTTATCGTAGACACTGTAATTTGAAATAAACTGCTATATCTTATAAGCCTATTTCTTGTTTGGTCTTGTTGACATAGCACTGAGACGCAGTAATCTTCCTATTCTGACAGAATATGCAAGACCCTACAGAAAGCCATGGATGTTTTCATGGTGTTAACTTTGGGGTATTTAGTTGGTTCTGATTTTCAACTGCTCCTAAATTGAAAATATGATAGAATTTGATGAAAAAAATAGCTTGCTACACTAGTGTCTCTATGCCTACAGTTATTGCCTGTATCAGTTTGCCGGTCTGAACATAGGAAGCTAGTGTCTCCTGAGAAGTGTCCCCAGCACTAACTGCCTATCATCCATGCTTCTGTCACTGTCTGAATGTGCCCTTGCTAGCAGAGGTCTCAACAGAGCCATAGCACTCATGCATGTTTCCAAGTCTTTTGCTTGGAGGAGTCCAGCTGCTTAATGCGGGTCAGTTGTGGCCAGAGGCAGGCAGCAACCTCCACACAGCAGCAGCAGATGGGAAGGGAGATCTCAGTTCCTTCAAGCTGCCTAGTGACACAAAACTGCAGCACTTTCTGTCCTTGTCTGGGACAGGTCCTAGCTATATTCTTCTATTTATCATGTTCTGTGCTGCAGTAGCTGACATTCTCTATTTCACCTTTGTAAAACCAAGTAGGAGCTTTAATGTTCACAAACAAGATCCAGAAATAGAGTAGAAAAGGGTTCAGTAGTGCAACTGATGAGGCTAACTCTATCTCTTTTGTGCCTAGCTGTCTCCCAAGAAGACCTGGGAAGGGTTCATTGGAGGCTTCTTTTCCACAGTTGTATTTGGATTTATTGTAAGTAACCACGGGACTTTTATTGTATAGGTTCAGTCTTCAACTTCGCATTTCTCTTGAAGCAAAATTACTAACAAATATAGTAATCTCAAATTGCTGAAAGCCCAAGAGTCGGGGGGAATAGGGGGCTTGGCTAGAGAATTCTGCCAATTCTTAACTAGCTAGGAAAGGGTTACACTTCCTGAATGAGTTATATTGACCCTTTTGCCATTACTATTACTGTATCTGGAATAATTTTTAGTTGTAGCCTTATTTTGAAATTGAAGTTTATTGATGGCATTATTTATGATTTGTGAAGTAGTACTTTTGTATTACCTACTTTATAATTGTATTTCTCCTAAGAAGTAGTTTACACTGATGTAAACTACATGTAAACTACCATAGAAGGTTCTAACAGCATACAGGAACTGTTTGGATGAGGAACTTATCACCAAGGTCAGCAGAAGTTGTGACTGCCAAATCTGATAGTAGTGATAGTTTGAGTTTTAATGAAGAAATGAACTGCAAAGAAATTATAAGTGGCTAACATTTGGGGATTTTATAATGCAGAAATGCCCAGTAGGTGTGAATCTGAGAAATATGAGAAGGAAAACAAGTTGGGAAATCATCACTAAGCATCTGGAACATCTATATATGTCTGCCTTGTTGAGGCATTCTGCAACTCTAGGCTGATTTTACACCATTCTGCATCTTGTTATTAAAAAGATTTTCATTATCCTGAGCTTGTGATGACAAATCCATCCATTACTGTATGATTTTTAACTGTAACAACAAATGCCTATTTCAAGAGTCCTTGTTTTGCTTTTCAGTTTTCCTATTTTCTGGCTCAACATCAGTACTTTGTCTGCCCTGTGGAATATAACAGTGAAACCAACAGATTTGTGACAGAGTGTGAACCTTCAGAGCTCTTTCAGATTAAGAAGTACCCTTTGCCACCAGTATTTCAGGCTGTGTTGGGATGGGTAAGGAAAAAGCCCAAAAAAAAACAAGGCTTTGGTTAAAATTGAAAGTATACTTCACAGCTTGAACGGTTCTCTAAACCCTTCTGCAAAAGCATAAGGATGCTGGTAAGACTTGAAGGGTAAGAACTGGATCAGTAGCATAAGCCTCTCCATTGCTCAGGCAGGGCAGGTGGTCACCCATGCAAAATTGAAATGCATTGCTGGAGTCACCTGAGCAAACTATCCTGTGTCCTTGTGGCCTGTATCTCATTTGTGCTGGAAATGGATGTCACTGAGGTGTTTTGCAGACAAACCTATTTTTGAAGAGCAACCTTTAAATTTTTGTGGTGTCATTACTTCTGTGCTGAATGAAGAACGAGTACCAGTAACTGTTCCATGTGATGTAGTCACCAACCCTTTTCCTCACACCCAGCTTGCAAATTCTTTTAAGTGAGCTGTTGTATCTTTACCTGTCAGGAAACAAGTCATCAATTATCCTACCCTACAAAGCAGTGCTTCCTAACATACAGGCTCCAGAAGCACTCCAACAGGAACAGAATACCAAATAGAAACAAAGCAGTCTCTTATTGTCTTTCCTTTAGGGCAAAGAGGAGGTAACTGGAATAAATGTAGAATAAGTGGGTTTGCAGCACTCCCCTTGCCTGTGCAGTGGTTCAGCTCAGAGTGAGTGCCCAACACTAGAGAAGGCAGTGGGCTTCACTTGTTGTTACATAGGTGTAACACTGAAGGAGAAAGTTGATGTGATTTCAAGAAGAAAGCACAAACTGGAAACCGTAGCAACCAAGCCTAAGACTAAAAGCAATTACTAACTACAGTTGGTACTTGGAAAACCAAGGTTAGATCTAGAAAGAGCTCTGGTATTTTCATACCAAATGAACGTACTGTTGCTTCAGGGACTGTGGGGTTGATTGCAAATTTAATAAGTATTTTTCTGCACAAAACCATTATGTGGACTGAGCAGAGAGAAATGTGTCCAGTAAACGTCAAGGAGACAGAAATGTCCAGCTCTGTGACAGTCTAATATGGGGTTATCAACCTTAAAAAAGAGATACTAGTTCCACATGTATTAGAGTACTTTTGTCAGGCTCTAGCAAGCCTTTTGAGGAAAGAATTTGTTTTAGCACTCTTTAAAGAGTCAAATTGAATCTACTTTTTTTGGGCAACATCCCATTTTTGGTTTTCCCTCTGTTACTCAATTCCTGATGTTCTCTCTCAGGAATATGACCAGATGTTATGTTTGGAAGACATTTTGCTTGGTGTCAAAAGATGTTAAGCCTTGTGTTCTCCCAGCAAAATTGACTTAATTCCAACTCATAAACTTTTCTGTTTGACCAACTGAATAATTTAGCTGAAAGATGTCTTAAGATAACTGCACAAAGTAGTCAAGAAGCTAATTGGTGTTCACCAGCTGTGACTCAAATTGGAAACACAGGGAACAGGATTTTTCAGCTACATATGGTGTTTATCAGGATCTGGCCAGCAGAGGCGTGTTCTGCTCTCAGGGATGTAGCCAGCATAGCATTCACTCAGAGGCTGGAGCTGGTACCATTGACTTGAAAGTGCTTAAACAAAAAGACCCTTTTTTCTAATGTGTGTCAGGAAGTCAGACAGGTACCTGTTTCCAGTGAACTTGAACGGATCCAAACAAATTTCAAATCTGTGAACAGGGTGAGGGGAGCAGTATCTGTTTAAATGCAAACCGTAAAGTATTAATAGGGGTATATCATCTCCCATTATTGCTGTATGTACACAGAGGTATGTATGTACAGTGGACAGTGCAGAATTCGTATCTGTCTTGAAAGAATTGCATGAAGGTGGAGAGCACTGGACCCCTTACTAGAGCAATACTAGCAGTTAGTGGAAAGCTCCATGGTTTACAGGAAATAAGAGCTGGAGAAGAGCCAGGAAAGACTAGAGAGTAGCATCATGTGTTAAGGAATTCGTAATTCTATTCCTTATGATCAACCAAGGGGTTGGGTGAAAAACACGTTGTTTGTTAAAATTGACTGCTATAGCAGCCCTGAATACTTTGTCCTGTTCACATGACCAGACCTTTCAGCAACTTCCTACAGTGTGTCTACTTTTCCTTTCTTTACTTTGTGTCAGGAAAACTGGAGCTTTGTGGAAATTTGTTCTGTAAGAGCCCCATTTAAAAATATTTAAGCTTAAAATGCTTATGGCCAAACATATTGAAATGCAGTGCTATTTACTTGCAGGAAACGGTGAATATGTACCCATTTCAGCTGCACAGCATCGCACTGTCGACATTTGCCTCATTAATTGGACCATTTGGAGGATTCTTTGCCAGTGGATTTAAAAGAGCTTTCAAAATCAAGGTGTGTAATGAATCCTGTAAGCCAGTCTCATTTTGCATTGTTTTTAATTTGAATTAGATAAATTGGTGGGTTGGGTTTGGGTTCTTTTAATCATTTGTTGTAGTACCTAGTGTTTCTACTAAGGTGTGACGATGTCTGAGCTGGTTTTTAGCATCAGCAGCAGTACTTTGTTTTATTAGATATATGTATGTGTTATGTTGCTTATACAAAGTTTTAGGAATGTGACTTTAGTGTTAGAAATGTACAATAATTTAGTTTTATATTTTGGTTGATAATTACTCTTCCAGGTTGTGTTGCAGAAGGGGTTTTAGACAAGCAAGCTGTGAGACATTACACTTGACATGAAAGGCAATCTGTAGATGCCCAAGAGGCACCAACAGCAGTTTTACCTTTCAGATTGGGGCAGGCTGTGTTTTACCAATAGTATTTGTGTTGTACACAGATGCTGATGAGTCAGATTCACCAAAGCATGAGAGATGTTTGGCTGCCTTTGCCAATACAATGCTGCCTTGTAGCAAGAGTGTGTATTGGCAAATGGTATGATGTGCTAACCTCTGTTTATTGCAAGGTGTGCGCTGTCGCTTGTGGCAGTGTTGTCCCTGGCTGATATTAAGTGGCAGCAGGAGTATGGGAAGAGGGCAGCCCCAAATTTTCTCCCGACCTTCTTTATGTCTTGGTAGGACTGCTGTAATTCTTATCCTGTTGCTTATTGTTGTTCTTGTTGTTTTTCCCTATGTCAACCAGTTTTGGCATGTGCTTTGCACAGACGCATATCAACCTCTTCGTTTGTGCTGAACTCCCATACATGTGCTTGTACTTACCCTCTTCCTTATACTGGTCCAAGCAGCTTGTCTGGCACTGTCTGGCTAGCTACAGCCTTGTGTGCTGTCATACCTGTGTATGTCCAGGTAGTAAAGACTGTGTGAAGAAGGGCTTCTGAAGGGAAAAAGTGCTTCTGGAAAGCAACACTTAAAGTAGAATATAAAAA
Source organism: Melopsittacus undulatus (assembly GCF_012275295.1). NCBI lineage: Eukaryota > Metazoa > Chordata > Aves > Psittaciformes > Psittaculidae > Melopsittacus > Melopsittacus undulatus. The sequence goes on from NC_047533.1 coordinate 60,664,300, forward strand.
AGTAGATATTAATTTTTTTTTAATATATATATTTCTGGGCCCCAGTGTGGTGACCAGGGACTGTCAGGAAGACAGGGATATTGTGGAATTGTTACTGACGGCCGCATGTATGCTAGATTGAACACTTTAAGCTTGCCCAGCAAGCTGCTGGAATGGCAGTGGCACAGGACTTGTTTAACTTGCTGGCAGATGCCCTGTATGTCTAAAGTCAGGCTTTTCACCCAGGAAGTTCACAAGTAAGTGTGAATGATAAAAAGGATATATGACAGAAGTTTGATAAAGCTGTTCTACGGACAAGATGGGGCAACACAAAGGTACTGTATTGAGATTTGTTTGCAAGAGAAATATTTTGAAGTAGAGACATTTTTTTCTCTCCAGGGGTTTTTGGTTGTGTTAAATATATTTACATAGTTTTTAACTATGGTTACCAAGAACCCAGTGAGACAAACAGCACCTGAATGGGCAGTACAACTTGCAGAGTCCTCAGGTTAATGCTTCTCTTGTAGCAAATACATGTTCCCTAGTAACAAAAGTTTCAGCAGCAGTTGCCAGTAGAGGAAAAAGCAATAAAAGCATTAAAGAGGAGAACCGGATTCGGCAGTCAAGAAATGACAGCCATTAGCTTAAGAGGCTTGCTACAAAATGAAGTATATATAGGCATGCAAGCGTACTCAGTACTGGCAAACCTGCACCTGACCAACTGCTGTCCTCTTGTGTGATACTGTGGACAAGTTGCTTCATCTCTTGTCTTCTCACCCCTTGACTCACCTTTGCAGTTAAAAACTCCTTTAGCAAAGGAGGCTCTTGCTAACTTTGTCTCAGTGCAGTGAAACTGTAGCTTAATTGCGGCCTTAATTTGCTACTGCCAAGTGATACATCATTAGTGTGTTTCATTGGAATCGCTGACCATCACTTTTATCTTCATTTTTTCCCTCTCCGTCCTTCACACCCAAAAGGATTTTGCAGACACAATCCCTGGGCACGGTGGAATAATGGATCGTTTTGATTGTCAGTACTTGATGGCCACTTTTGTTCATGTCTATATCACCAGTTTCATAAGGTAAGGGCTTTTTACAATATTAACTCCATAGCCTTGCATAGAAGCTGTACCGTAGCTGTTTCTTACAAGTTATGTTCCACACTGTTAGCATAGCAGAGATTACAGGTTTCTAGATCCAATTTATGCAGTCTTAAAGTACAGAACTATTAAGAAAATGCATGTAGCTGCCTAGGATTTATGTCAAGTTCAAGCTGTGCCTTGATGTTCCTGTGATTACTGTTAAAGGTAACATGTGTACCCTAAATACCAGAAAGTTTCATGCAGCAGCCTCTTAGAAGATAAACTAAAACAGATCTCTTGATGAAAAATGTTGATTACAATGATTAAGGATGAATCAGTGAATCTTATTTGTTATAAGCCTTCTTAATCTCTATTTGCAGCAAATACAAGAAATGCCTTTTAATTTCTGTTAGGGGGATGCTCTACCAGTAATGCTCATGCATCCTGATGAGAAGAATGAGAGAAATGCCTAATTTGGTGTCCCCAAAATAGGAAGGCATTGCTTGTGCAGCAAGAGGAAAATGGAAAGTTGTTGAAAAGTTTCTTTACAGTGGCTGCTTAAAAAAAAAAAATACTATTTTTTTTATTGACAGGGGCCCAAATCCCAGCAAATTACTGAAACAGCTGTTAATACTTCAGCCTGAGCAACAACTAAGTGTGTATAAAACCCTGAAATCTCACCTCATCGAAAAAGGGATCCTGCAGCCATCTCTGAGAGTGTAGTTTGTCAAAACAGAGGACTAGAAGAAACCTCCATTTACAAGAAGCCTGTGGAAAAGCATTGCAAATACAAACATAGATAACAGCTAAAGGGAGAGTAGTTTGTAGTCTGGAAGAGGTGAATGTTTCCTGAAATGAATGTGAATGCTATGACTTCCTGTTAGGACACAGAAGATCTTTTAGTCCTAAAATAAAATGCTTGCAAAGTAACAGTTCACATGATGCATATTTTAGTTCCTGAAGAGCACAGCAGCCTTCCTTCAACACCCAGCCCAACAGACTTTGCTCACCATTAGTTTTTAGTGAGTTATTTAATATTGTATATCTTAGCAATACTTTCCTTGGTCTCCTGTGGCTATTGAAACATAAACAGATGAGGCCGGTGGTCACTTTAATGTAGCTCAGTGCTATATGACAATTGGCCAGAAAATGCTTGTTAGCCTGGTCAAAGAGGTAGTTACAGCCTGCTGTGTCAGACTCCCTGTATTTACTAAATTGCTGTGGAAGTTAAACTTAGCCGTGTTTTTAACTAAACACCTTCTTACAAAACTATTTCATGCTTTCAAGAGAAAAGAACCTTTGCTGAATTATAGGTGGGCTGTTTGGGGTGTGGAGCTGCTGGCTTTTATGTTAATGTTATGGATTATAAACAAGCACCCACATCCAAGAGTAGAGATTACCTGAGAAAATGGGATTCTCTGACCCAGGAAACAGATTAGAGAGAATCTGGAGCTTAAACCCTTGGTTTCCACGGCCTGGTCAGTGTCTGAAGACAGTAATTCAAGCCTTATTCCTTGTGCCTCTTAACTACCATGTAGAATGGGGGTATTTCCTTCTTTTTAAAAGCACGTTGAGGTCCTGAGTAAGTGAAGTTCAAGTGCTAGAACAACACTTAACGTGTTATTCAGTGAAGGCTGAAGCTTTTATCTCATGAATGTGCACAGTGCAAGACAGGATATATGGTTCTTCTGCTGTGTGTTCTTATTTATTAAGAAGATTCTCAAGCAAGCTTGGGTAACCACATAGATATTTGAATGGAGAATTTAATAGAAAGCAGCTATTCTGTAAACATACGAGAAAAGCTGATGTTCTGTAATTCTCAATGCTAGCTGTTTTCTAACTTTTTTTCGTGTGACATGTCTTGATGCAAATAAAAATACACACTTTTGTGAAATGACAGAAATTACTCCTGTACAAACAGAAAGCACAAATGCCAATTTTGTTTTGGTATACTGTAACTTGATAAAACTTAATTTTTCCTATTAATTGTAAATAAGTCTTTCTCCTGCAGTTAACATACCAATGCCACATGTGTCTCTGTGTGTACATATATGTTAAAAATATTAAAAGTTGTGTGTATATATATAGGGAAAAGATGAAATTTTTAAATGGTTGGTGCTACTTGAGGATAAAACCATGGATAAAATCACTAGGGTGGGTAAAGAGATGCATCTGTAAAACACAGACTGCTTTTTTTTGAACACCACGCAGCTTGGACCACTGTACACTCTGTTTTGAACTTACGCCCTGGTAGGCACCTCCTTGTCCATCAGTGGCTGTATGGCTTGGCTTATTAATTGGAGGGGACTGAATTTCAGTCCTTCCATTAGAAGTGCAGCATAGCCTGAGATTAAAAGGTAGCACAGCCTTTCTGGGAGTGGGACATATGGAAAGGTGGTTTAAAAAGAAGGAAAGAGAAAAGAAAATGAGTGGGCAACTGTAGCAGCATATCTGGAAAGCTGAGTTTTAGGTGAAACTTTGGTTATTAATGGGACTTTAGTAGGTGCTTATGAAAAACCACAGCCATACTGGAGTTGGTATATCAAGTTGGTATATCTTTATCCTGGGTATTTGAAAAGAAATAAAATTTTAAAAAATTATATAGAGAATATATATATATATATATATATATACACAAAGGTAATTGTTACTTTGGAAACTTGAAATTTTTAGTGTCATTTTATAGCATGTATAATAAGGAAGTTAAATTATATTTTAGCATTTAATACAACAGAGCATTTGAAATTAATTGCTATGTATTTGCACAAGAGAAAGTTCAACACCACGATTCTGCTGTTCAAATGAAGAAGGAATCACTTGTGAACTCACTCATCAACTCTCTGGCCAGAACAACAGATTCCTGCCAGCTCAGGCTTGGTGTAAGTAAACCTCAGCAGGACTTGTCACTGTATAATGACGATTCTGCTTGCTTACTAAGAAGTGCATCGTTATTTCTGTTAATTCAAGCACTGCAATATGAGCAACAGGAAAGTTTAACTTTTTACACCAGTGTCTCTTTTCATTTGCAGTTTTGCTCCAAGTTGCTGTAATTACCCACTGAGTAGAAAAACAAATAAATATGTATATTATGTAAATATTGTAAATGGTATGAGCATATAATGTCGGGTTTGACTGTTTCAATCTTTCATTGGAGCAGGTGTTGTAATAAAAATAAAACTGGGACAGAAATCCCCTTGTCCAGTATTTCCTACAGCATGTACAGTGGGTGGAGATTTCTTAACAAGTATTTATATTCCTTTATATTACTGCTTAAGGTTATGGTCTTAAGCAAAAAGCTTGCTGTTAATTCCCTGCTTTTTGTCCCTCAAGACTTCAGGTGATCCCTGACTGTTCATTCCCTTTTAAGTCTTGGATCCAAGGCCATTCACCTCCTGCAACCTCAAGCTGAATAACAAGTGCACCTCATTTCTATATTACAGCGAAGACTGTACTGAGCTTTCTCCTGCTAGACAGGTAAAGTTTTGGACTGTTTCTTCCACAGAAACAGGAAATTTTTACCTTCAACAACCAAAACCTTTTCAAGGTGTGTTTGCTGTGGCAATTGGAAGGAGCTGCTTTCAGGGATACTGGCACAGCAGCCAAAGTAATCCTTGTTTGTGCAGTTGCAACAGAGGGAATTTGTGACTTTTTTAAGTTGACTTTAGTTATTGTACATAACTCTTAAACCACACTGTACAGAGCCCCTTTGTCCAGCTTGTACCAGAACCTGCACGTAGCTAAGGTACAATTGCTCTTTCTCTTGCAAATAGTTTCTCAATTAGAAAATGGATATTCAATTCCATGGTTTAGCAATTTCAAGTTGCATAAACTTCAACTTGAATCCTGTATCTGAGAGCTTTGCAGAAACAGGCAGTAATGTGTCACCCATAAACACAGAATCACAAAATCATTTAGGTTGGAAAAGACCTTTGAGATCATGGAGTCCAACTGTTAGCCTAGCACTGAGTCTACCACTGATGTACTGCTGAATACTACAGACACTATGATTTACTCATTGCATATGTATTGCACCATGACTTCTCAATGCTGATGCTTTTTCTTGAAACTATATTTTGATCTCCAAAGGAACAGATGAGGAAAACCTGGTATTATTAGCATTTAATTAGTACAGACATAGCCTTTGCAAGTCAGTATGAAAAGGCAACATATTCTCGTAGGGAAATGAAGATATAAAGCTTTAGCCCCATTTAGGTGATACCTTTTCACTTGCACTTGCCTATGTCAAGGTGCAATAGCAGCAGTTTTCTTCCTTAAGTGGTTGCTGTTCCCATACAAAGCTACCAGGCCAGCTGCCCCCAGCTCAGCAGGACTCAAGTTTTAAGCTGGTCCCATGTGCAGCAAGAGGATAGGTTTTCACTTCTGCTGTTAGGACCCTGCCCTTAGAGTGCAGGAAATGAGGTACTTGTGCTATCTAGCAAGAATCGTGCACACCTCTAAATAAAACATAGTGAGAGCTCCAATTGCCCAATAGTGCCTTATATTAACTGTGGCTAATCATTGGGGTTTGTATGTACTTAAAGGGTGTGTGTGTAGCTCTTCGTACTTTGACCTTGTTTCTGGTGCAACAAGCTATTGTACCTGTCAGATGTATGCTATCCTGAGACAGTGAGAAGCAAGCTCTGGCAGACTTTGTACTGTCCAGCTGCACTAAAGCAAGTTTCTGACTAAAACTTCAGGTGGAATTGCTGTGAAACTACAGCCAGGCCCCTTCTTCCTGCAGGAATTCTGGGCAGTTGGCTCTTCTGTTTTGAAGAAGAAAATCAATGTGAAAAATGACATGTCTGCATTTAACCTGATTGTGCCTGCTTGGTTGTGCACAACCCTTCCTTTGTGCAGTGTCCTTCAGGCTAACTTTTAACCCCTGCACAACTGGCACTAGCGATGCTTTGAGGTATCGCACCTACCACATTGCAATCCACCTGAATTATACCTGAGCCCAGCAGACAGTGTCCTGTCTGCTGCCTGGTTTTCTCAGACACCTGCCTTAGCACATTCAAGGCCTGGCAGGGGAGTCCTGGTCCCTCTCACTGTCTGTTTTGTAGAAGCCTTGTGTCAGCGTGGGGCTGGTTGTGAGCTGCCCATCTGTGCAGGGTCACTGGTGAAGTTAGGGCTTTCCCCTGGTCCATGGCTTCCTAAGCCCCAACCGGGGTACATGGCCAGGCTCTAACCTTGGCTGGAATAAGGCTTCTAGTCAAGGAGCAGAAACTGCTTCTTTTTCTGGAACTGCTGTACGTGGGACCTTGTAGCATACACCAGGCAAATTAACTTGGGTTTCATGTACTGTTTATCTTGAACTCAGCCGGAGAGAGACTTTGAAAACCTCCCTGGAAGAATTTTAAGAGGCAGTTACATTGCTTGGCTTCCTAAGCAATGAGGTAGTCCTTCTGCATGCAAATTTAAGGCAGGCTAACTCTGCCACAAGGGTGCAATGGTAAGGCAAGCTCTGCTGTGAGCGGCAGAAAGCTTTCATTCTCTGCACTTGTTCTGAGGGGTTAGATGATGATCTTTACATCAGTACACCAAAGGAAATAATTTGAAAGTAATTAACTTGAGCTAACACTGAAACTCTTGGGAACTTGATGGTTTCAGTGCAAAGGGGGGGGGGGTAACTTTATCAGGGATGTGATATTACTGTTTGAATTAAGATAAGTCTTAATTAAACTTGACCTAAGTGAAAATACAGTTGGGTTAATAATATTGCCTTTGCTTCTATTGTAGTTCTGGTATGCTTTTAGAGGGGAGAAGGATGAAATTATTGCTTTACTGAGGATTAATACAGCAACTTATTTTCAGAAGTGCTATGCAGCTTCTCCATTGCTTATGCCTGGTTTTCACATTCTTGTTTCAGTAGCTGTTATTTGGGAAAGCGCATTATAAATCTTATCAACATTAGGCTTTGTTCTCTATCTAGCAATCAGTAAATGGGAAATTTTATACTGGTATGCCTTTTCAGATAGGCTGTAAAGGCAGCTGTCTGTTTTTTCCATGTTTTTTAAATGATTTTTATTTAAAACACACAAAACACTGCAGCAAAACTCCCTACAGCAAGACTTTCAAGAGACAAGCTGAGGAGAAGCTTGGAAATGGAAGCACATTCATATGGATCCTGAGAGACTGACAGCTGAATGCAGTATTTTGGAAACCAGTACTTTTGCCTGGGAGTAAGAGATTTGAATATATTTTGGCAACACAGATGAAGCCCATCTCATTCTGACTAAGAGGACCAATCTAGATGGTCCTCCCAATGTCTCTAGAGAATGGCCACAAAACTCAGGTTAGTTTTCTTGAATGCTGCCTGATTTTTCAAGTCTGAGAAGAGAGAAGGGAGTTTGGTTGTGTACCTGCCTCCAGAAGAAGCTGCTTGCAGCTTCAGAGCCAATACAGATCCCCTCCTCCTACATGTGATTAGCTCTCCCCTTGCAAACAGTCTGCAGCCAGGATCCCCCTGTTTGGTTGTGAAACACAGATGGTGCCAGGCACCTCCTTTCAAGGCGTTGTAAATAAAAATGCCTCAAAATGGAGCCAATAACTTGAAAATGCTTTATATGGGTTTTTTTGTTGGGAAGTTAGGTCACTCTCAAGTTCCAGCCTCCCTGAAGGCAAGCCTGCAGCCAGCACAGAGACCTTGCAGAGTGCACCCAGATGGTGGTCCCCACAGAGCCATGAGCACCTTATCCAACACCCACCCAGTCGAGAGATGGAAGTGTGATGCCTAAATTAGCTGTACTCACAGACCAAAAACCTGAGGGAAAGATGATACTTTCCAGAATTAGCTACATAAAACACCAAGTAAATTTATAACATGATTCATCTAGGTGCAACAACTTTGAAATCAAGTAATCTGTCCAGGCACCACATCTTTTTCATGATAGCATGCAAATGTCTCCTACGATTTTGGGCAGACCATATTTCTGAACTGGCCACGTCTCACCCGCTCATTGAGGCAAAAATAAAACAGCCTTTTGTGCATTGTGGGAAGGGGGTAAGGGAAGAAGCACGTGAAAGCTTTTCTGTATGTATTGAATGAAATCAAAGCAGTTGTGCAAATCAGCCCACTTAGAGATCCATTCCCCTCACAAATAGAATCATAGAATAGTTAGGATTAGAAAGGACCTTAAGATCATCTAGTTCCAATCCCCCTGCCATGGGCAGGGACACCTCACACTAAACCATGGCACCCAAGGCTCTGTCTAACCTGGCCTTGAACACTGCCAGGGATGGAGCATTCACAGCCTCCCTGGGCAACCCATTCCAATGCCTCACCACCTTCACAGGAAAGAACTTCTTCCTTATATGCAATCTAAACTTCCCCTGTTTAAGTTTCAACCTGTTACCCCTTATCCTATCACTACAGTCCCTAATGAAGAGTCCCTCCCCAGCATCCCTGTAGGCCCCCTTCAGATACTGGAAGGCTGCTATGAGGTCTCCACGCAGCCTTTGCTTCTCCAGGCTGAACAGCCCCAACTTTCTCAGCCTGTCTTCATATGGGAGTTGCTCCAGTCCCCTGATCATCCTCGTGGCCCTCCTCTGGACTTGTTCCAACAGTTCCATGTCTTTTTGATGTTGAGGACACCAGAACTGCACACAATACTCCAAGTGAGGTCTCACGAGAGCAGAGTAGAGGGGCAGGATCACCTCCTTCGACCTGCTGGTCATGCTCCTTTCGATGCAGCCCAGGATACAGTTGGCTTTCTGGGCTGAGAGCGCACACTGAAACCGGCTCATGTTCATTTGCACATACACTGCATCCTGTGTCTAGCCCTGGGAAGGAACACACAGCTTTTCTCAGAAGAAGCTGGCTAACCCAGTGGGACCTATTCAAGCACAGAAATGATACTCCAGGCTGTCTCCATTTTTTTCTCAACTTCTAAAACACTTCCTTCCCCAAAAAACGCGGTGCCCTTCCCTGTCCTTAGCTCTTTCAAGCAGTTCTCTCCCCTTGCAACCTACTTCCAAAAAATCCCCTCTGTAGCCTGTTAGACACTATTCCTCTTTCTCCCAATCACTGCTCATGTGCAGAAAAAAATCTCTAAGCTGGAATGCTGGTGCAACACTCCCATCCCTGTGGCATCTACAGGAGGACAATTGGGGAAGGTATCTCCAGCTATGGTGTGTGTGATTGCCTGCTGCTGCCAGAGGGTAGGGCAGACGCAGCTCTGAAGATCCTGGTAGGGTACCAGGAAATTCTGAATTTGCCACATGGACTGGCAAAAAGCAGAAAAGCAGGATGTGACTGTAAAGCAGAAACCAAACAGCTAAAACGAGGTGAGTCTGCACTTGCCTTAACTTTCTGGCTGGTGGTGAGAAGGTGCTGAGATGCTGCCTAGGCTGGACATGTTGTTTGAATGTGCTAGGGCTACAACATGACCGTGTTGGCATTGCCCTGGAAACAGCAAGAAAGCCGTGCTCTAAAGGCTGCTTTACAAATGGCTGCCAATGGCAATAGGACATCTGGAAACCACATGAAAGCTGCAGATGGTGGAAATGTGTTACGTGGGAAGTATGTGAATTGCTCAGTAAGCCTCTAGGAACTGTGATGGAAACTCCTACATGGTAGAGATCTTCCTTGGGTGTCTCAGGAAAGATTTTACCATCACAGTGCAAGCTAGAGCTTACACTCATGCAAAAATATCAGTGTTATTCTGGATCGGGAGATTGAGTCACCTTTCAATTTTAGGTAAATCTCATGGGCAGTATGTGTGACAGAGAAACAGGAATAGAGCGGCATTTGTAGGTCACGTAATACAATCCCCTACAGCAGGTATAGCTGTGCCATTAAGTCCTGCTGACAAAGCAATCTCAACCTTGAATTTAGAAGCTATTTTACCACTGAAAAACTGTCACAGAGATGTGGATATTTTCTCAGAGTACTAAGAGGTATATGAGCCAAAATAACTTGAGTTTTTTATCTTGTCTTATCTTCTCCCAGTCTTTGGACAGTCGTGGAGGAAAAGATAAATCCTGTAACTTAAAATTATATTGATTTATTTTCACATTTAATATTTTCTGCTTAAGGTTGCATTATTTATAAAGGTTAAAGTCCTGTAAATTACTTCAGTACAGGCAGCCTACCACAAATTCTGTTCCTAATATGAATTGTACTGTGAACTCAGGGTGTTCTATGCTTTAGTCCTGGTATTTCTCTAAATTTGCTTCATTTTTCGTTTGCACTAGTTGTTCTAGTAGAATTTGGACTGAAGACTACTTCCATAAGAGTCTTAACCTCAAAGTTGACATAGGTATGTTTGAGAACTAGCTGTGATTCCCAGGTGAGGGGAATGAGAAGATAAACATTTGTAACTGATGAGTCTATATCACAGAGGCTGAAGTTCAATATGCTTGCACCTGCAGTCCTTATCTTTAACTGAAGTCGAGTAATTTTGGTAATCACAGAAAAGGCTAGATCCATCATTCTGAGGGATAACTGAGGTTTCAGTGGCCAAAAAATTAGCACCTCTCAAAGATGGCAGAGAATGGAATTACTGCAGCAACTGTTCCTGCAAGCATTGCCACTTATCGCCTTGGTTTTGACAAGAAGAGCTAAGCAAGGCTGCCCCCTTCCCCTAAAAAGATGGCTTGTGTGATCTCTCATTAGATGATGAAGGAATAGCTGAAGTGTTGTCTGCACAGGTCCACCTCTGAAAAGTTTAGAAGCAATTGAATATGATGTTCATGATTTTCCTTACAGATGTCACTCCTTTACCTTGATTTAATTCCTATAGCATCTGCTGGAAAACAGAATGGTTTAGACACGTGTATTCCTATTAACTAGCTAAGAGAAGTGTTCAGGCTCTGTTGGCCACTTCCCAGTTCCCAGAACACAGGATGTGCAGAAACTGCTCTGTCTTTGCTCTGTTGTTATAAGTCAGCATTTTCTGCTGATGACTTGACAGTAGCATATCCTCATGCCTTTCTGATTGGTGCCTGAAAGTGGAAATCAAATCAGTTGCAGGGTTTGTAGTTTATCTCTTCAGAAGGGACAAGAGGAAATGATGGGGAGAGAAAGCTGATTGGTTGAGAGGGAAGATTTTATGCACCCTATGAGGAAACACCACCTGAAGGAGTCTGTGGGCAGGAACTGTTTTCCAGAAGCCTTCATTGGATGTTTTGGATATTTTGGCTCATGCAGTAGCAGCACATGTGTAACAGTCAGGACTGTCTTCTGTCAGAGGCCCATCATATTCCAGACAGTCCTGCGCTTAGTTTCTTACTGCTGACACTGTACAAAACTGTCCTGTCTTTTGAGGAAGAAAGAATCATGTGATGGAGAAGGAGGCAGGGGAATAGAGGAGTGGATTAAAATAAATAGGCAAGTTAGTTTGTGTGCTTTTTGATCAGTTGATTTAAGGGGGGAGGAGAGAGAAAGCTTAAAATCACGCAGGGAAACTGTTGCCTTTCATACTGCCCTGGGTTCAGCAGTAGCAGTCATTTTTCTCCTTTTTAGTAGCTGGCGCAGTGCTATGGTTTTGACTTTCAGCCTGGGAACAGCACTGATAACACTGATGTTTTTAGTTGTTGCTCAGTAATGGTTACTCTGGCCAAGTACTTTCTGAGTCTCATGCTCTGCCAGGGAGGAGGGGAAGCTGGGAGGAAGCAGAGACAGGACACCTGACCCAAACTAACCAAAGGGGTATTCCATACCACAGCACATCATGCCCAGGATGTAAAAATGGGGGCAGTTACCCGGAAGGGCTAGATCACTGCTTGATTGGGCTGGGTATCGGTTGGCGGGTGGTGAGTGGTTGTATTCTCTTCCCTTGTTATTTCCCTTATCATTATTATTATTGGTGGTAGCAATAGTGGGTTTTTGTTATACCTTAGTTACTGAACTGTTCTTATCTCAATCCATGGGAGCTACATTCTTTCGATACTCCATCCCATACTCTGGGAGTGGGAGGAGGAAAGAAGGGGGAATGAACAAGGACTGTGTGGCTGATTTATGGCTGAGCTTAAACCACGACACATACCCATGTCTTATTTTCAGACATGTTATCCATTAGCAATAAAATAAATCCATATGCTAATTACAAACATTTTTTTTGGTGAATGCACATCTGGCAAGGTAGTGTTCAAACCCTGTCCTGTCTGACTGACCTGTGTGGCTGGCTTGAACTTCAGAAGTGGATTACATCTAAACCATGACCACTTCTGCATCAGGAGATACAGTTATAGATCTGTGAATGTGGCTCTATTTCCTTTTAAGAAGTCTACATTTTGCATCCGATAGTGGCAATTGGGTGTTCAGAGAAAACCTGTAGTTTTGCCATGGTACATGCATACATGGCTTCCTCCAGAGCTTTTGGTGAAGTATTCATTTTGCCTATCAGAAAAACTTTTTGCCAAAAGTTGGTTGGCCAAAATGATGAAACAATGCAAAGCCAGGAGTTGCCTCCCTCCTCCTGTGACTCAAGGTAAAGTGTCATTTTTACATGTTTAAAATACATATGCTAATATACAGATGGACAGTGTTGCTGACAGATTTGATTTATGTTGATTTATGCAGATTGCTACTGAAAAGCTAAGACCCATTAAATCTATTTCTTAACCAAGCAATAGAGGGTTTGCAATACACAAGTACACTGAGCAATGATTGCAGGCTGACAACTAAAATATTCTGGGAAACTAATCGGGGTTGTAAGGAAATCTTATGGTATCATGGTAACATGGGCCTAGAGACAAACACATCTAACTGCTTGGAAAGCACCAGGTAAATTCTAATCATAGGTAGCATGAGCTGTGTTTCATTGTCCTCTAGACCTCACAAATGCACCAAGGCTATAGCTTATCCCTACTACAGTTTCACCTCTCTGGATGTCATGCTTATTTTAACCTGATGGTTTTCCATTTTTTTTTTCAATAGGCAGGCTCCCAGGGAACAATCCAGTGAAGATGTGGACCCTGTATCCTTGGTTTAAGCCTACTGACAAGGCATGGGCTCTTTCCAGCAGTGTTTCTCATGGCTTGCTTAGAAGAAGCCCTTAGTCACCTAGCAATCTACTATGGAAAATTATCATCTATTTTTAGAATAGTCAAAAGTTTGGCTAATAAGAAATCTCTTTGGAGATGGAGGACACACAGAAAATGCTTCTTATATTTGAAACGAAATGTTGTTCCTAGGCTGTAACTTGAAGGGAGACTGACAATGTTAAGTTGCTATTAACAAAGCTGCCACAGGCACTGACAGTATTTTTTGTTGTTTCTTAAAATTAGTTTTATATGTCAGGGCTAATAATATTGGAAGGGCTTCAAGTTGGCTGATTTGTTCATGGGCAAGGGACTGTCAAAGAAATTACTCCTCTACAGTAAGCTACGTACACATCTAAAAGCTTCACACTCCCTCCATGTACCAACAAGAAAGTCTGATGATATGGAAGAGGAAGGACTCCAAGTGCTTCCAGTACAACATTGTTTGTAAGAGGATCTAGCTTCATTTTGAATGAAAATGCAGGTTTTTTAGGAACAGATGTGTATAAAGTGGCTGTAAATACATTAAGGCTAGGAATTAAGCGGAAGTAGCTTACTATGGAAATAACAAGTTTTTGATCAGCCTTTCTTAAGTGACATCAGTCTTCATATAGCATATCTAGTAATGCTTCTTTTTTTTCCACAGAACTTTAGTAATTTAGCCAAAGGGTTAAAGGACATGGTAAATAATAATAAACAGTAAGTAATAATACATATTTTTGATTAACATGTTCCTTGTTAATTACTTGTCCACTCTTTGAAAGCTGGAATAAAAGCAGTCCCCTAGTGATTTACGAAATGAGGGTGTGCTAAATTTATTTGGTGTCATGATTTTCTGTACTTACTGAAGTCTGTGTCATGACAGACTCAGGTTGTCTGCAGGTATGTATAACAGAAGCCTGCAGTGGCAAAAGTTTTGTTCAGCTGCATCAGTCACGCACTGGAAGAGAGAAAGCTAGCACTGAATTTGCATCTTGAGAAACCAGACGTTTGAGTTAAAGTGGGAAAATGCATGTTAAGGCATTAACCCTTTGAGTTACAGCTTTACAAATGTCTTTGCTCATAAACATGTTCTTTCTCTTTGTTCTGTGGAGTTGTACAAGAAGACATTTGGAAGACTTTGTTTCTTTCATTATTCCATGATATTGAAGCTGTTCTTGGATTAGGATATCTTCCTGCAAAATTGATGGTGGTGTGGGAGTTCGTTTATGTGCAGAAGTGGATTGCAAACCTGAGGTTTTGTGACCACTTTGTTCTGAAAATTATGTGTTTAAAAATAAATAAGGTATGTAACCCACTTCACTCAGTTTTCTTCTAGTGGGAAGCTGACCTGAAGGCCTTGGATTTTTCCTGTGCCTTGGTCAAGAGACAAACAAATTTAAGTTCACAGAAAGAGCTATCTTTATTACTGCTGCATCTAAAATAGAGCAATATATGGGGTTTTATTTGATAAGTCATTTCAGTGTCTCCAAGCTACCATTATGGCTTTCTGTGAAAGCCTGTAAAAATAAAAATATCTTAGACAAAAATAACACTCTCTCATTCTAACACTGTGGAGTGTCTCAGTGTGTGTTTGGCACATCCTCTGAGGCTGTACCAACAACAATCTGAAATAGGCTACTGTAAAAGACGAATCATAAAAATAAGCAGTATTTAGTGTCTTGTCCTGTATCCTTTGAGGCTTCTGACATGTACTGACTAAGTATAATTCACTGTGCTCATAGGATAAAATAGTGGGCATTAGAGGAGGTTGTGCAGTGATTGTCAAGGTCAAAGTCAGTTCTGCAAAAAAACCCACTGAATCTTTGTTCTGTTAAACTGTTTCACAAAACCTGATAACAAAGAGCAGCTGCATGGTTCTTTTTCAGATGTACTGTGCGGATTTCAAATTTCTTTTGACACACGGTAGTAAAACATGTACATATAGGTTTTGTGATAGAAGAGCATTTTGCAGGCTCTTGGTGTGAATATGTGTAACTTCATCAGAATAAACAAGGTGTATGTTATCCTCAGAACTAAGGGACATTGTTTAAAACCATCTTTCCTAAAATCATCTGCCTTAAAGACTGCAAGAATACTTGAAGATGTTTATTTTTTGGGCAAACTACTATAAAATGCACTTTTTCAGCCCGTTTGAGATTCAGTGTATGCCTTCACAAGCTAGTCTTTCATATGCCATGCAGAATGGTAACACTTTGGACAACAAAAAGACAACCAGCGGTTTTTGGAGGTCTGTAGGAGTGAACCAGCAGCACTGACCCCACTGCAGGTGAAGCACATCACCGAGAGAGCCCTCTTTCTGGTTTGTTTTCAGTTTCTCCAGAGGCACCAGATGGCAGCATATTTCCCTCACTCGAGTGTGATCTCATCCTCTCGGATTCAATCCTGGGATCATCAGGCTTTGAGGCAGTAAGCCGCAATGACCTCAGCTGACCTGCACCTCCTCTGTCGCCACCTGCTCTTTTTCCCCACTTTCGCTGGATGCACGGAAGTGAACACAATCAAGGCTCTTGAAACTGCCGTTTCCATTTGCCTGTGCAGGTCTGAGAGTCCGTAAGAATCATCAGCATACAGGCATGAGAAAATTTAAACCCAGGGAGTATGGCTCCAATGTCTAAATTTTCCATATCCTCTAAATATCATGTAACATGCAGCTTATTTGATTTTTCTTTGTAACTACCTCCTCTTTCCCATGTACACCCATGCACCATGTGATTCTTGTTTACAAGCAAGTTTTGCTTATGTTCTTTTCTACCAATGTTGTATTCTCTGAATCTTGTAATAATATTTCACTGTACACCAGTTATGGGTGCCTAGCTATGTGACTAGGCTTGTAACCTCTGTAGCAAGAATTCTGTTCTGCACAAATAGGCTGAAACTGGGCAGGGATTTTGAGAACTCTGCAAGCTTTGTTTTCTTTTACAGTTACAGGTGTGACCTAAAGCTTCATGGGCTGGGAATTCTGTTGTTACACTGCCCTCTGTCCTGTTTCTTCCCCTCATTCTCCTGTTCTTGCTGATAACTCCAATGCTGTTTTACCAGTGGTTTTGTTGTAGAAGTAGAAATCCCAAACCCACAATGTTTAGGTGTAGCAAAATCATCCACCTTTGAACTCTGAACCTGCAGCATTGGGATGCAAATGTTTAATTACTTGAACTATGTGACTAACATCTACAGACAGCAGAAGAAAGGCTATTTATCCTAAATAGGGCTGGGCCCCAGAGGGTGAAGGAGGCGTAGCCCTGGCTGCTGCTGTCTTCCACTGTTACTCCATTGGGTTGCTGGTGTTTTTGCTGTGGTGACTCCGTTAATGCTTTACAAATGCAATGAGCTCAGCACTAAACTATTTGTGGATTGTTTAATTTATTAACTTCTGACAAGCAGCCCACTATTTCTCTGAAGAACATATGTGACAAGGGAATATCTTTTTTTTCAATTTTTAAAATTTCAGCCAAATTCACCATGAGTGTCACAAGATACACACACTAGTTACTTCAACAGCTCCACCCTTCCTCTTATTCAATACCAAAAGTTATCTGTAAACAAGCAGGAAAGAGAGAGGGAAAAGAACTTCTCAAAGGAATTAATAGAAATCTCGTATGATGAAATGGTTAGGCTGCATAAATTCGGAAAAGTGTTATTTTCTTCTTTTAAAAATACCCTAAAAAAGGGGGGGGGGGGTGGGTGGGGTGGGTGGGATGGGATAAGATTCCCTCTATTTTCTTTTCTTTCACTTTCTTGTAGTAATTTCTTTCCAGTTCTGTTTTTCCTGCACTTTGGTATTAGCTAATATGTCTCCACGGTTTTTAAGCATGGATGCAATCCCTTGTTGCTTTGCAAAGTGGAAGAAAAATTAACTGTAAATACTTTACTAACACTGTAATTACTAACCAGCACCTTGTTTGAGAAAGATAAGGAAGTACCTGTGATGAGAGGAGAGGAGGTGTTGAGAAGGTAAAAAGAATGTCTGGTGTCACTCTGTATGGGTCATTACAGCTTGGAACTGTGACAACTAACCGAAACATGGGGACTATAAACAGGAATGCAGTGAGCATTAACTGCACAAGAAGAAAAAAGCAATATAATTTGGCACTCAGTAAAACTTGTATCTGATGTACAGCTGTCTGTGCAAATCTCACCACCATCCTGGAAGATTTCTGTACTTTCCCACTATGTTTACCTCTACCTATAATGAATTATGAACAGTATAATCTCTGTAAGCTTTGATTCTTACTCAGTAGAATTGGCTAAGATAGATCTTGTTAATCCTTTACATATGAAAGATGCAAGTATCCTCCTACATATAAATTACAGAGAGATTTGTTTGTTTTGTGAAGTATAACTGCTATCAACCATTCACAGATGGCATCTTGCACGGTAAGTAAGTGAAATATGTGTTAGGAACAAGCTGATGAAATCAGTGCTTCCCCTTGCTGCAGTCCAGAATGAAAATAGAGCAAACATGGCCAAATTCTGCCTAGTAGCATGCATCGTGGTTTTGTTTCTAGACTGGCATGGCTTACTGACTAAGGACAATGCATCTGTGAAAATTCAGGCATGCAAAGAAATGTACATGTTAGCTTTGAATGGACTGAGATATGGACCTTGGCTGTTTTGCAGCAGAAACATACTGACTTCAACACTGACTTCAAGCCCAGTCTTCACTCCAGGGACAAAATATTTCAGTCTGGTATGTGACAGAATGTAACTCAGCACACTTTCCCTTTTGTGTATACATTATTCCATGTTGTATGCAAAACGTGGTGAGCACCCTCAAAAGGTATCCCCTGAAAGTAAGTTTACAGTTTCATGTTTTGACCCTCCTCATTTTCCCTTCCTATTCCTGTAACATTTCTCGTACAGCCTCAGCCATAGACAACCATTGGTTGGGTGGTTTTTTTTTTTGCATAGCTGACAGTGACAATTCTGTTAGCATATGATGTGGGAAGGAAGCTGCAAAGAGCAGTTGGGTAGAGAAAAAAGTGTTTGGGAAAGAGCTTATTTAAATGCTCTACATCCAGAAAGTGGGGAAAAGTAGGCATTCAGTTAGGAGGCACAAAACAAGATACACATGGCATAAATTTTGAGGGTTTTTTTTTCCAGGGACACAAGAATACCAACTGTTAAAAAGCTTCTGCCACTTATCATATTACAGTGACAGGAATATGATGACATACTGTGTATCATTTCTCTTATGGTGTCCATTCTTCACAGAAAAAGCTACAGTTATTGCAAAGGGCAAGTCAGTCCCATTCCAGCCCCACTAGCCCAGGCTGTTCTGAGTTGGACTAAATCTTGTTCCTGTTAATACAGTGAATTTAGGGGTGCATGAAGACACCTTTAGTAAATAAAGACAATGTTGTATTGTGTAGGCAAGGAGGTTATAAACTCGTCCTTGCTTAGTTTGTTTTTTTCTCGGGAGAAATTGAGTTTGCTTAAACTTACACTGTATCTTCAGTGAGTGTTCCTTAGCAGCTGAATTAGCCTTACTCCAGACATCCAATGAGTCTTATGCAGAGGTCTCCTCCACCTAAATGGGAACAGGAGTACATCAGCCAGCAAAAACATTAAATGGATTTACAAGTTTAATGCTAACAGCCAGAGAAGGAAGACTGGATAAATGGGGTTTACTCAGTTTGCCCTTAAGTAAAACAGGGTACAGGGCTTCATTTAGAAAGACCCCCTAGTAGAGGAAAGAGGTATAATTTGCCAATGAAATACAGGGTCTTGGATGATTTGTGCATTGTTTATTGCAGCTTTTACCCCTGCAGCCGGATTCTCCAAACTACTATTTAGTCTTTTCAGTGAAGACTTCAGAAGGGATTTTGTAAATGAAAAACCACCCCAAACAAAAGTGGCATGGGGTGAAAGACTGCTGTATATATATATACTATATATATATATATTTTAACATATATATATATTTTAACTATATATATATATTAACAAATTCAAACAGACATGGCTTTTTTTCTTCCTTTTAAAAACAATCAAAGAAAACAACCCCCCATAAACCCAGAAAAACACACCTAATACATTCCAATATCACTCATTCAGGACAGAATCAGTATTTTCCCCCCAGACAAAAAAAGAAGTCACCTTTGATTTCAAGTATATAAACTGGATGCTATATATAAATTTATCATCAAAGTATAGGGATGTGTGGGTATGTTTTTGTGTATGTGTGTGTTTACATACATACATGCACATAAGATGTATTTATACTTCATAAGTGTCCTGGGTTCAGCTGTAGCAGTAATTTTATTCCTTCTTAGCAGCTGGTGCAGTGCTGTGGTTTTGAATTTCAGCCTGGGAACAGCGCTGATCACACCGATGTTTTAGTTACTGTTCAGTAATGTTTAGTCTGACCAAGGACTTTCTGAGTCCCATGCTTTGCCAAGGAGGAGGGGAAGAGGTGCTGATTTCTTGATGGATGTGAATTTATAAGTGACTAGAAAAAGGCAGAAGGGTATGTGGTCACACACGTGTGGACATACCTTTGCACCATTCCCTGGGAGTATCCAAGCAGATGAGGCTTTGCCCCAGAGTTGCAGGGTGCGCAACCCTACCTCCCTTTGGCTGTTGGGAATTTAACTGAACTTCTGGCTTAATTAGGAAAAGAGTAACTATTTCAGTGTTGAAATATTTGGATTGTATGGATGAGATTGGCCAGCACACATGTACAACGGTTTTTGCGGTCGAAACCAGAGTTGTCTAAGTGGACTTCCCCCAGATGTACACTTGACAAAAAGCTAAGGGAGATCGCCTCAACCCTAAACCAAAGGTGGCTTCCTTGCTCCTGCGCTGACCCGCGGTTCCTTCCTCATTCCACAAGCAGGCTCCTGGCTGGGACAGCTCTCCTCCCGGCTCACTGGATAGCCTGTCATCTGCCTGCGCCTGTGGTGAGGGGCTGGCGGCGGGGATAGAGGAGAGGGGACGCCGGCTTGCGGTGCTAGGGAAGTGGGATTTCTGTCAGAGGACGGGGAGAAACCAAACCCATCGCTCCAAAAAGTAAGATACTTATAAAAAGCTCTAGAACTAAGAAGGGGGCCTGTGCGTCTGTCAACCCGACCCCATCTGGGTGAGCAGAGGAGCCCTTCTGAGAGCAGCCTTGTTGCTGAGGGGTCGGGGCGGTGAGCCGGTGCCAGAGGGGCTGCTCCTGGGGCCCGCCATTACAGACCGGCTCTCCTGAGGCGGCCTCCTTGGGCCGCGGGAGAAGCGGCAACCGCAGCCAGCCGGGAGGAGGAGGAGGAGGAGGAGGAGGAGGAGCGGAGGGAGGAGGCAGCGCTGGCAGCCGGGCGGGGAGGGGGCATTCGGCGCCGCGGAGGAGGAGGACTAAGATGGCCACCAGCCGCCGCGGGGAGCGGCCCCGTTCCCTCCGCCCCGCCTCGCGCGGCCCCCTCGGCCTGGCCCGGCGTTGATGGGGCCAGAAGGACCCCAGCGCTTGGACGCTGCAGCGGTGGCGGTGCCTCCCGCCGGAGCCCGCCCGGGCCGCAGCGGGGGAGCCGCCCTCCCGGCCCGGCCCACACCGCCCGGCCGCGGCCACTCCGTCGCGTAACCCCCCCCTACTCCCGACTCGTGCCCGCGGAGAGGAGCGGAGAGAGACGAGCAGACGAAAGGAGAGACCACCCGCTGCCCCTCCGCGGCCCGGCGGGCCGGGCCGGGCACGGCACAGCGGCACCGACGGAGACCCCCACCGCCTCCCGGTGAGTGCCTGGCGGCCCTGCCGCCGAGTCCCGGCGCTTTGTTGTACCGCCGCTGGGCCCGGCTGCGTCGCGGGGAGACCCACCGCCTTCCGGCGGGCCCGCCGCGGCAGGCTGCAGCCCCCGTCCCCGCCGGGGTACTGGCCCCGCTTGGGTCGGCTTGGCCCGGCCCGACCCGGCCGCAGGCCGCGGCGATAGCCCCATTCCCCGGGGATGCCATACGGGCTGGCGGCCGCCTCCCTCCGTCGCCGCCGGGTTGGAGGAGGGGGCGGCGGCGCAGGTGCCTCGGGTGATGGATCATTGTCGCTGCACGGGCAAACACCCCTCCATCCCCCAGGGGTTTTTAATGTTTTATTTCTGCGGCCGCTCCTTGGCCGCTGTGGGGCGGGAGGCTCGGTCCCGCTGGTCTGAGGGGGGCGGGCAGGGGTTGCGCGGGGCCTCAGCCACCGCGGAGACGGGTGAGGGAAACCCGGAGGGGTCGGCGGAGCCCGGCGGGCGCTGCTGCGGCGCTGGGCCGGTCCGGCGGCCTTTGTTGTGACTGGGGAGGGCGGTTTTCCGTGGGAGACCTGACGGAGGCAGCCCCTTGGCCCCAGCCCTCGGGTGTGCGGGAGGGCCGGCGGGGCCGAGGGATGGGGGGAGACCGCCCGCCGCCATGGGCCAGCGCGGGGACGGACACTGGCCCGCAGGTGGGCCGTCGAGTCGCTTTTTTCTCCTGTAATTTTATTTGTTATGTGGTTATTTTTGTGGCAGTCCTCGAGCTACCGACCCAGTGGTGCGTCAGGGACATTGAAGTTAAAGTACCCAGGAGATCCCCAGTGCGTCCTGGGGGACAGGGAGGTTGTGGCTCCTGAGAGGTCTGGAGCATTGTGTGGGGGGATTTGAGGAGAGGCTGAGGTACCCGCTGCTTGTCTTCAGCGTCCTGGGGGGTGATCCACATAGATGAAGAGGTTTGCATGGAGGCCAGTCAGTAGTGCTGGGTGCTGAGGCCCTGTAAGTTATTCACCTTGAAAGAATAGGTTCCTGAATTCTAGCTATGCTTGTGTATGCCTGCATAGAGAGAGACTTATGAAAGAAATTGTGCAGAGGATTAAATGTATTTTGACCTATAGTTTCATGGACAGTGTAACTGAAATTTCTTGGCTAACAAAGTAACTCTCAAGATTTCACTGTAGACCTGTGGGTCCTGGCCTAATTTTAATGATTGAATTTTGGTTACTTGGCAGTGTATGTTTGTGGCAAGGTCTGTGTGTGTCCATGTATTGGGTCATGTAATTTTACTATGGAAAACAAATGGTAGGCTTACTGTTAAGAAGAGTAAATTTCATATGCTGTACCAAGAACATGTGACCAGCTAAGTCATAAGTGGTGCTGGAGCTGTGTTGTTACCTGGTGCCTGTGCATGCCCCTGTGCACAATTATGGTTGTATGGCTGTATGATGTGCCTGAGCTCACAGATTCCCATGGATCCAGGCTGGTTCTGGAGGAAGCCCCCTTGATTGCATCCTTGGCACATTTTGGTGACCAGGTAGTGGCATCATGAAATAGGCTATATGAACAAACTGTACAGTTTGTGTGAACTGTCATTTCTGCAGTATTTTGCTTATCCGATGCAATGTTGGGAGACTTGCAGCATTTGCAAATATGAAAATTACAGTATGTGAATTGTTCAGTAAGCCAACCAAATCCTTCTCTATGCTTTTAGATTATAGGCAGGCATGTTTATGAAACAGAATGCTTTGGGCAGTGGAAATGTGCATTGATGTTAATATGGCATTGTGCCTTTGCTCTATGATCCTGGTTAAGAAGTGCTGATAATCTAACTTTGGCTGTTTATTTGGACTATGAGTAGGCATCTACACGGTATGTAGTGTTGATCTGTTCAGCTCAATTGGAGCCAGTGCTGAAATACTCAACACTATAGACAGGAACATGTTTTGGGTAGAAGAATGCCTCAGGTATCAGTGGTGGTAGACTAGAGATCAGTGAATGGTATTATTCACAATCCTCTGTGCAGTTTTTGGGCTGCTAGACTTGGAATACAAATGTAGTATGTTTTGGGTTACATGGTTGCAGCTCTTAGCCAGCTAGGTATCTATCTGATTCAAATCTAAGCAAGTTAAGCATAATACTGTTGTGTTTTTTAATATCTTAAGCAGCCATTTAAAAATGTGTTACATTTTTATCTCAAAGTTTAAGTAAGGGTTAGTATGTCCAGTCGATTGTTTATTTGCAGTTTGATGCATTGAGATCAGCTACGTGATGGTATTGTGTGGCACAATGTGAAAGGAACTTCTTTCTCTACAAGCAATAACAGAAAGAGGCTAAGTAACAAAATTATTGTAATTTCAACCTGGAAGTAACAGGTTTAGTTAGAAGGTTATGTTAGCTTGTTCCATCTTGCTACATGAATTGGCTGAGAAGATGAGCTAACAGTCATCTGAGTGGATTTGAAAACCTTGGTACTTTACTCTGTTTACTGGAGCTGTACTGCCAGAAGTATACACTGCAAGCAGGTCTTCAGGAGGTACTGATGTGTGTTGCTATTATAGTAAGACTGGCAGATGTAAAATGCGTTGTGAATTCTTCTATTTTGTAATTCTCTGCAAGTGTTCAGTTGGAATTTTTAGGGTATGGAAGACTCCTGGTATGCTTCATGTGCAGAGTATGGGGTGAGTGTGGGCATATGTTCTGCTTGCTTAGGACTGTCATGAGATTGTTTGGAAACTTTGGTGTTAGAGCATGGAGTTTCACTTCCCAAATACTGATGTTAGCTGTTTTGTAGCATTGGGTTGTGGGAATTTACTTCTGTTTCTGAAGATGTGCTCAGATGAGGAATGTAAAGAAAAACCAGTAGTTCCTCCCTGTTAAATTGCTGAAGGACAAATCTGCTGATGTTGATTAGCAGTTTAGTTTATGTTTGTGAGTGATTTTAAGTTGCTGTTGCAAAATAGTGGAAATACTGTTTCAGCAGTTGCCTTTGACTTGCACGACCTCCTGCTGTAACAAAGTTTTGTATCATTTGTCCAAAATAAACATATTTCGGAGAGGGCGGATACGGTATACTATGAGGAACCATACATCTCAGTCACAATTTACCCTGTAGTGCTTGCCTTTCTGATCATTAAAACTGTGGAAGTCTGTTCTTATGGTATCTTACTGGAATTAAACTTGCATTTTGAAATGGGGAATAGAATCTGTCTGTAGTACAATTTTTGGTTATGTGTGTAGGGGGAAAATAAATGATTTCTTCATGGCTTTAATACTAAAACTTTTAACTTCACTGGTTTCCTCCTTGATTCTTTTTTGTTGGTGGTGTTGCTAAGTGCAATAGTACAACATTTAAAATGCCCAACTTGTGACAAATACTCATGCTATTAGTTTCTTTGAGTTATTTGCAATACTGATTGTTTTAAAAAAAATCTTATTTGTTGCTGCTTATGTGTCCTGAGGGGCCTACAACTTGGGTTGTAAGTATGAGCCTTCACACACCCTTCAGTGTTGAAGGGACTGAGGCACACTGATGTAAGACTGTCACGTGTCTTGCAACAGCTCACTTCATTAACTTTGTAATTTGGTTTCCAGTTTTCATCTTTTAATAAACAGTTTCACTCTTGTATAACTCCTGTTATCTTCTATTGAAGACTTTATATCCTGCTTCTGGGCTGTTTACACCTTGTCCAGGCTGGGCAAAAGAGGACAGAATATAATTAGAAGGCCCCTGTGCATATTTGTTTTTACCAGCTGCCCCACAGACAGTATAGAAAGCATTGGTGTTTCCTATAATCCTGTTTGCACTCTCATTGCCAAAGCTTCTGAGGTTATGTATGAAATTCTGCTGGTGGCTTGTGACATTTTAAGTGAAGTCATTGGTGAGGATGTGGGAGTAGCATCTTGACTTGGGTGATAGCACGGCAAACTTTGCAAGACTGAGTATGTATTACTGGTGATCCAGCCTGGAGAGCATCTGTTTGGCAAGCAACTCATGTTTTGTGATGCACTAGTGCAAGTTTCTGCTTGTTGCTCACTTCCCCTCTTGTTCTGTGATATTATAGGTAAGTGCATACAGCACCTTGTGTTTGGGCAACCTGTTGGATGGTGGGGATGACTATTTAAGCAAAGTTAGATGATCTGTAGCACAGTTGTTGCATATCTTGCTTTGTCTTTATGCTAATAATGTGTCAGAGCTTAACAGAAGGAGGAATAAGAAATACTGTATTAAACTATTGGGTTAGTACTGTGTAACATTTTGTGACTCCAAGTGGCTTGTTTACACTCTGCATGTTGATTTAGAACTCACCTGTAATTACAAGGATTTTGTTGTGAATGGTGAAGGGGGAACAATCTTTAGCTAATTCTTTACTCAAGTCTTTTGTAAGTGAAGATGACATGCACCTTTTGGGGTGTTTTTTTTCTGTGAACAGCTCTGGGGCAAAATTTTCTGATTTCTGTTCTATCTGGAAATGTGCACTGGACATACTTTTTGCCAACTGTTCTGATGTTTTTGTAATTTTGAATGACAGCAGGGAATCTTTTTTACTTTTTAATTTTTCTTGCCCCACCTGTTGAACAAAGCTGTGAGCATGGAAGTAAAACTGTCTGTATTGAGATTTTGGGGGAAAAATTTGTTTGACATTTCTTTGGACTTGGATTATTCCAGTGAAATCTACATGTCGTGTTTTGGGATCTTTCCTTTATGAGGGAAAATGGTTTTGGTTGCTTTGATGGCTTTGTGTTTCATCAATGCCCTGTGATGGTTTTCTGCCTGTCTTAAGCATGTGACTTCTCATGCTTCTGTCATATTGCAGAATGGGACCAAATTTGCAGAACTTATTGTAGCACATGTAAAAAAGTATCTTCTAAAATTTCTAAAGTAATAAAACAGTGTTATGCTAGGAAATAGTGAACTGTGTGGAAGAAATGAACGATAAGGGATGTTGAATGGTACAAAGTCACATAACTTCGTATTTTTGGGTAAAAAGTAATGTAGGAGAAAGATGGATGCATCTGAATTATAGCAGTCAGATATGCATTAAAAGACTGCTTAGTTCTTATGTATTCACAAATACTGTTATTTCCATGTCATGCGATTTCTTACCATGCTACAAGGAAAAAGCTTTGAGCAGGTTGGCTAACTTAGTGTACAGACAATAATACATCTGAAAACACATGAAAGAAGTGGAATTTCCAGATGGCTGATTTCATCTCTTTCTTCCTCTAGAGAAATTACAATATTGCACTGAAAATACGTAAGAGTGAAACTTCCACTTTTTCAGGTTGGGTGGGTATTCCTTAGTTACATGCCTAGCTTAAGCTTCTTGTGCCGAGTCTAAGACATCTATCTTAGAGAAGTCAGACCTTTTGGAGATGGCTTTTGCCTGCTTTCTCCCAGCAACTTTTTCTGTGAACTTCCTAGTTGGTAAAAGAAGTTATTCCCTCTCTTGAATATTTTTTTTTCTAATGGTCATGTGAGTTTTGGTTTTGGATATGTGTATAAGGCTTTCTAGTGAAAGGTTTCAGAGTAGGGGAGCAGTTACCAAAACTGATGCTTAACTTACAGCAGCTGTGTCAAGTGAGCAAATAGAGCAAAAACTTCAGAGCCTGCAGTTTGGTGATGATGAGATAGGCACGTAGCTAGAAAGGGAAGATGTTCCAGCATATACCTTAGATGTTTTTTAGGGTCCTTCATTTTTGGGACAGTGTGACTTACATGAAAATGTGCATCAAGAGCTCTTAAAAATGATTATCTGCCTTTCTATTTCACTACTAGTTTTGTCAAAGTTATTGCTGTGCATTGGGTATTAGAAACTAGCTCTACCTGGACTGTTTTGCAGTTTTTTTGTCAGTATTGCACTGACAGGTGGAGTATTGGTGAAACTGAATTATGCTTTATGTTCTTACATTACCAGATGATTTATTATTTTCAAATGAAGACATAATAAAAATCTCTGTATAATTCAAAGCAGGATGGTTTGATTTGTGTAAACTAGTAGCTGATGGGATGTTGCTTCAGAAAGTAGAGTGTATTTGAATGTCATGGTGATAAGTAGTGTTGCTTGAGGCACCTAGCTCTTGCTATGAACCAGAATCTTAACTCGCAGCTGAACTGTAGTATAAAAAAGTGCCTTGTACACCAGGGGATTCCTAAAGTTTGTGTTTGGTTACTTGAAGTGTAAGTATATCCTTTTTTTTTGTGTGTGTAATTTGAGATTATGAAGGGAAATTGCAGGACTATAAAAATGATTGTGGTGTTGTAGAGTGGTTTGTTTTGGAAGTGACCTTAAAGATCATCTAGTTCCAGCCCCTTGCCACAGGTAGGGACATCTTCTACTAGACCAGGTTGCTCAGAACCCCATCCAGCCTGGCCTTGAACACTGCCAGGGATGACGCAGCCACAACTTCTCTGTGCAACCTGTTCCAGTTCTTACCACTCTCATAGTAAAGAATTTCTTCCTAATATCTAACATGAAACTACCCTCTTTCAGTTTAAAGCCATTCCCCCTTGTCCTACCACTGCATACCCTTAAAAAAATTTCTTCTTCAGCTTTCTAGTAGCCCTCTTTTACGTACTGAAAGGCTGCTATAAAATCTCCCTTGATACTTTTCCAGGCTGAACAAGCCCAACTCTCTCAGCCTGTCTTCACAGGAGAGGTGCTCCAGCCTCTGATCATCTTAGTGGCCCTTCGCTGGACTCACTCAAGCAGGTCCACATCCTTCTTACGTTGGGACCCCCAGAGCTGGACACAGGACTGAAGGTGGGGGTCTCACAAGAAGGAAGTAGAGGGGCAAGATCACCTTCGCTGACCTGCTGGTCACGCTGCTTTTGACACAGCCCAGTATAGAGCTGATTTCTGGGCTGAGAGTGCACACTCACATGAGTCAGGTCATGTTGAGCCTCTCATTGAGCAGTGCCCCCAAGTCCTTCTCAGGGCTGATCTCAATCCATTCTCTGCCCAGCCCATATTTATGCTTGGGATTGCCCAAGTTCAGGTGCAGAATCTTGCATTTGGCCTTGTTGAACTTTGTAACGTTCCCATGGGCGAATGTCCAGAAGGTATGCTGTAAAACAAACAAAAAAATGCACACAGAGAGAATGCCTATGCTTTTTCATTAAAAATATGACAGAATATTGACTTAGGTTGGTCAAAAAACTTATTTTAAAAGAGTTTTTGAGGGCTTGGATGATGGAGAACCCCAAAAGGGAGAAAGACTGTTCAGAATGCCTCAGGGAGGGTAAAGATCATTAAGAAGGTTAATCACATAGAAGTGCACCTGGCATCATCAGCCTCACCTTTTGTCTGAGGGTTATTAGACTGGCATGGAGTACTGGCCTTTAAGCTGTTCATGGTAGGTGGACTGCTTTGGTTGTATAATATGGTGGCTTCAGTGGCAGTACTAGTTTAAGTGGATCCTGCACCCAAACTGTGGTGAGCAAGGGATAAGGCTTTAAGTTTTCCTGTGTGTGTTTAAAATCTGAAGCTTCTGAATCCTCACTGAATGTGAGAGGGTGTGCTTTAGTGCTCTGACTGGAACAGGAGAAGAGAGTGTTTTCACTGCAGGCTGGTGATAACTGGACTGCTATTCACTGTTTTTATGCTCAGATTCACCAACGCCATAGCATTCAGAGTGCCACCGATGATCTTGGGACTTGTCTCTGCAGTTGTATTCTTGCCAAGACTTACTTCTAGTGGAGTTTTATGGAGGTCCTTGGGTCTTCATGTGAGAGCTGGGGACGAGATCAAGGCCTTGCTTTGTACTTGCGTGAATGCACAGAGTACAGAATGTATTGCGTAGTAGAATGACAGACAAAGCAGATAATGAGTGTGTTTCTTAATGCAAAAATTGAGCCTTTTTTTTGTTCTCAAGGTTGCTAATCTAAGAGTTAAAATGTCACAGTGCAGGCCCTCAGTAGTGAGATTGAATCAAGTTATGTCTTTTAAAGCTTTAAGAGAATGAAATAAATTGATTTCTTTTTTGATACTTTTGAGTCTTAGGCATGCAGTTGTCATTTTTTCCCCACAACTGTGAGGGCTACAATGATTTTGGAATCTTCACATGGCAAGATGCTCAGAATTGGGACGTCATGAATATGATGAGACTAAGAAGGATGTGGTCAGAGCCGGTATTATGCTTGTCTTCACTGTTTTTCTGCCTGATAAAGTAACTGAAGTGGACTTAAATTAGTTTTATTTGGAAGTTTCTTTACACTTGCAGAAGAAAGGATGCATCTCTGAACAGGCAGAAGTAAATGTTTGTTATAAGCAGTCATGTGGAATAGGCACAGAAGCAGTTTTGCTGTTGCATCACAAAATAAATGCTAATACTTGAGTCAGTAGCAATTGAGCAGTGAGCCACAATAGAAATGTAAAAACAAAGTCTCTCTGGATATGATCTAAGAGGATGCTAATTCGCTTGTTAATTAGGTTTGCAGAAGTTTCTTTTTCACAGTTCTAAGTGGTGAGAATAAGCTGATGAAGAATATTTAATTTTGGTTTTGAGTGGCTCATGAAGTAACCAGGATGTATCTCTTCAAGCTTTTTGTTATTAGAGAGTGTAAAAGCACAGTACCATCACTTCTTATTTGACTGTGGTAACTGCTGGAGACAGAAATATTTTGCTTGCAGTTTCTTACCAGGAACATAACCATGTTCCTAGCAGTGTTGGATCAGGAGCAGGGGGGCAACCTTTTGCTGTCTCTTTGAAATCCCTTACAATTTTACTGGTGTACTTAGGGAGACAGAAATCTGGATATGCTATATTTGTAGCTGGATATTTTTTTTTCCCAGTTACTTGCACAGTTTCTTTGTGTGAATTGGAAGACCATACTGGTTAGTTAAACCACCTAAAACTGTAACCTATTCTTATTTCAGTAACGCACATATGTTCTTATGTGTATGCTTCAAATACACATGATAATCTGAATGTTTGGGTTTTTTTGGTTTGTTTTTTTTTTCCAATAAATGGAAACAGAGGAGGTGTATGTATTGCAAATCATGTACTTAGAAAAATGTTTTGTTTTGTTTTTTTTTTTGTCTAGTTATAAATGTCTTTAAAATTGTGATCTTTGTACAAGGAGATCAATATAGTTGATATTTTTCTGGAGCAGCTCAGATTGAATAGAGACTATACCAAGGTGAAGATTTAGCTTCCTCTGCCACAGGCAGGCTAAATTTGAAGGATGACAGCTCCCATCTTTTCTGCTTATCCTCTTTTCTATCACCCTTTGAGGGTGAATTTGAACTTGCAGCCTGAGTAACGATGAACATTTCAAATGAAAACATAAGCTTATATAAATTGTTAAAAAAAAAGAATACCACTATTAGCAGGTGTTCATATTGTGTGGAGTTCAGTTCAGGTCTGTCTTGTCGCATTAAGCTGAGGGTTGTGGTGATGAAGTGTATCTGCCTTCTGTAGTACTACTCAATGCTGCCTTTGAATAGGAGAGTATCTCAAACACTGCACGGCCATGGGCAATTGAAATACATTCTTGATTTTGGTTAATCTCCCTGTAGCTCCACATTAGGTTACCAGGGAAGTCTACCAGTCTGTGAAGCTTTATGATGGAGTGTCAAATGTTCTGCATCCAGAAACTGATAGTCTCTTGCTCTCTGTTGTTTATAAGAGATGAAGGTTACTTCTTGGGGCTTTCTTGCAATATGGTGTCTTTATAACTATTTCTGTGAATGGCTGTACTAAGAAGTTACACAGGGTTCAGCTGTGGTTTGAGACTATTTGGGTGTCTACATGGAGAGGCAGGAATGGATGTATGCCAGGCTTCTTTTACTTTCACAGCCTGTCTCTGCAAATTTTTCCTTAAAAGTGTGCTTAAAGAAGCATGGTGAACTTTGTGTCACTTCCAAAAATGCATTTAAAAGTTATTTTATGTCTTAGGTGATGTCCAAAATGCCCAACAAAACCAGATGTTTTTAGCAGTCCTGTATTATAATATATTGCAAAACTCATATATTTGGTGATCTGAGAAAGGCTCTCCAGTATCTGTGGGTGTCAGGGTGGTGTTGAAGGGTTTATTTTAGCATTAATGGTGGGGCAAGACTTGGGTTTAACAGACTGACCACAGTTGTCTTTATTATGTGTTGAGAGGAAGGACTCATCTTAAAATTTGATTTCATCTAGGACAGTTTGAATACATCAGAGAAATGTTGGTTGGAAGAGACATCTGGCAGGACATTTGCTAGCATATTTTAGCTGGAAGGATGGGGTTTAGAGACCTGACTTTGTACAGGAAGAAATAAGAGCTGGTGAGTATGGGATGAGTTTTTGATGTACTTCAAGCAGCAAGTTAAGACATGAATCTTTCAAGTGCACTGTGAAGCACTGTGGCAGTTAGGCAGAGGGTGATCTTTTTTTTTTTAATGATTTTTTTCTTTTTTGATATGATAGTGAAAATAGCAGGATCATTCGTTATTTCATGGGATATCAAAGTACTGTATATTTTACTGTAACATTTTCACCATTAAGCTTTCAACTGGTCTATTTGTTACATGTCTGTTGTGTTCGATGTGGGTGTGGTGGGCAGCAGTGACTGGTGTCAGTGACTGAAAGGTCCTGGTGGTGGCTGATGTAAACCTTGTTGGCAAGGTAGCACAGCATGTTAAAGGGTCTTACCTCTGCCAAGAAGAAAGCAAGCTATTTTTGTGAATTTAAACAAATTGGTTATAAACAATAAGGCTTCTTTGACCCTTTTACTTTGCTCAAGGAAGTAAGCCTGCAATTAATCAGAGAGAGGGGAGCAGGAGCTCAGTCAGGAACACTGTGACTTGACTGAAAGTTTAGTATTAACTTGGAACATAGAAGAGTGGTGAGAAGTCATACTTTCTTGTTAAAACATTAAATAAGGTTTGGTAAGAAGTCTTTGAATGATGCAGGTTTTTAGAAGAATTGCATTGCTTGGGAT
This sequence comes from Melopsittacus undulatus, assembly GCF_012275295.1. NCBI lineage: Eukaryota > Metazoa > Chordata > Aves > Psittaciformes > Psittaculidae > Melopsittacus > Melopsittacus undulatus. The sequence goes on from NC_047533.1 coordinate 60,695,960, forward strand.
TAATAGATTGTCTTGATATTTAAAGAAAAAATATGGTAAATGCACAGTGTCGTGTTTTCTTTTTAATTTATGAAGACTCATGAGTAGTTTTCAGTATAACTGTTTCAGGAAGACATATTTGCCTGCATGAATGGAGAATGGAGGCCTGGTGAAGACTTTTATGATTTGTCTGTAATTTTTTCATTAATGAGTATTTCTGCTGTTCTTTATACTGGGCAAGAGGTATTTGTCTGCAAATATCTTGAAGAGTTTTGAGGAATTGTATTACCAAGTCTATTTGACCTTTTTCTTTTCCTGTCATGTTGATGACTACTTATATAGCCATGGCCAGTTTATCAGCTAACAAGTAAAATCTAGCAATAAAAAACAAACCCAATAAAATAGATCCTCTTCCCTCTTACTGCAGTTTCTTTGGTAGCAACAATTCAAAGGAAAAGAATAAAAGAACCGTCTGACAAACAAGTAATGAAGATTTTGTTTCGACCAGTTCACTATGAGTGATGGGGTAAAAGATAAGTTTCCTGTTGTCCTCCAGATTGCTCATCAGGTACTGTTAGAAGAATGTTTAGGCTGACTGTGTGGAGAGAGGAGAATCACACTGGATTGCTTTAGTGCTCAGAAATACGCTTTTCTAGGCTTTGCTTGTTAGGGCAATAACAGAGGGTGGTGTGTGGAACATGAGCCTTACTGTCCTTCATAGCTTGGTGTGCAGCCATGAGTCTGAGGCTGGCCAGCCGCACGAGACCCACAGGCTGCAGGAAGGACAGTTTTTGTGGCTGCTAGGTGAAATCATTGTCCGTAGGGGAAACTGTGGCCTAAGTGATTGGTTACTCCTCAACGCATGGGGTTTTATACTTGTGTTTATAAAACGCTGTTTAGTGGAAGTATGGCGGTGTTCATCATGTCCAATGGAGGAATCACGCTTTTCCTTAATTATAGCAAACTCTGCAAAAGTGAAGTGAATTTCATTACATGAGTTTCTTCTAATTTACCTTGCAGCTTTCTGCTTCTCATTTTTTCTGCTTCCCATTCCCTTTTATTTATGAGCTGACAATAAATGGCAGGATATAGCCTTATGTGCTTATGCATATTGTGTTACTGCTGTTCCTTATTCCTGTCTTACAGAAAGGAAATGGTGTTCTCACCCTCCCTTTTTTCATTGCTAGAGTATTTTGATGTTAGTAAGTAAGCTTCTCACTCTTCTTTATGCCGTTTCTAATGAGTGTTCCTGAGATGGGATTCCTAAGACCTACTAGAGTATTTTGAACAGGGCTCGGAAAAAGATGGCAAAACTTTATCATGAGATGGAGGCTTGTACTAAAAGTCTCAGAGTTATTTTCTAGGGTTTGTTTTGCAAGTTCTTGTTATTTTATTTTGAAGACTAGCTAGTATAATTCCCCCCCCCCCCCCCAGTAAAAATGCCTGGAAAAGGAGGATGAGAGAAAAGGACTGAGAAAATGGACCATTTCAAAGCAAGATCTGAAAAACCTGTCTACTGAAGCAGTATAATTATAGTGCCTGACATCTTTTTGCTGTCTGTGATGTCCTTTCTTAGTTAAAACCAACCATCTTTTGAAGAGTCTGATACTCCAGTGGTGATCTTTGGATGATTGTAATGTTTTTTACAGTAAGAAATTACTGTCTTTCCATATAGGCAGTGACATGTAACTGCATTGATTGCAACATCTTTTAGTGGAATGGAAGTATCTCTTTTAGAAAGATGTCCCATATAATGAGTGGCTTTGAGTTAGGGGAAAATCTGACATGTAATCTTAGCAATCTGTTCTTCTGGCCAGTTATTACTCTCCTAAGAGTTTTTTATTTCCAGACTGAAAGTGAGTTTGCTTACCTTCCCATGCATGTTGTAGTATTATCATCCACTAGGTCAAAGAGCCCTGTGCTGTGTAAACACAATCTGCACACAGAGAAGATGACCCAGTAGCTTTGAACTTTCTCTTGACCTTCAGTAATAAATTTAGCTTTCAGTGATAAATTAAATATATTTAAGTGGTTGGTAGTCATTATTTGTATTCTAGTTGTCCTCTTGAGTTTAAGACCCTTTAAAAAGAGTGACCTTTAGATATCTCAGGGCATTATGTTGCATGGAATAAAATTTCTTGTTTGCTTTGAAACCCTTCCTACCTTCCCCCCACATCTCCCCCAGCTTGGGGGCACCTGCTGCTGCATACAAGGGTCATATAAATCATGTTGCCATGGGTTGTTGGTTGTCCTTTTGGGATTTATGCTTTACCTACTCTGATCCCTTCTTCCCACTCAAGTTCGTTGCACGTAACCATGCATTTGACTGTACTAAAATGGATGACATTAGAAGGTTTGTTGTCTACAAACAGGTCCAGATAATGGTGTCAGTCAGCAGTTACCACGTATGCCCCCTGTGTGTTCATCTAGTTGTGTGTATTCCTGGTGATTGTTAAGATATTGGTTGTATTAGCTGGTGTACCTTTAATGGGATTAAAAGGAAGTTACTGAGCTGAAGGTATCAGTTTAATGATACTGGGCAGCACTTGCCAGCTGTGGTAGTTAATGCATATGAATGAGTGAATGAGACCATGTTTATCTCGAAATGATCACTTTAATAATGGGGGTAAGACAGAAAATGTCAATGTCTTTGAGAAAGATGTCTGAAAAAAATCTCAACTAATACAGCATGCCAGTATTATCATAGTCACATAGTTCAGTCTCAAAATGGTAGAAATGTAATTTACGCAATAGTTGAGCACTTGGAGGAGGGATTTTTTTTGTGTGTGTGTGTGTTTTGTTGTTGTTTTGTTTTGCTTTTTTTGTTTTGGCATGTGGTGTTTTGAGGTGGTGTGTTTTGTTATTGGTGATGTGTTTTTGTCCCTCCCCCAATAGTTTAAGCATTTCAGATGGTTTCAGAGTATGAGGTCCTCTCAGTTTTTGGCTTCCACTGTGCTGTCTGTATTGTCAGCAGTACAGGGAGATGGAGACAAAGCAGTGCCATTTGTGCTGCAGTAGTTCTTGGAAGACCGTTTCTCTTCTAATCTTTCTAGAAATACTATCCTGGTGGACCTGCAAACCTAAGAAAACTGTATTGCAGTCATCATGCAATGCTCTTTCTTATCCTCTTTCAGTTTAGGAGATAGCAGTAGTCAGTCTCGCTTGGCTGTAACTGGAGAAAAAAGTTTGGTGATTTGAGAAGAGTAAATTTGTTTTCCACCTCTGACACTGCTCTCCAGTCCCCCTGAGTTTTTATTACTACACTTTGTTTCTTTCCTTCCTTCATCTCACTGGATAGTGATGCCCTGCCCCCTTGTTACAGGTCCCTTTAGGGCACCTCTTGCTGGATGGTAATTATTCACTGGTTGATAGAGGAAGAGGTGCTGTCTGAATGTACACTCTACATTATCAACATCATTATAAGTTTTCAGCTGTCTCTAAGCGCTACACGGGCAAGTCCGGACAGGCTGATGGCAGGAATGTGTCAGTGTGCCAGAAGTGAGTGAACCCAAGTTAGTGACCCATCTCTGTTTCACAGTTAATGTTTCTCTTGCACTTCTTGTTCCTGTAAGTCTGGTGTGTGTGCTACTGTTGCTCCTAGGAGAGCTTTAAATGAAACAAATGTATTATCCCACTTTCCTTTTCTGGTTTGTTTTGATATTTTGCCCTTGCACAAAGCTCTGCTCCTGAGTAAGCAAGGAGAGAGTGTGTGCGTGTGTGTGTGTCTGCACACAATGTCCACAGCATTCATTTATCCTTTCTTTTCTTTTGTTTTGTTTTTTTTTTGGTCTTTTCTTTGTGTGTCAGAATCTCAATTATATATTGTTCTTGATCTGCCCTTGAAAAAAACTTCTGCTTTCAGAACTGTTTTTGTGGACTTTCTACAGACCCATTGCTGATACAGTCTGCTGGGCTTTAGTTTTAAAAGAAATGCTTTGGATTAATGCCAAGATATTGCTTGGAAAAAGATTGCTACAGAGAATTCCTCTAGTGCCCTCCTGGAAATGCTTCAGAGCAGGAGAGAAACCAAAGGTAGCAGCAGCATGGGGTTGGTACACTCAGGCCCTTCTCAAAGGAAGAATATACTGAAGATTAAATAACTTTTTCTCATAGTTGCTTCTGATAATTTGAGTTCATTTAAATCGTGGATATCGTTGACATTCCAAATATTACTGTGTTTGTGGGTTTTTTTTGTTTTGTTTTTGTTTTTCTTTTAAGAGTTAAGTCTTCTGCTCTTATTTTTCTTCCAGTTGTGTACATGCACAGGTAGTTTGCAATCAGCATGTTTGTGATTCAGAGAATCCTGATTGACTCATTTTTCTCCATAGGATTGGTGATCAGTGCATTAAAGAACTTCAGTTTTATACAAGATGCATAAATCCTAATCTTGTTTTGTTGTGCTAATTTCTTAAATCATCTTGACTGGGATGATGTAAGGATGAAAGTTTTATGTTTGTTTCTTTTGCTGGGTGGGGGAGTAGTTGTTGAGACTTGGCAAGTTTAGGAAATGGTATGTGCATGTTTGTGTTCTTTTTAGGCCAAAACACAGTAAGCTTTGGGATTTCCTAGAGCGTGCTGTCGACAGAGCAGGCAAGAAACTTTTAATAGTTTAAAACAAAAACCAAATGACAGTTACTTTCATTGCTTTATGCATGCTTTAAGTTTTTTGATCTCTTTCAAAACTAGGCTTTAGGGTTATAAAGCAGGAATAATCAGACTTGAACAGTGAGTTTGAGCTTCTAGTGGTTTAAGTAAATATGTTTCAAGGACTTGTGTGTCCACAAAACTGCACTCTGTCTTTCATTTGGCATCCCTGTCAGGTCATCCACATATATCTTTTTTTTCCCCCTCTCCTGCATCCAGAACTACCCTGCTTAACTTTGTATTTTTTTTTCCATGTCACTGATAATTATGTTGCTTATCGTGACTTTTTCTTTTTTTTTTCCTCTTTTCTCTTTCATTCTAGTTTGTTCCTTTCTCTTTTCCCCTTTTGAAGAAGGTACTTTTAATCAATTGGGAAGATTTTTCAGGACCCAGAATGAGTTTCAATTATATTTGCAAAGCCTAAAGACAAATTACCCAGATGTAAAAAGCCCAGCAGCTTAGGAAGGGTTTTGCAGTGAGTCTAAGTTAGATGTCTGTCCATTCTTCATTGGAAAATAAGGGCATTATGGACTTTAATTATTTGATAGTGGATTGTGAGTGATTGAGTTAAAAGAAACTGCTCATCAGCTGACCCACACATAGGGCAGAGTTCACTTCTAAGTGTGTGGACTCAGCTGTCCAAAATCAAGATAAATGTGTAGGATGCCCTTGTAGCCTTGGGAGAAAATAATTGCCTTTTACAGGTACTTGATTCCTATTATGTTAGATGCTGGTTTGAAGATCATGCTTCCAGAGAGCTGTTAAACTGGAAATCATCAACTATAGAGCAACCCTAGACATGTAAATAGCGAATAACTTAAAATGATTATCTTTTAGATATGTAAATTTACTAATAAAATACATATGTTTAAGTAAACAATTAGAAAGTGGGTAGCACAGTTAGTAGCGTTGGAACTGTGAGCTTTCTGACTTGCTTAGTTTTTAGCATTTAGATGTCTGTCTTGTAAGTAAATTTTTTAACAGTGCCATATTATGCATGTTAGAGTAGTGGAGCACTTCATGCTTGTGGCTTTATGCCTTCTCCTTCCTTAGCATCCAAACAAAAAAGAAGAGGCGTGAGATAGGTGGGATTGTCAAATCATCTAATTGTCTCCACAAGGAAGGTCATCACACGTTGATCCACAGTCATTGTTCTAGTTGCACCTGGATTAGTGTACAGTAATGTCTTAAGAGTGTGCTGGAGTTACTTTATTCTCTGAACAGGTAAAATGGCTCCCCTGATTCCTCCCTGAGTCCTGAACATGGGAATTGTTCACAGTGTTTGCCAGAGAGCCAGGAGGGGAGTGAGGGAACTGCTGATGAGGTTGGTGTGGGGTCCTTTGTTGCAGAGCAGGTCATTAATCAAAATCCTGAGCTGTTGCTGAAGCATTAGGAAAAGTAAGTGGTTTATTTAATTCAGAGCTGAGACATTACAGATAAAGCTATGCTGATTTGTAGCATATTCATGACGTTGGGTTTTAAGGGTTGGATTATTGCTATGTGCAGCAGTTCCTAATATGAAAAAAAAAAGAGGTGGATTTTGAAATGTGAAGCTCTCCTGTTATGGTGGCTGCTAGTGAAATGCTGCTGTGAACTGGCCGTTGCTTCTGTGATTGTTACTGGTCAAGACAGTCCGCTGCAGGTGCAAGATGCTAGTGTGGCAGAATAGCATCTCCATCATTTTCCTGAGGCAAGTTGGTGACTGGTGGGTTAAGTGGAGAAGAGGGGGGCCTTTTTGTAATTGCTGGTCCCTTAGGATCATGGATACACAGAATCCAATGTGTGTTGGTGGCCAGCATGTGCCTTTGTGCAGGCTTTCAGGTTAGCAGCTTCTCTGTTTCCTTTGACTAGACAAGGTTCCCATCTCATCGGTCCACTTAGGAGCTGACAGGCTGGAGTGGTGGTGCATGGTGAATATAGGCTAGGTATCTCCTTTTCTTAAACTGATCTGTGCTCCTGCTGCAATACAGATCCTGGTATTTATATTTCTCTTCAAGGGGAGCTGCTGATTCCTGCCATGGTTGCTGGAAATGATTCATGTTGAGCACAGGAGGCAGCGCTTGGAGTTGTAGGGGTTAGCAGAAGAATGAACATTTGTTCTGTCTTTGCACAACCAGTGTGTTTTGCAGTATTCTGGGCATTGGCTAGAAAATAACAGGGCACAAAATGGCTAAGATGGCCATCTTAGCATTGTTGTTGGGGTTTTTTTTTATTTTTATTTATTTTTTTTTCCCCCTGAAGTGCCATGTGGCCTCTGAGCTCTATCTGGATGGCTTTCAGGGTTTGGCAGCAATGACACGTACTTCCATGTCCAAAGAAATTCAGGAATATTGCTGCATCATGTCTTTGCTGACTCTGCAATGCAGTAGCATTGGGCTTTGAGCCCAAGTCATGGTGGGAAGATAAAAACCTTCTGACCCAGAGGTAAGAGCCAAATAGACAAGATTTAGAGCAGAAAAGAGATAATCAGAGAAATGCAAATTTTGATGAGGAGATAAAACTTTTCGGTTTCAGTCCAACTCCTTAACAAGAGGGCTATAATTAGGCTAGAATTATCTTTATGGATTCAGTGCTGGCAAGCTAAAATTCGACTGCCTCTTAATCAGTGTGCAGCATCTTCGCGGTCTTTCACACTTGAGTAAAACCACACTTTCACCCCTTGTGCAATGCCGCAGCATACAGGTCTGCACGATACATAACCACTCAGGAAAGCCTCTTTCCTGTTCGTTCTTCAGTGATACGTTGTTCCTTGTAGGTCAATTTGTCTTCATGTCTCTTAGAAATATTTTGCAAGTTCTGCTGTAGGTATCTGCAAAATATCCAATTGTAGAATTAAGATTGTGTTAGCATTTGGTGGCTTTTTGTAGTTTATGATTACAGTTCAAATATGATAACCACAGAATTCATGAAGTTCTACAGCAACAGAAGAGGTCACATTTCATGCAACTTAGCCTTACAGACAGCTTTCTCCAATGCAAACATGTCTTCTGAGAGCAGGGCTGGAAAGGCCAGGTGGTAAATTCTTGTGGCTTGGCACTGGCATTAGGACATGTTGATTTTAGGGGAAAAAAGATACTTTTAGTGAGGGTTAACATAGAATTTAATAATTTATACTCCAATAAACTAAAAAGTCATGTTTGAAACTACAGAGGGCCTTCTCTGTAGCAGGATTTAACAGGTGGTATTTAGTTTATCAGCTGCTGTGTGCTAAAAGGACTTTTCTGTTGCTTGTTTTTTTCTTAATGAAGAGATGGGCAGACATCGTACAGCTTCTCAGGCAGCAGCGATTATGCAACTACTACTGGTGGATTGTGGAGCTGAAGTCCTTCCTAGTCCCTGAGCACCAGCTGCTTGTGTTCTGGTTACTGCTTTGTTTCCTTTTCTTTCTCCCCCACTGCCCCTTCCCCATGTTGTTTGTGAACAAGTTATTTTCTTTCCTGTGTTACTGTTTCCTTCTTTCTCCAGTGTCAGGGAGACAGTGGCTTGTTTGGGTTTATGCCTCAATTCAGCATGCTGCAAAATCAAAGTGCCCTTGTATATCACATGAAGTCTGAAATGTATGGTGAAATGAATTTTTTCGTGGCAAGGATTGATTCTTTATGGGTGTATATATAACAAAAGCCATTTGCTTGAACCTAAGTGAAATGTTATTGCAAATGGCCTTTGCTGAAGCCAGGGTCAAAAGTTATGAGTTCACATTCTCATGACATTAAAGCATGTAAAAAGATGTTTGTTTGTTTTAGGTTTGTTTTCTTCCTTCCTTCAAAGGATGAGCCTGAGAGAGATTTTGATTTCCCTCCCCCCACCTCTCTTCCAACCCCATCACAAAATAAAATATAGTACTCCTATGTATAAGATGAGGTAGTTGTAAATTTCATGCTTTTACAGCCAAGTGATCTCACTGCAGTGCAATAAAGGCAGTCTATACAGTGTAACAATGCTATACATCTTACCCTATTCATTTTCTGTTTTCAGTTCACAGTTTTATGTCATGCTGTTTCCATTTCAGGTTACATGGCTTCCTGTGAGCTTAAGTGATTGTAGACAGGCTGTTTTTATCTGTGATAAACATTCGGAAACCTGCCTGTACAGTACTGGGTGATGGGACAAGAGATGGTAGACTCTTACACTGCAACGCTGTTCTCTGCTTACAGGGGAACTGAGTATAGCATATACAAGTCCAAGTAGAGCAGAAATAATAGTTGGGCCATGACAGCTGTGCTTGTGTTTCCGTGTCAAATGTGGTGTTTATCAGTCATAAATAGACTGTGGTGCTTAGTGTCCTGTATCAGGAAATTAACTGGCGAGAAGTGTTTAAGGTCCTTAGTTTGTGAGTCTTATTCTAAACCAGTTATAGGGAAGGCAGAGGATGCATTTTCTTGCTCCTGGTGGCTGTACTGTGGATCAGGTATGTGGGAGATGGCAAGTTGTCTTGGGATTTGTAAAAGTACCATCATCTGAACTATTTCGGTTGGAATTTCATTTCCTTCACTGACACCATCTATGCGTCAGGTTGCTTTAGATAGACCAGGTGCACAGAAGACATTCTCTCTCTCAGCCGAAAGACTGGATGTGTAATGCTAATACTTTAATTGTGTCTACTCATGCCTCTTCCTTCCCCACCAAATTTCTCATGGTGGGAACATTGGGTTCTAGCTTAGAAAATATTGTGTTTCTCAAACCCTTGCCCACCTATGCATGTTTAATTCAGACAGCTATGTTTGTCACTATGTTATTTGAATGTTTCTGTTGGTGGTGAAGAATCTGCTAGAGTTCATACCTCAGCCCCACAGTTCTTGCACAGTGAATGGAGTTGTACTTTATTAGAGCTCCTGATGCTGGAGAAGCCCAGAAAGTAATGATGAGGTTGGGAAGGATTGCAAAGGTTTTTCTGGAAAAATACCCTCAAACCTAACAAAACTGCCAGACATCATGGTTAGCTCTTTGTCACCATGCCGGCAGTGATGCCCTGGTCTAAGTAGAGTTCCTAAAACTAGTGCTTGTGTAAGGCCCATAACTTAACTAAGAAATTTGAAATTGCTCTTCAGACCTTTTCAGCTGACATGTTCTGTAGTCCTCATCACAGAGCTCTTCTCAGTGACCTCGGAATTTCAGGTCTGAGGCTTGATTTCAGTGGCTTTTGGGAACTTACCTTTGACCATGAAATGGGGGTGTGGGGTTTTTTTGTTTGGGTTCTTTTTGTTGATTATTTGGTTTGTGTGTGTGTGTCTTCGGTTGGTTGGTTTCTTTTGTTTTAAAATAATTGAAGGAAATGGTTTGGAAATCGGTTTGTAACTTACTAGCTAACTTGTAAAGGCCAGAGAAGACCTGCCTCAAAACACTTAGTTTGGAAAATATCAGGTTATGACCCTGCATAAGGCATGTTGTGTCATATTTGTGTATGTGGTATTTCCAGGTTCCAAAACAAACACTTGAGGGACAGTGAAAAGGAATTCAGTGAACCTGGACTTGAGAAGTATGCCAGATGCTTTTGAAATACAAACCTGTTAGTTCAGGAATTTGCCCAAGAACATATTTGAATTCCAAAATAATCATGACTTTAAAAATACATAGTAGAGTGATTTGCAAGGAATTTATGTCCTGTCTGCTGCAGGAAAAAAGGTGATTTTTTGAATCACTGTGTTCATATCTGCTTTGTACACGTGGGTCTTGCGATTGATTCATCTGGTGTTAAACAATGCAGTCCTTAAGAAGGATTTAGCCACTTTCAGCAGTTTCAGTGAATATATGCACAATCTAGCATGTGACTTTCTGGATATAATGTTCTGGGTGTATTCTGTTTAATAAAGTCCTGTATGAATTAGTAACTTAAAGAGGTTGTTTTTTTTTTGTCTTACTTCTGGTTTCCAAAATACTTGGCAGTTGAGTTAGAAATCTTAGAAATTAAACAATTTAGCAGGAGGATGTTTCTTTGCTGCTTCAGAGAAAAGATATGGTTTCTCTTCCAAATTGCAGTTGCCTAAATCTCCCCTTTTCTTTTTGAGCCTTAGTGCACTGTTGAGTTAGGTTATTGGAGAGTTTATTTTCTGTTGAAGGCAGTGGAAAATGTTAATATGCTTCTATCAAGTTGGAGGTAAGGGTTTGTACCAATTTACAGTGGTGTTATGAACACGGTGGAAGTGAACAGCAGATCAAGTGCACTAATGTTCTTGAATTTCTTGATCAGTCTGTAATGTCTCCACTATTAAGTGCTGTCTTGATTTTCTGTGTAACTAAGGACATGTCTGTGAAATTATAATTCTCTTAGAAAAGACTTAAAACTAATCTGTTCATTGCACCTTACTCTTACAACAGTAAATCTCACTTGCGTTAGCTGGTGAGGAGAGACTTGAAAAGAATTTTAATCAAGAGTGGTACTTGGTCACCCAGTTTAAGCGCTGTTTGAACTTCAAATCTTGATCAGGAAGAGAACTGAGGTAATGATGTTGTATTGTGAAGAAGGCAAAATATTATTGTTGAATTCGGTCTCTTTAAAGAAACTAATTCTAACTTGAGATCTCCTAACAGACCTAGGTTGCAAATGAAAATCTATAGTGTTTGGAAGTTGAAAAGCACACATTCCAGTATCTTGGTTAAATAAGTGAAGTCCCTACAAACTAGGGAAGTGGTGACAGCAAAAAGCTTAAGGACTAATCTTATATGGTGCTTCCCAGTTCTGTGGTACTTTTCTGGAGCTCCGTTTAATTAAATCTCAGGTTCCTAAACATAGTTATTCTGGTACCTTACAGTATTCAGCAGTCCTCCTCATTTCATTGTAGTGAACCTAAAATATCTGATGGTGTTGTGGAAAGCCCAGTTCCTTCAAAATAACACCATATGAACTTTGGTTTATTGTGATGTCCTCAACATAAAAAGGGCATGGAACTGTTGGAACAAGTCCAGAGGAGGGATGATCAGGGTGCTGGAGCACCTCCCATATGAAGACAGGCTGAGAAAGTTGGGGCTGTTCAGCCTGGAGAAGAGAAGGATACATGGAGACCTCATAGCAGCCTTCCAGTATCTGAAGGGGGCCTATAAGGATGCTGGGGATGGACTATTCATTAGGGACTGAAGTGACAGGACAAGGGGTAACGGGTTAAAACTTAAACAGGGGAAGTTTAGATCGGATATAAGGAAGAAATTCTTTGCTGTTAGGGTGGTGAGGTACTGGAATGGGTTGCCCAGGGAGACTGTGAATGCTCCATCCTTGGCAGTGTTCAGGAGCAGGTTGAATGAAGCCTTGGGTGACATGGTTTAGTGTGAGGTGTCCCTGCCCATGGCAGGGGGGTTGGAACTTGATGATCTTAAAGTCCTTTCCAATCCTAACTATTCTATGATTCTATGATTATTTTAATGATGTGGGCAGTAAGCCAAATGTCACATTTCTTTATAGAATTGGTAGGAATCTACAGTCATCTGGTGTATCTAATGATATTTTTCAAACTAAATGTAAGGACACTAATTTTTTGACCCTGAAAATAAATCTGAACAGAAATAAACAACAGTTTAAATAGTGCTAACCGACAACTGTTATACCTTACTGTTTTTTAGCTTTCAGTTTACTATATGTTCACTCATTTCTTATGTAGTAGAATGGTAATGAAATTTTTTGCTGGGGGTTTTGTTTTTAGTTTTTATTTTCATCATAGACATCACTTTTGTATGTTTTGCTTATGCACAAACACTTTTAGCAAGTCATGTTTTTTTTTCTCATTTACTGTGATATTTCTAGTGCATAATTTTTGAGTACTTTTAACTTTGGAATAGGAAATATAATTGTGACTTAGATTATAATATATATATGAATGCAACATATATAATATATGATATATTTTATATATATATAAAATATATATGTAATATATGTGGTAAATGTAATCTAAGTTGCAGTTATATGAGAGTATTAGGGTTTTTTCATTTGGTAAATACCCCGGATGGATAGTATAGGCAGAAATTGCAAAAGAATGACATTGTTGGTGGCTCACAGAAAGAGAAGAGATTCTTCAAATTGGATTTGGAGCAAGTTGAGTAAGAATGTGTTAAGGAGAAGGAAGGATCAAGCTGTATCATTAAGTACCTGCTGTATTCCTCTTCATAAATGTTGTCCCTTTTCCGTCCATCAGCAAAAATCCCAAACCAAACCAAGCAGCCCTCTCCCCCCCCCCCAAAAAAAAAAACCAAGACAAAAGTCCAGACAGACTCAGTAACTACAAATTTACTAATGAAAATACAAATCTGTGCCCATGGTAACAGGGAGAACTGGATAACTGTGGAAAAGTAATTAATACTTTTCTCAAGGTAGTTTTTCATGTTTGACCATACAGATTCAAATAGGCTACTGGATGACTGAAGAGATATTACAATTTCATGTTGGCAAGTGACATTTCCTTAAGTCATTCCATGTCTTTAATGTTTCTTTTCCTGTGTGTGTTAAAACTTTGACCATTTGAAATCCAGACTCTTTCAAATGGTCTGAATCTGAAACATGCTTACTCCTGAGTCTTTTTGCAAACCTTGCACTTCAAAAGGAAGCCTTTAATTTACCCATGTTTCTGGGTAAAGAGCTGATGTCTGAGATCTTGGCAGGAAAAGTTCTTTCTCTGTAGAGTACATGCTTGGACAGAAGAAGAACATTAAAAACTAAATCTGCTAATTTAATTCTTCCGCTTTCAACTTCTTAGAACTGCTGGAACAAGTTATAATATTAAGTGGGAGATAAGAATGGATATTATTTAGTGTTCTGAATCTGATTCAAGGTAACAATGATCAGGAGCATGTATTATATCTTTGTTGGCCTGTGATTTCTGTCTCAGATTTAACAACAAAGAAGAAGGAAAAAGAAAAGGTGATGAATGAACTGAGGAAAGGAGAGATTGTCTGGGGACATACTGAGGAAAGTTGGTTTGAATTTTTCATGTGCATGTAACAGCATGAGATCCACTGTGGAAATATTTTAGATATGCACAGAAGGAAAATTTACTAATGCTGTCTGAACAAATTAAAGCCCACGAGCTGAGTGTTCTGTTGAGCTCTCCCAGTTGCACAGTCCCTTCAAGAAAGTTAGCATAGCATGTTTCAATTGCTGAGTATTGCTTTCTGGTAAAGAAGAAGTACATGGTTGTAATTATAGCACCTGACTTTGAGTGACTGCATTTAGACACTTATTTCTTTTGAGGACTGTATCTGCAGTAACTTAGTTTCCCTTTGGTCCAAGCAAAAGGCAAAATCAATTATCTTAGTATATTAAGAGCCAGTGATGAGCTGCAGGAGGAAATCTGGCATTCTTCCTCCCTCCTGCCCTCCCAAATGTCTGTGTGAGCTCTTCTGTTGAACTTGAGGGTCACTAAATGAAAAGATGACTGTTTACTCTGGACACACTTTATTTCATGTTGCAGGCTGAAACAGTTAGTGGAATATTCACTATTGTTTCAGTCTGTTGGTGTTTGTTGGGATTTTAAAAATTTTATTTCTAACACTTGAATGAAGCTGATCAAGACAGGCAAAATTTGATTCAGAATGAGGTGTGCAGCAGCTGCCAAGAAGGCAGAACCCAAAGCTGCGAGGATGCTGCAGGCAGTCTGCACAACAAGCTGTCCCAGAAACATTGTAAGTAATCTTAGACAATATTCAGAAGGCCTGTCCTATCAGGATGGTGATAGTAGTTCAGTGTAGCTGAATGTACTGGTATGAAGCATCATCTCATTTACCAACAGAAGCTGGTGAACTGTGCAGTAAATCAGACATTCATGGAAATTGTTGTCTTTATGTTCCTCTTCTGATGTGCCGTGTTAACTTCAGTTAAGTTAGAAATTACTTGGACAGAGCTGTATGGGTATATGCTGGCCTTGTAAATTCACAGAGGATGAACAGTGCTACAGGTGGGAGTTTGAGGAGCTGAGTAAAAAGACTTCTGTGAGATGAGAATCTGAATTCTGCAGCACTCTTCTGACAGGTGAAGGTTGCAAATTGTGGTGGAATGGCTAGCACTACAACACCTACAGAAACGTTTTATAGCTATGTATGTGCTTTGGAAACAGATTCCAGGAGCTGAAGATTCCTGGTCTGGTGTGTGATAGAATAAAAAAGTAAACTTTTATTGTTACGATTTCTGTATATTGCCACGCTTGATTTGTTCAGTTCAGTGTTGAGCAGTATCTTTATGATATTCATGAACATTTAATTATATACTGATCTGTACTTTTGATGGTTGGGCTGCTTATTGCCTTAATTCTGTCTCAGCTGGCAAAATTCCCTAGCAAAAAAAGAGATGTATCCCAGAGACCTTCTGAGAACAGTAACATTTGATTTAGCAATAGGGAAACAATTTATTGGCATACGTGTGTTTCAAGGGTTTGAGTCCCACATCACTGACCAGCAAAGAGTTCTCTTAGAATGGAAATGGCTTGCTGCATGCCAACAAATGAAACCTCCTGCAAGTCTGTTTCTCTTGATTCCTGGGAATACCTGTGTGCTTAACCAGTGTGCTTAGCCCAGGGCAGGGAGACTGGTGGGAAATGTGTGCAGCCTAGCTCGCCAGTTACTTGGAGGGCTACTTCCTCTTTGCCTGCTGCCTGAATTTTCCTTTCAGTCACACACACTGAGTAAGTGGCTTGGTGCTCTGCACGTTGTGAAGCCTTGTCCTAGGCTTTTGGCTGGAGGACACTGTTGAGAAGATATGTGTAGACTAGACCTGCTGGCCAGAAAGCATAGCTTCCTCTTCGTTATCTATGGGGTAATCTTTTGATGTTGCAGATAGACAAAACCACAGATTCACAGATGCAACTTGATGCAAGGTTGGCTCTTACCCTTATGAAAATGTTAGCTGAAGTACACCACCATGCAAAAAGCTGTGCTGTTGTCAAAGGCAGCTCAACAGGGCAGTACCCTGGAACTGACTTCAGGTAGGACCAGTAAATGTTGCCATGCCCTTGTTTAAGGGATGGTTCTTAGTGCAGGTCAAAATGTTGCTCCCACACTGGGGTTCTGGAGAAAAACTTGTCACAGGACTCAATGTACTGCAGAACTTGGCAGCTGGAATGGCTCTTGAGGAACTTGCTTGGATCTTCTAGGGCTGGATGTGAGTCAAATACAAAAGATTCTGCTAGTCAGGAGGTCTGTATGCTTGGGAAGACCTGTCCTTTCCCAATATATCCTATAGTATGTCTGCTTTCTGTTCTTTTCCTCCTGTTTTTCATTCACTGCAGACTTAATAACTGTTACTCTGGCCCCTAAGCAGACACCCAGAGAGAAAATTATGTCCACTGGTGGAAAGGTTACCTTCCCTGTTGTAAAGCAGTGGAATAGGCAGGAAGCTGAAGGTTGTTGAACAGAATTAAAAGCATCTGTACAGTTCAGAGATTTGGGAAAGCAGAGCAGTAAGTCAACTGACTTTGCACTTTAAATGTTAGAATGGGATGCTGATATTAAGACTCACTATAAATGTGACAGTGGGGAAAAGAATGTCTCCAGATCTCTGGTTGGAAGACACCTCAGCAGGCCTGTAGTCCAAACTCCTGCTCACAGCCAGACCAGTTGTGAGATGGGACCAAGTCACACTGGGCTTGATCCTGTCATGTCTTGAAAACCTCCATGGCTGGAGACAGCACAGGCTCTTTGGACCCTGTTCCAGTGCTGCTCCATCCTCAACAGGGGTAAAAAAAGCTTCTCTTTGTATGCAGTCTGAACTGCATATCAATGTATGGCTGTTGTTTCTCATCCTCCCATCATTCAGTGCTGTGAAATGGCTGGCATCATCTTTGGTTTGCCAATAGCCTGTGGTGTCTTTTAATATAGGTCAGCCTTCAGCCCTTGTTAGGAAACTGTAGCTTTGTGCTTAATTAAAGTAGATAAAAATGAATATGAGCTTGGAATTAATGGCAGGGATAGCATAGTGATATATTGATCACATTATGCAATATAACAAAAGTGAGTGTAGCTATATTGAGCAAGCTAGCATGTAGATACTAATTAAGAGGGAAAAATCTTTACTTTTCAGTGTATTATTTGGAACAATTTACACATTTAATAAAAGAAACAAATAACTGTCTCCCCCCACCGAGGCAATTGGACATAGTACTTAAAATTGTGTTGCAAGCCTCCAAATAACATCAAGGTAGCGGATCTGTTCTTAGGAGTGCCAGAGCATCTGTTCTCCAGGGATGTAGCTGACCTTTGGATTTCAGAATTTTAGATACCAGTGATTTAGATAATCAGGCTTTGTCTCTGTATCCAGAGAGTTTTATTAATTCCTGTGGTGAGCTAAAGGACTAGCAAGGCATTAGCTTCCCAGAATAATCAGAGAATTCTAGTTTTTGTTTCCAACTTAATGAAGTAAAATGTTGCTTGTGTTCATGAAGGTTTATTTTATTCTTCCATAAATAGAATAATAGCTTGTATAAATAAGGCAGACTCACTATTTGAATGTGGTTTAGACTGATCTGAGTAAGGGCCCTGTCTTCTGGTATTTGATCAACTTACAAAGTATGTAGGTGGTCACTAATCTTTGGTTTAGAAGAGATGATCACTGTAGAAAGCTTGGCTATCCTTATCATTTTGGAGGTGCACAGGGATAAAATAAGAGGCACTGGACACAACAGCAACAAAGTAAATTATAACTAGCATGAAAATTTACATCATGAAGGTAGTCAAACACTGGAGCTGGTATCTCAAAGAAGTAATGTGATTTATACCTTTGCACATGCTGAAGAATTCACCTAGCTCTGAGCAACCTGATGAAGCTGACCCTGTGCTGGGCAAAGGTTAGGCCATGCAACCTTCATAGATACCGTCCAACCTATATCATTCTGTACTTAACATGTATACAACAGCCAGTATTTCTGTGACAGGAATCATAGTGCTGTACCATAAAGACCCAATTGCTTAATTTGAAAACCTCTATGTAAAAAGATAATACTTCTTATCAAGCAATTTAATTCATTAAATTTTATGTTATAGGTGATCTGCAAGTCAGCACATCTATGTAGGAAGCAACTTGAGTTTAATGCTGACAGATTGTGATTTATTTCTACAAGAAGCACTCTTTTTTGCTGTTAAGAGCAGAAGACTGTTTATGCGTGATTGTGAATTAATGCATCCTGAATATTCTGAAGACAACTTGAAATAAATTTTACTAATCTATTTAAATGTGCATAGTTATGATGGTTCATTTGGAGGGGGAATTAGCATTTATTTCCATTTGGAGCATCAACTTATAACAGTAGATATTATCAAAGCATGCAAATTTAATTAGGAAGTAATTAAAAGAGTGAAGTAACATCAAGCATGTATGACAATTTTCTTGTTCCTTTTTCAGTCTGATTTTGGCCTTTACTTCACATAAATGCACAGTTTATAGAGCACTTCTTTTTTCCAGTGGTATAGAGGTCAGGGGTTGTGTTAAGTCTTCCTGACGCTTACAAATGACCATGATAACACTGAAGTAAGACTTGGGCTTTCCAACAAAGCTTGCCTGAAGTAAATGAAACTGGATTTATTTCCTTGACTTTCATTGTCTTGCTTTAGAAGACAAGGAAATGACATTTAGAAGACGACAACAACAACTCAAGGTGTTGTTTGTGTTAAACTGTCCTCACTTTTAAGTTCTATCCAATGTCTAATTGTTGAAGTTCTTTTTTGGTGTTCTGCCTCTCTGAGTATGGGATGCTTCTGAGCAATATGTGAATGCAGCGGTAACTTGAACAGTTTCTCTAGGGTGATGTCTCCTTTTTGTTGTTCTTTTATTTACCTAGCTGGCACTTAGCGAAACATTGGGATGATATATATGCAGTGTTGAGAAGAATCTGTCTGAAATGCAACGTCTGAAATATTTCAGATAAGAAGGGACTGTTGTCTGAAGGGCATAGGAGTGCTGGTCCCTGAGAAATCATCTGTCCTGGGTTCTGTAGTTTGCTTGCTTTCAGCTCTCCAATGACTTAAGTGGAAAAGAGCAATGTTTAAAAGAGTTGTATCTAGTAAGGTAGCTGTAAAGATCTGTCATTATGAACCCTTTTGTGGAGGTCCTCTCCTTTGGTGTTGAGTGTGAAATCTCAAAATGTATCTACATCTTGAGAGTGGTGGAGGACTTGACACATTGTCTCACACAGTGGGGTAACTTCCTTTTCCCTTCTCCCTTCTCTCTCTCTCCCTCCCCCCACTCCTTCCCCAACCCATCCACACCCCTCCCCCCCCCCCCCTCCCTTTTGGAGTATAAGGTAAATAATTCACAGTGATTTAGCCTGGTCATAATTGGGTTTGCCTACTCAAATAGCATGTCTGTTGTGTGAGAAGTAGAGGTTTCATCTGGTTAAAGTGATTATCTGATTTTACATGCATTTCTGGAGCCTGGAAACAGGACATCATCAGTGCAGAACTTAAAATTTCTTAGATAGTCATAAAGCAGAGACATTTGTAATAAAGATCACTACATATAATATCTTCCCCCTCCACCTCCAGAAAGTTGTGTTTAAGTTAAGGTGGTGTTTCCTCCCTGTTCCCCACTGGTATCATCTTTCTAATGTCGCTCTTCAAGCTATGTTACACTTTCTCTTGGGGATGGCAAGAACAGAGTTATGGATGGTCATGTTCTGTTTTAGGTTGAAGATGGATGGATGTAATAGTTGGTGAAAATTTGTTAAGCAGTTTGTGATGACAAGTGTTGTTAGACTTGTGTGTGTTATTTTTGGTGTTTTCTACTGTGAACCTCTAGGACTGATCTGTGAGGAGGTGAAGTGTGTGTCGTCTTAAGTCCCTTGTCTTCTTGAGCATGAGGAGGTTAATGGAATCTTCACTTGGAAGTATGATGTGAATACTTAAAGTTGGATTTAAAAACAAAACACAAAGGAATCCAATATTACTTGGGAGGAGAAAAAAGCACCCAGGTTGCTGGAGTTGTGAACTTTACTGAAGAAAACAGATGTAGTAGCTTTTCTTTTCCCTGCATTCAGGTTTATGATGCTAGAAATCGTTTTAGCAGAAGTAGTGAACAAGAAACAATAAAGAAAGAGGATTTTGAAGGAAGTCAAACCTGTTTGGTTTGGGACTTTCGTTTGGTTTGGTTGGTTTGTTGTTTTGTTTGGGTTTTTTTTCCCCACAAATGAGGTTGACATTTCTATGGGCTGTTCAGGTTGTCTTCTTTATCAGAGAGAATCTCTTTCTACCTGATCCTGATATTAAAATATCTGCATATACTTAGACAAGGTATTATCCCCATTTGTGTTCCTTCTTTCATATTCTATGTACAGCAGAAATATGTTGCTACCCAACCAATTTTTCATCACTGAAGACAGCTTGAATTAAGATACCAGCTCCTGCTGGCATGTGGTACTGACCTCCTGCCACATCTGTCCTTTGTAGTGCACCAGTGATCTATAGAGTGTGTACTAAGCTCACGTCTTTACTGGAAGAGGTAGAAATTGGGCTTGGTCATGTAATCATAGAATCATAGAACAGTTAGGATTGGAAAGGACTTTAAGATCATCAAGTTCCAACCCCCCTGCCATGGGCAGGGACACCTCACACTAAACCATGTCACCCAGGGCTTCATCCAACCTGGCCTTGAACACTGCCAAGGATGGAGCATTCACAATCTCCCTGAGCAACCCATTCCAGTGCCTCACCACCCTAACAGTAAGAAATTTCTTCCTTATATCCAATCTAAACTTCCCCTGTTTAAGTTTTAACCTGTTACCCCTTATCCTATCACTACAGTCCCTAATGAATAGTCCCTCCCCAGCATCCCTGTAAGCCCCCCCCCAGATACTGTAAGGCTGCTATGAGGTCTCCACGCAGCCTTTGCTTCTCCAGGCTGAACAGCCCCAACTTTCTCAGCCTGTCTTCATATGGGAGGTGCTCCAGTCCCCTGATCATCCTCGTGGCCCTCCACTGCACTTGTTCCAACAGTTCCATGCCTTTTTGATGTTGAGGACACCAGAACTGCACACAATACTTCAAGTGAGGTCTCACAAGAGCAGAGTAGAGGGGCAGGATCACCTCCTTTGACCTGCTGGTCACACTTGTTTTGATGCAGCCCAAGATATGGTTGGCTTTCTGGGCTGAGAGCGCACACTGAAGCTGGCTCATGTTCATTTGCTCATCGACCAACACCCCCAAGTCCTTCTCTGCAGGACTGCTCTGAATCTCTTCTCTGCCCAACCTGCAGCTGTGCCTGGGATTGCTCTGACCCAAGTACAATGTTTATGATATTTATGATTTTTATGCCCATGTTTATGATCCCTTTGATTTCTTTCAATTAGAAGCAGGATTTTATGTCTTTCAGGACAAAGGACTAACACTCAATTACTGTAATTCCTAGGAACAAGTGTTTTGAGCTTCAGCATGAATGCCTAGTTCAGCTCCCACTAATGTGCATTTTGTTTGTATGTAGTGTCTTCCTTAATTTCTCTCTGATATAACATTTGAGTTTTGTAATTTTGCAAAACATAGACACAGGTAGGAAAATGGCTGGTTAGGTCTGAACAGGTTTCTGTTGTATACCTGTTGTGTGAAGCACAGAAGAAACTTGATGCAATTTTAGGGCTTTAATTTTTTTATTGATGGCACCAGTATGGTACGTGTAAACTTGATAAGCTTAGTTTATACACAGAGGAATACTTGCATAATATCTTAAATGAGGGGAGCACAGCTAAGTTGACAGTCTGCATAGCATTAGTATTTCTTTTTCTGAAATGAGATGTCTAAAAACATGGATTTTATGGTGTTACTTTATCGATTTGCTACTTTATGGGAATCAAGTGGTTTATGATTGCTGAGGTTTGTTATTCAGCACTTTTTGTAGGATGTCTGGTGAGGGTAGAAGTCAAATTCCATTTGATTTGTTAAGCTCTAGAAACAGTGCCTAGAATACTCAGTCAAAATAGAGACTTAACTAAAACTCCTTCTGGAATGCGTGTTGGGATGCAGAAGTGCTAGCGTCTTATGTCACAGCAAGCAAATTATTTAAATGACAAGGATGAAGAAGTAATGGCAGCTAAGATAAATTATTCAAATAATATGTATTACTAGTTATTTAATCTAATAATACATATTATTAGAAATTGATTTAAACTTACCAGTTCTGAAGAAGGTTTAAATAAACAGTAGTCCAAGTTTATCTTTACAAAAATATGGTTGTAATAAAAAAAGCTTGTATTATAAAACATATTCTGACCCAGTATACTTAGCAGTTAAAAAAAAAAGCTTTTATTCATCTGATGGGAAAATGATTTTTAATCTTATGGAATTATTACAGGCAACTCTTCAAGAAATAACTGTAGACTGGGACTTGTCTGTAAAAGAAAATGTCTTTTAAACTTGAGAGTAACTACTGTGGACTGTCACTGATGGCTTTATTGGTCATGCTCAAGCTGGCCACCCTGATGTTATGTTTTGAAAAGATAGTTGCAAATGATATGTTCTAACTCTTTGAAACAAAGTAAGCTGTTCAGTGCAGCTGGGAGCTTTAGGTAAGCCATGGGTGGAGGTGGTTTTGGTGACTGAAACTTGTTTTCTGCATGACACTTGTTTTCTGGAAAATAATAGATGTGGCTGCAGCCGGAGTTCAGCGCTGGGTCATGAAACGAAGTGACTCAGAGCTGGGAGCCAGAAGTGTGGCTTCTCAGTTGTGCTGGCGTCTGCTGAATCACATACTGCCTCTGTACATCAGTGCAGATGGATGAGAAATCGGGAAGGTATTTGTTCTGCACAGCAAGTGGAAACATGGCAGCTCTTTGTATTTGCTACTTGTCATTTACTTTTTCATGAGGTCATTGATACTTGATGTGCTTTTGAAATAGTCATGAAAAGGCATCTAATATGAAATGAGTAGTTTAGTTTTTTGCTGTGCCTCTTTTCTGTTGTTGGTTTCAGCAGAAATTCCTGGATAGTGTGGGATCTGCGAATGGGAAAAGCATTGGCAAAAGAGCAAGGTGCTGCATGTCTTCTCACTGTATCTGGAAAGGTGCAGTCTGAGAGTGAACTGGTATTCCCTTCTGCATCCTTTCAGTGGACAGAGATGAGTAGGGATGTAGGCAGCGCAGCCATGGAGAGTCCTTTATGTGCCTGTGTGCCACCAGGAGGTACACTGTCTTTGTGGAGGGTCAGGAACCTAGTTTATGTGGAGAGAGGGTGAATGCCCTAAGAAATCTCCTAGAAAAGGTAAACTTGAGTCTTGATTGTTTGTAAAACTTAAATCTTTTCCTCAAGCATGAAGAGGAAGGGTTTTGTTTTCAGCATTTATTTTTCCCCATGAACAATTGCATTACAATAAAGTGAAAGTGAGGGGAGACAGATGGCTAGAAGCAGAGGATAAAGGCTTTTCACAGGCACATGATGTTGAATAAGGCGAGGATACTGTAGGGTGATTCTCTGGGTTTGATGATTCTCCATGGCAGCATGGGCCTGCAATATGCTGCACAGGCCTGGTATGAACCTGGACTAGCAAAGGTATTGCATACATCATGGGCATGGATGCAGCAACACACATGGGGTGGCATTCTAGAGTATCTGCTGGTCCAGTGTATTTTAGTTATGGTAACCACTGCAAATGGGTTGCTGCAGCTGATCTCCTGAGAAAGTAATTTTAAGTGGATGCCTGTGGGTAGGTGAGTGAGGTAGAGAGGTAGGTGAGTTGTAGCAGCAAAGGTGCTGTTGAAAATGCTAGTGGATTGAGAGCATGAAGCGCCTGAATGGATGGATCCCTCTGGAAATCAAACTCATCATCCTGTGTAGTGGGAAGCATTGGTGTATTTTCCTAGTTTGTTGCTCGAATGCTTTTATCAATTTCCTAGATTAAAGTGGAAGTATTTCTTCTAAAAGCAGGCTTCACTCAACAGGCAAGGGCCCTTTGTCTTAACAACAAAATGAGCACAGTTTAAAAACTCCTGGGAGTCCCAAATGATGTAGTTTATTGATTTACCTTCTCTGTCCTAAGAGTAGCAGAGGGTTTTACGGTAATAATGGATGGAGTTAGAAGCAAACTTCAGCTTTAGGGGTTTACGCTGAACTCTTGCGCTTGCCAGCAAGTTACTTTGTAGTGCATACAACCTTATGCCAAAATGTTAGATTGTTACTAAGTACTGCAACATCTCTCTGAGCATGTTTTAGGCATTAATGCCGTCTCTCTCCCGAAGCCCTTTAGAGGAACCTGAAATTGTGCTCCTTTTTTTGACCTCTGTTGATTTCACACCCCTTCCCCCCCCCCCCCCCCAGTCTTCTCGGCTCCTTTGATGTACAAAATAATAAACCAACAAGCAATGTGAATTGTATTGTAAAGTTATCCCAGTTGCTTTAGGCATGCCTGTACTGTGTAGTGCACTGTAATGTAGAAACACCTGAACTACTTGTGCTGAATGAGACTGACTGGGAATCAGAAATAAAAGATCATTGTTGTATCTCATGGCTAATTAACCAAGGTGCAGCATTTCACCAAGGTACCTAGTTGTCTGCCAGGTTCAACAGTGCTGGTCCTGTTGCCTCTGCCATCTCCCTTTGGTTAGCTGGAGAATCTTGTGATGGATTCATGGAGTTGTGCTGAAGTGAGCTTAGACTCAGTGCTCTTGTTGACTTGTGTGTGTCCACTTGCAAATTCTAAGATCAGCATTTTATAACTCTGAAGAAAAAGGCAAAAAAGCCCTAGGGGAGAGGCCAGGAGAAAGCTGGCCCTGTTCAGCTGCATTAGGGTCAGTGCAGCTTAGTTCTTATTCCTCTGCTGTAATGATGAGAAATCACCTAGTTTCTTGGAGGGATGCTCTTGCTGATCACAAGCTGTCAGTGCATTAATTACTGGGCTTGCACTTTATAGTAACTCTTTTAGCAGTTCCTGTGCTCTCAGTAAGTATCATTTAATTGGAAAGATAACTTCCATTTCTAATGTCAATTTTCAGTTTGCTACAGCAACTTTTCCAGGAGCTATTTAAAAGATTTCTTAGGTTTCTGAAAGCACAGTTTTCATAGGAGTGACTCTCTTGTATTTCAAAATGGAAAAGCTCTGATTTTGTCACATTTATATTCTAATACTTTTCCCTTTTCCTTTACTTAGTGAAAGAACAGCTTTGGTGTTGAAGAGAAACCTCGGAAAGGAATGGGCCCTGCTCTCTTGAAGCTGTTTGCCCTGATCCCAGGAATGCTGTAGAGGTTGGTGATGTGGATGTTTAAGAGCTTTTGTAGAAATTGCCTTTTGAAATGTAATTGGCACACTCTTTAATAAATTCTGTGTGAAGCAGTTCATTTGCTTGTCATAGAAAGAGAGTTAATTCAGGCATTGCCAGAACACATTCAGTTTCAAATTACTCTACCCAAACAAAATCTAGGGTCTTGTTTATCTGTGTAGATGCTATAGAAATACATACCTGGGTGGTCACAGAAAGCTGTGTGTTATGATTCATGCTCACAGTCAAGCTTCATTAAGCTTGGGGGTTTTAATTGATAACTTAAAGAAAAAGGTGAGACTGATCGTAATACATGATTATTTTTTGAGTTTTTCAAGTCTCTCATTTTTACTTTGAGAGTAGAATACCCCTGCTCTTCAGTAGAATGAAAGGCGGGTAGAAGTCCATTTGCACAAAAGTGATATTATTTCTACTTTTGCTTCGAGTGACTTGTATTTTGGTTTTATCTCTTAGTTTCTTTGGATTAGTCTGGGTACACTGCCTGCTGTGTTTTTCCGCCATAGCTGTATAGTCCTGCTACAAATATTATGGCCTACAAAAGGAAGCCTCTTGCAAGTAGAATATTCAATCTAGTTTTACTTTCACATTTTTAGTAAAAAATCCTAAAGAGGATTAAGTGGATTTATCACCCAATGGAATTCTTAACTAATGAAGTAAAAAACCTTGTATAATTATCAAATTCAGTAGTGCTTTGTTTCACTGATGAAAAATTAATCTAGCAAGTAAAATTTGATGTGAAGGGGTTGAGGGAGAGGAAGAGGTAGGAATGTTGAAGTGCTCTTAAGCAAAGAAGAGAATTTCCATAGAAGCAGTTGAGTTAATCTAAATCCTGTCTGATTACTGTAAAGAATATTTAATCGGTGGTATATTACTTTAAAAGCATAGGTATGTGTGGTGTGGCTACGAAAGGGTAATGTCCAAGCTTTGCTAGGATACCTTCTAAACATAAAGACTTTTTTGGAGCAAAAAGGGGGAAAAAGAAACATGGTGGAAAAAGTGCTGCAGGATGTCACAGACACAGAAAGTGAAGAGGTGATCCAGTGGAATAAGACTCATTACTACAAGACAATGCTAGTGGGCATTGCTCTCTGAAGTGTGTAGAGCTTAACAATTCTTCATGTAAGTGATGCCCTTTCTTATGGAGAGCTTTAGTTATTAATATATTCTCACCATCTTTATCTTATCTGATATAAAACTGAGAGTTGTAAAATCTTCAAGGGGAGGTATCATTTTTAATTTAACAAAAGCATACAGAAAGACAAAGTCTCCCCAAAGTGTATCCTTCCATACGAAATCTGCATTGCAACATCAATGCTTTCATTGTAGCTCTGTGCTGCTTCTTTAGTCTCCCATGTTTTATTCATTAATGGGGAAAAAAAGGAAAAAAGTTGTCCACAAGAGGCTCTGGCAGAAATATTCTTTCTCTCCCTTCTCCTTTTCAAATAGACAGCACCTTGTTCCTTTCAACCTATTGTGTTTAGTGTGTTTTTTTGTTTTTACATATATATTCTACTTTATGGAGAATAAAAAAAGGTTAAAGGATAATCTCCTCTCTCGTTAGTCTCCCTCTTGACTTAGTGTGCAAGTGGTTAGTTTCAAGCAGACTGTTGAATGCAGTGTTTCGTAAATCTGTGAAGACTGCCTTATTAGTATCGTGACCTGCTGTTCAGATATTTCCGTAGGAAATACTTCCTTGGCACTCTGTGTATCCTGTTCTTCCAGTTCCGAGAACATGCAAGAACTGGCAGAGCTTATTAGCTTGGGTTTAGTGCTGCTGTGGTTATATACCTTTCAGACATGAGCTTGTTATGTTTGATTTGGTTGGGCTGTCCCATGGGGCCACAATAAAAGTTTTTCTCCAGCTGTGGCATGACTTACCTCCAGCTACATGGATAACAGTGAAAGTAGTGATCCAGTTTATGAACACACAGAAGATAATGAGATAAGGGAAGACAACCAACCAACATGAATTTTCCAGGGAAAAAATTATGTCAGGCTGATTAGTTTGTTTCCTTAACAGATGAATTGGATTGTTGCATAAGGGAGGGAAGGGATAGAAGTGATACAGTTTGAAGTGTATATAGTTTTGAAGGATGTTCTTTTGAATGTAATACATGTACTGATATTTTATTTTTTAATGGGATCTTACTTAAATCACTTGCTGCAGGAGTGAAATTTATTAAAAATGGTTCAGTGGAACAGTTAACAGGGGTTCAGGATCGCTTGGAAGGCATTTGAAGTAAATTTCTTTACTAGCTTGCTGTGCCTGGATTTTTCAATAACAGCATCAGTGGTTTAGATGGTGGAGTAGAGTCTACCTGCAAAATGTGTAGGTGATGTCGGTTTGGGAGTAGACAGTATGTGCACCACAAGGGGTTTATATTAAGGTGTTTGACTTTGTAATTGGGATAAGCTAAGTGTCCGTGTGTGTGTTCATTTGAGCTGACTCACCCAATGTTTGTTATACCACAGTAGTTGAGTGTATATATCCCAAGTATGTTGAGATTATTGAGTTGGACGGCCTCTTCCAACACTCTCTTTTGTTTGTGGTACTTTCCAATCCTTTAGTAAAATTATAGCACTGAAACCTAGTACTTGAATGGAAGTGGTTGCTACCTTAAAAAATGATGTATCTGGATTTGAGATCTTGGGTCACCACTGAGATAAACATTTGCAAGGTAAGCAACACTCTTAGAAAGTCTGAGGATATGTGTATTTTTATGGAGGGGAGCAGAAAGTTAGGCTCTGTGGAACAGGCAGCTGCTCTTGCAGGCATCTAGCAAGTGTCACCTCTCCTGCTTTCCACTGGTGACATAACAGATTCAGTTAGGCACCTAGCACCAGGAGTGCCTCCCTCTGTTTTATCTCTGTAATGCAGCTAAAGCAGCTTGTCTGAACTCTGAAAGCAGGCTGCTTCTGCAGCCTGTCCTCTTTTTGCATTTCTGTGTGCACATATGCTGGTGTCTGAGTGGCTTCCTGAGGAAGGAGGGATGGGCGAGGGGAAGCAGTGCTTGAGGTGTTCATGATGTGGATTGTTTGGCTTGTTGAAGACATACATGAGGAAAAAATAACTTTTGTGTCTTTTTTGCTAGGTTGCTGGAGGAGTTATCAGTGCTTTCCCATAGCACTTCAAGTCTTTTTCCTTGCAGGATTTTCCCTAATGTTTGTTTATGTAGCTTGCCACAGAAAGAAAATGTATGACTACGGAGGAGGGGCCATATTTCTTAAGAGCTTTTGTAGAATAAGATATGAAATGTGGAAATAATCATCATCTGGGATGATGCTAGAGAAGTCTGACATACTGCTTTGTTTTAAGCTTCCTGTGATAGAAAGGGATGTTTGAGTGCTGTGCTTTTGCATGCACAATGCACTTCCCATAGTTGTCCTGTTATCATGAAAGATTAATGTGATGGTTCCTTTAGAAGTAAGCACTAATATTTCACACTAAATAATTATTGCTGGCTGTAGGATGGCGCTTGGAACTCCTTTTGACGTGTTCCTGTATACTGGTGATGCCATAGTGTCTTATGGGTATGAAACATAGCAAGGGAAAATAATATCTCTGTTGAGGTTAATTCTGTGGAGATGCTGCTCTCTGGGTCTGTAATCCTCACTGCTGTTTTCCTCATTTCTTCGAGTATGGCTGTCACTCTTTGGTATCCTAGCAAATGTTTTTGTAGCAAATGTACAAATTATGTTGCTAATAGATACATCTCAGCAGCAGAGACCTGGTGCACCTGTGGTGTAATTTGAATAGGAAGAATGTTGTGAATGTTTTGTGCACCATCTTATGTCTCAGAGCATACTGGAAGAGCTACTACTGATAAGTGATAGCCTGTGAAAGGCAAGCTGTAGGCAGTCTCTTGGAAAGACTCTATGTCCCATGAATTCAAACAAACTGGAGGCACAGTAAAACCTAGTTTTGGAGCTTTCTCTTGTTTGATTATAGCTTTGAAAAGCTGCCTGGGAGAAATTTCAAAGCCATGTTCCTGTGGATGCAGGAATAAGAGTTCAAAGTGCTGGAAGATGAAGCTGATGTGCAACAATTTCTGTAAGTGCAGAAATGGAGAAGTGAGCTGCCATCTGGCTGTATTACAGTGAGAGTTAGAAACACTGCTTGTGCTTTAGTATTGCTAAAAAGTGACCTTAAAAAAAGACAAAGAAGTCACCCCTGTAATACCGCATGAGAGAAGTACTAGCAAGTACTACTCTGCTTTGCTCCGTGGTTCAGGATGGTGAAACTTTTTCCTAAGGTAGAGATTGATATCTTACTACGTCTTCTATTTAGTCATCTGATATGGAGGCCTTACACAAATATTCCCTCTAATAAGGAATGTCAGGCCCTGTACCTGACACCAAAGTGCATTTTGCCAATGAATTAACTTTGTAGCGCTGTGCAATTTAAGAGTTGATCTGGTCACTCTTTTGGAGGATGCAGTCTCTTGAACTCAGTAGCAAGAGTGAAGTTGACACTGTGACTGTGCAGTCACTTTTCAGTATGATGCACTCTTGTGCTAAAGGCTGTTGTTATCCAAATGGGTTGTGAGAATGTGTGTGTCTGTTCGTGTGCATTTTCTGTAACGTGTAACAGCACTTGCTTGAATTAAATCCATTTAGTTCATGTACCTTAATATTGCTACCCCTCTGAGCATTGTGTAAATTAGTCAGCTTTTAGATCATCCTTTCTTTGTTCAAATAACAGCTATTATCAAACAAATTGATGTGTACTTGAGGAAGCACCTGCAAATTCTGACACAGAAGTAAATCAAATTAAAGAAAGGAATATATGGTAAAAATGTAAAGGAATATATGGATGTATAAGAGAAGAAACATTTTTCTGTGGTACTACTGTTGTAATTAAATCCTAGCATTGAGCTTTATTTTCCTATTTTTTGTATGTATTTTTGGAAACATGTTGCTGAGTTTCACTTTATTTGTTGCACCCTCTTTGTCTTAAAAATTAAAAAGCGTAGTTATGCTTATTCTGTGCAGTGCTTACTGTCAAAGCTTAAAAGGGACACAAAACTAGAGAAAAGTGATAAGAGTTGAAAGTCATGCCTTCTCAGTTGTGGAGAATCAGTTCTGTCCCCAGGTCCTTGGCGTCCAGAAATGGCCAACCGCTGTGCAGGATCTCCAAGTGAGTCTATGCACTTTCACAGATGCACTGCAGAAGCCAAGTCTTGTAATAAATAACTAGTAAGTAATTTCTGTAGCTGTAAATGACATTGCAGCACAGTTGCTATACCACTACTAGCTCCAGGTTTTGGTTTTTTTTTTGCTTCTTGTTGGTGTTGGGTTTTCCTCCAGCAAGGCAGGATATTCCTTTAGTGTGTGTATTGTCTGTATGCATAGATGAATCCAAGGGCAGAATGGGAATAAACTCTGATTTGGTAGTTGTGCTTTTACTAAGTGGATATTTGGGCTCTTTTCTGGGATATATTTAGTTAAAAAGCAGTGACCACTGTAGCCATTTGAGCGTCTTTCTGTGCCCTGGGAGAAGTTTTTTCAGAGAGCTGCAGCTTCATTTCGTATTTATTTTATGTACCTTTGGTTATTATTGTAGAAAGAGACTAGTGTAGTGGTGAGACATAGCATGCAGCTAACCACAGTTACTGATAATGGATGTCCTTGGGAAATCGTGCCACTTCTGAATAGTAGTAGTTGTTGTTGGTAAAATGAAACAAAACACCTGGCAGTGTTGGTCTGAGTCAGCTGTTCTAGACTGTATGGTGCTGTGCATGAAAATATTGTAAGCTAGAAGAGCAAACTCTGTTAAAGAAAAAAAAAAGGCAGAAATTTGAAGTAAAGAAAACCCACGTTGCATCTGATCTAAATTCTGGTAAGAAATATCTCTTGTATGCCTTGTATTTTTCCAGAATAATTAGTTCTATTGCAACTGAAATTTAAACAGGTTTATTTCTCTATGAGATGAGAAAAGCAGGAAAAATGTCATCTTACAAATACATTTGTAAGCTGTGATACACCATTCTCTTTCACAGTGACTGCAGTGCTTGTGTGCAAACCAGATGTCTTTTGAGTTGAGCATACTTTTTTTTTTTTGTCTTGTTCTGCTGCTTCTGTGAATTTGATCTGTTTTTGTAAAGAAGCTGTGTCGGTTACTGTGGCCTGCGCATTGTAAGGCAGGAGGAGGAATCCCTTCCCTTCAGCTTTGCAGTTCCTCCCCTTCCCGCATCCCCAAGCTCTCCGGGAGGAACCAGCTGTGCTCCACAATCAAACCATCCAGGGTGCTGGTACCGCTGGCACGGAGGATGGCAGTGCGAAGCTCGGGAGGTCCGCCTGACTGCTCTAAGGATGTTTACTAATGATGGGCTGGCAGTGGTTTGTAGGCAGAGGAATTTGCTGTCTCCTATTAGTGACATCTTACAAGGAGAGGATTTGAAAGCCAAGATGCTTGTACTGAACTTCAAGAATTCGAGGTAGGAGAAGACTAAATGAATACAAGCTACTTGTATTTCTTTCTAGACTAACATTTCTATTTCTTTCTGTTGCTCTTTCTAGACTAACATTTCATTACATGACTAGCTTCTGTGAAGATGTACTTTTTCTCATCAGACTCTTCAGTAGTTGTACCTTGCTGTTGTAAAGAGAAACTGAACTAAATGGCAAACTGAGATTTAGACAAAATATAGTGGTATGTTGAATATTGTAAGTAATGTTACTGTGCATAATTTTCTGTGTTTAGGATATTTGCTGTACAGAAATAAGTGAATAACAGGTAATTACGTTTGTCATTCCACCTAAGGAGGAAAATAATTTATTTTAGTTTGTTATGTGCATAGTTTTCAAAATAGAGCTAATCCAAGCCTATTCTCAAGTGTGGAAGTTCTGCTGTGAAGCCACCTTGTAATCAACTTACATTAGACAGTGTTCTTGGAAATGTAACAAAGTTGGAGAAAAACCCATCATATTAAAATAATAATTTCCCTGTCTCTGAGTGCTCTAGGCTTCATTTTTTTATTTTGAGTAACAGATCACTTTTTGTGGATTTCTAACTGCCCTATTTAATCTTGTAGTTTACTACATAGATTTCTGTCAAGAAAGCATTCACTGTGAAATGTAACTTTCATTTTGGCATTATTGCCAAGCAGGAGTGTAACAGACACTACTCAGGCATCTGGGAGCAGCAGTCTCTTGTATGTTAGTGGGGACCTGGAGCTGTTTCCTGTAAGGAAGGATTCACAATCAGCTATTTTGTCTTTACTCTTCATTCCATGAAAGGCTCCTCAGAAGCGTCTCCATGTACAATGGGGGAAGGTTGTTTCCAAAAGCAGGGCTGGGAGCCTAAGGTGAAGTCTAGTTCTGCCTAAAGTCATCAGGGAACAATGTGGTGTTTGAAGACTGAAAAATGAAAAGGATTGAGTTGCTTTTATCTGCAATTTGTGATTATCATCCTCAAAGGATCTTCTGCCACCCAACAGAGAGGGGATGGATGAAAAGGAGTAGAAGAGGGGGAAAGTTAGGAGGAAGCTAACCCATCATTACAATATTTGCTTAATTACATAAAACATAGGAATCTTTACTGATTTTGCCAGTGGCAGTGTGTCTAGTGAAGTGAACCCTGGTGAAGGGTCTGGAGCAGAAGTCTTGTGAGGAGCAGCTGAGGGAACTGGGATTTTTTAGCCTGGAGAAAATGAGGCTCAGCAGAAACCTTATTGCTCTTTACAACTACCTGAAAGGAGGTTGTAGCAAGATGTATGTTGGTCTTTTCTCCAAAGTAACAAATGATAGGACAAGAGGAAATGACCTCAAGTTGTGCCAGGAGGTTTAGACTGGATATTAGGAAAACTTTCTTCTCTGAAAGGGTTGCAAATACTGGAATAGGTTGCCCAGAGAGGTGGTGGAGTCACCATCCCTGAAGGTATTTAAGAGAAGTGTAGATGTGGCACCTGGGGACATGGTTTAGTGGTGGACTTGGCAGTGCTGGGCTTATGATTGGACTCTCTGATCTGAAATATATTTTCCAACCTAAGCAGTTCTATAATTCTGTGCTGTATGGTGTGCAGGACTTGGTTCCAGGGGAGCTCGGACCTCAGTGGATGTCTTTAGACCATACTAGCTTCAATTTAGACCATACTAGTTTCAATGTAAGGGAAACTATCTAAGAAAAGTTAGTTCAAGAGCAGTCCATTAAATGCTATTGTCCACCGTGCCCAGTTTCCCCATGGTGTTTACTGTGGGGCCTTTGCCTGGACATATATGTAGGGAATGGTCAAGTTCAGCAGCTTCCTGCTGGGTGCAAACCCACAGTGGATTAATGCAGTAGTTGGAAGATATCTGTTATTATCGAAAATGCAGTGGATATGTGTATGCAAACGTTTCTGCTGCTTTTCCATACATCTGTAGTCTGAATTGGTAATTATAATGTCTTGGGCTGTTTTGTACTTAGGAACACTATGAACATGTAACTTACGACGATATGATCATTCACCCTCATTTACTTCCTATCGCTTCAGAAATAAACAGGCATTTGTGCCCAGGGTTTAATGCTAATTTTAATGCTGATGCACTGCTGTTTCTGTTGCACTCTTTCAGACTCGACAGTAGCAGAGAGGGGGGTTTTATTATATCAGCCAAGCTTGCTGGTAGGATCGTTTTGTTGTTTTTTCTTATCCAGGTTGTTAGAAACAAGGGCAGCTCTATGGAGACAGACTTCAGAGGTAACAGTCTTCTACTCAGTGCTCTTTCATATGTAAATTTCTTAAAGGCAGAAAAGTGGCTACTCTTTGGGGTATATAAATGGCTGGTTTACATGCTTTAGATTGCTGTTTGGGAGAAGAACCACTACCACCACCACCAACGTGGACCCGCGTTGTGTAATACCAGGTTCCATTTTAAAAAGATCTGGTGGCTTTTCTGAGTGAATATCAGAGCTGTGCTTAGACTCTGTTGTCATTACTACTGTGTTTGATGTGTGGCCTTAGTCCTTAGGTCTCGCAGCCTGTTTGCAGGTTTATTTCCCCATCTTCACTCCTGCAAGGCTCATGACTTGAAAAGGCAAACAGACCAAAGCACTCTTGCCCGTGCCTAATAACGGCTGGTTGTTTCATTCTTGATTCTGGTATAATGACTTTAATAGGAAGGGGTTTTTACTTTGCTTGTGTACTGCTGTTGCAAAGGCCACCCTCTAGAACACTGTTTTTTGCCTGTGTTATATCTACATGGCAGCCAATCACATCCTTATCTCTCCAGATTATGTTGCTTTTCTGTTTGTTTGCTATTTTCTCCCTGCTTTCTCCCCCCTCCTCCCCCCTGCCTTTTTCTTCGGGGCCTTCTTAGCAGCATTTCCTTTTATTTTCCTCTTTTGAGTGGCATGGTTTAGTCATTGCCATGCAGTTCAGGTTGGCAAAGTAAAATTTCAGTTCTGCTCTATTCCCACCGGGCTGTAACTGGCATTCTGTTTGTCCAATTAATGCAAATCGGTTTATTCAAGCCCTTTGAAAACAAAAACAAACCAGAAGAGTGGTGTTCAAAGATGCTGAAGATATTTTGCCATGGAACATAGCAAGAGCTTGTTAGTTAGAATTTGCTCTCCAAAAATATTGAGGAGGCAAATAAGCTGTTCTGGTTTGGTTTGTTGTTTGTTTGTTTGTTTTTTAACCAGTTGTTACCTATCTTTGTAGTGTTCAGCAAGCTTTTCCTGACACTGCCTAGATTAGTTTAGAATTTTGAATAATCTTCTCAATTTCTCCGTTTCAGATGCTTTTGCTGAGGTGCAAATGTTTCTGAGACGTTTCATTTCTTCCAGCGTATGTTCAAAATCAGAACGCTGTTTCAGTATTTGCTTTCCTCCAATATGTGGAGTATATAATGGCAGTACTGAAGCTGCTTGCAGGATAATTTGAGTTGGCTTTTCTGTTGTCTTGCCAGCTAGCAGGTGTGAATGGGGATCATTCACACCTGCAAGAGTGTCCAGTTACAAAGCTCCAGATTAACGTTAATCTGATAAATCTGAATTTCCAAAAGCCATCTGCTTTGTTTATGTGTACAAACTGAGAACATTGAAAACCAGAACTTCTCTCAGTCTGACACTTGTTAACTTACTAGGCACAGGTTTTTTAGAAATGAGTCTACCAAAAATACATGTCAGCAGAGAGAAATTTCTCCTATTTTTTTCGTTATCTTTTTGTTTCTGTGCACCAGCTAACTTGGACTTTCCTTCTGCCTGTCAAGATTTTTGCATGGCACGCATTTTTGTCTCCTCAGTTGCCACATTTCTTTGGTAAACAGTGTCCTTTGCACTCCTTGAAAGAGAGAGGAGCAGTTGTATACCCAGAATTAGTTCAGGCTTTGTTGCAGCCACGGCTGGATTGCCAACCTGAGACCACACTGGAACAGGTCAAAGGAGTGGAAAAAATGTCACAGTGGTATGATTGCACAAGCATTAACAAATAGTTTCTTGGAGCCTGGATGTCTATGAACGAACCACCTGAACGTGCTTAATGCAGGTCTCTCCTTTCTAACATAATACCTGTATAGAGGCACTACTTTGATCTTTACTGTAACCGATGATTAGAGTTAATGAAACATGGTAAGATTATTATTATTCTTTTTTCTTTCTTTTTTATTTATTTTTTTTTCTGGAGAGACCATTCCTCATCTCCTAAACCAGAAAGGCTCTTTTACACTTGAAGGGTTTCATTTGGTCCTCTGCCCTGCAATGTCAGTGTGTTTTGCTTTGCACGAATGATTCAAAATCTTCGTCTGGCATAAATATTATATTTGTCGGTTTTATTCCAACCGAAGGAGATGCCAGGGAGCAAACAGTTTGAGGAATGGAATTTCAGATTTCCTTCATGGCTAGCAAGTCCAAACTGGTTTTTGGAGATCAGATCTGTGTTTATCTGCAGATGACATGATTAAAAGACGTATTGAAATTCACAGATGAAGCTGTGTAGAACCCAGCAGTTAAATGTGGATTTTTGGGTAGCCTTAGGGTTTCCTTTTTTGTAAAGAAATTAAAGACCTGTATCCTTATAGGTCTGTATTGCTACAGGTACCTATATTGATACAGGTAGCACAAAGATGAGGTTTTCTGCATCTCTTATGCAGTATTTGTTACATGCCGTTTGTCCTCTGAAATGCGAAGATTACTTGTGAAATTTCCCTGACCTTTTTCAAAAGCCATTTTTAAACAAGTGGTGGATGTGTGCATTCACGTGCTTCCAAAAGCAGAATTACCTTTTGGTTCTTGTGTGTGGTAGTTCAAGATTAAATGAGAATTCATTTTTCATTTTAGGTGAAAAAGATGTAGAATAAAAAAAAGATGTAAAGGCAGAAATCTTAAATGAGTATGTGTGATCAGTCTAAATAACCTATGTATGAGCTTTCTGGCAGTTTGCTTTGTGGGCATTTGTAATTCTTAAGCTTGATTATCAGTTTGTTACTGAGCTGAAGATTGGGAGTCCTTAAGTCATGTTAAAGGCTCCCCTAAAGAAAAGCAGTACTGATAATTGTATCTATGCTAGTGACAGATCCTAATGTGTGCTAAATAAAGATGTGGGAAGGATTTTTATCAGCATCCAGCCAAAAATCACATTTTAGCTGCTATGTGAACAATTTTGTTCCTGGTAGGAAAAGGCAGCACATGTGCTGGCTTCCTCATGTGATGTCTTGTTTTCCCTCTTTATAGAACGGATTTGTAGTTCCTTCCTGTTGGATAAAGCTAGGAGTTTTAAGCACAATCCCTAAATATCTATGAAAAATGATTGAATCACATGTTTTGCCTCCACATGTGCATCGGTAGTCCTTCATGCTAGGTAACTATTTTGTGCTATTGCACTAAAAAATGAAGTTGAAGGAGGCACTTCAGTCACAAGGGCGTAATGGATGGTGGCTCTGCACTTGATGTCTTAGTTGTCTGTGCTTTTTTTGTGCACAGAAATAGAAGCGAAGAAAATTGACGCAACTTAAACAGTGGTTTGGAGAAGTACTACATGTTTTCAGCTGTGGTAGGATTTAATAGTTTGTTCTACAGGCTTTGTTGGTGGTGGAAGAAATGCTTGTGGCTTGGAAATACTGTATTAAAGTAGTAGAAGTAATTTTGGAAAATAAGATTTTTGGTTATTAGAAAATTCAATGATAGGATTATTTATAGACATGAATTATAAACTAGAAAGTCAGTAAAAAATAGGCTATATGCAGAAGTAAAAAACAGTGCTTTATTTTCTTATTTGAACAAAATGAAGTGCAAAACCTCGATATAACTGAAGTTCATTTAGGTGAGTACTAAATAGGAAATACTTTCATCATTATTCTTCAGTGAGACAGCTTTCCTCCATCCCTGCAGCATAGGTCAAAAGTATCACTATTGTTTAATTGTTGTCCTTCCTTCTCACTGAATATAAAACATTAACTTTCAAGAGGGTACAAACCACAGGAAATCTAGTCTATCTGCACTTGCTTTTATGTGTCATTATCATGAATAATTTGTGGGAAATGGACCTAGAAAGAAGATTGATAGTCTGTGTTTTATACCTGTATCTTTCTCACTAACCAGTTACTTTAGTTTTTCATATTTGTTGAAGTATTAAGAATTTTTCTTTTGCATCTATGTCAAGGTATTAAGGACAGTCTGTGTGTAAGAATAGCATTTTTATGTTGCAAATAACAAAGGAATTGCATCTTTAAATACTCATCTGATTTGAGTTCAGAAAACAGGAAAAAAGTCCTGAATGAGGATAACAAGATTTTTTTTTCTTTCATTTATTTATTTTTTTTTAGAATAATTAAAGCAAAAAACTGCATTTAACTCTCTGGTTTGGACACTAGCTATGAACTGAGGCACATCTGTGAGCATCTATTTAATCCTGCAGAAACAAATAGTGTTTCATTAGGTTGGTCTCTGCACTTATATTCTTCTGAACAAGGGAAGGGAAAGATTTCAGGTGATAACATAAGGCTCCTTGAGATAAGATTTAAAATATTTCAGTGCAAAGGAAAACGCAAATGAACGCACAGAAAAGCCATAAGCCTGAACTAGCAGTGCAGCCCCACACATCTTCGCCTGCACACCTCCCTCAAGACTATTTTGCAATGCAAAAATTAGAGTGGAAGCTGGTGGTGTTTTCCTGTTGGGAGGATTTCTCAATGAATAGTTCCTGTTTCAACTAGATGACTAGCTCTTTAGCAAGAGGAAAATTTAGTACAGGAATAAGCACTTTTAATACTGAGTTGGCATGCTGATTTTATTCCAGGGTCCTGTTTTACAGGGATCAGGCGATATTCCCCATATAAGTGTGTGCTAGTTCAGTCCATCAGGGAGAGCGGGTGGCTTTCTTTTCAACAACACAGCTTCCTTGTGCATGATTTCTTTGTGTGTAAGTAACTGTTTTTTGTTTGGTGGTGGGGGAACTGGAGGAAGAAGTTGTGTTCCTCACTTCTCTCCCTGCTGATGTTTTTGCCTACAAAAAGAATTTATTATTCCAGTTCTGTTCTAAGGACAAATGAATACGTATCTAGCCTGTAACAGCTCTTCATTGTTTCTTTTGAAGGCCACAAAATGTCCTTTTTAATAGTGCATATTGATGATAATCTTTTGAATGTTGGTATTAATTACAGGGGTAGGGAATCTTATAATCAGGAAATAACAAATGTAGTGTGCAGAGAAATAACAGGTGTGGATTTTACTGATCATAATGGACTTCCATGATTTCACTGTAGCAACAAGACTTATCTTGAATTTCTTTTTCCTGAGATAGCTGGGGTGGAGGTGTGCACTGGTATCCCTTTATAATCTGCAAAGAAATAATACTCATTCCTGTTTCACTGCTAAGATGCTGATGTAATACCAGTATAGTGCCTGGAGAAACACTTGTGAGTAATTACAAAGCAGATAATTACCTAGCTGCTTACTTAAATAACACCCTTTTGGAACTAGATGCACAGCTTGAACCTATAATAGCTATTGTGAGAATGAGTGTGCCTCATGCAGCTTCTGTCTACTTGTTTTTCCTTCACAAATGTTTTGATAGCTCTGGTAGTGTTACCTGTACATTATCATACCCTAACTTGTGTTAATGGTTATGTTTGTGTGTGTGTTATGTTTTTCTTGCAGTGTCTGTCTTTGAGCTTTGTAAGTTGTTGGTATTTTATGTAATGTAATTTATGATCATTTGTCCAGCTGCTGCCACCAACAGAAGGAAGCTCCTGAAAATATTCTAAAGGGTAGAAGTTCCCTTTTGCGCTAACTCCAGTGAAACTTCTCAAGAATCTCATGGGTTCATCTTGTAGGATTCCCATGTAAATTGAACAGGAAAGTGAAGAACTTGATAAATGGGTTTGTATGAGAGCTTCTCAAATGGGTCAGCCTTGCTTATGCTCATAGGAAAATGTACAGCCATCTGACATCCAGTGGAAGAAAATGAAGGGACTTAAGTAAGGATGCTCATGCTGTTCTTACACTGCCTGCTTCATTTCTCTTCACATGGAGACTTTTCTGCTTTTATCACTAGGAGAAAACAGCAATGTGGTTTATAAGCAGTGTTTTTATTGTTGCTGTGTTTGTGCATATTTGAAATCTACTCATTAAGTGTCTTTGTTTTGGTCCAGTCAGAGCAGGATGATGTGCAACTGCCATTAATTCACCTTTTTAGCTCAGGTGGCAGAAGTTGGGTGCAGTGGGTCAAACTGCTTCAGCCCTCTTGATAAACCATGTACCTGTAACTGTGCAGCTGCATTCTAGAGCTTCCACTTGCTTAGTTTGCTATTGCAAAATAACTTCTAGCTCAGCTTAAAAAGCCAAAGACTCAACAGTCAGACTGTCCAGCACAAAGGTTCCTTCTGAGCAATGTGCCTGCTTAGACCTGCTGGGGGAAGTAACTCATGTAGTGGCTGTGTAATGAGGAGCATGTGGCTGCACAGGGCTGTACATGCTGGAAGAGGGGACATGAGGCAGGGAAGGTGTTCTCTCCTGAGAACCAGTTTCTGTCCTTGCTTCTTCCACAATACTCCTCATGAGGATTTTGGAGTTGCTGTTGAAGTACTTCCTTTGTGTACCTGGTGTCTACGTTGAAGATAACAAGCTGACAGGGAGAAGGATGTCAGTTGTTCTCTAATGAATACAACACAAGCAAACGGAAAGACTCAAGCATGGGTGTTGATTGATGAGAAAATGAACATGAGCCAGCAGTGTGCGCTCGCAGCCCAGAAAGCCAACCGTATCCTGGGCTGCATCAAAAGAGCGTGACCAGCAGGTCAGAGGAGGTGATCCTGCCCCTCTACTCTGCTCTCGCGAGACCTCATTTGGAGTACTGTGTGCAGTTCTGGTGTCCTCAACATAAAAAGGACATGGAACTGTTGAAACAAGTCCAGAGGAGGGCCACGAGGATGCTCAGGGGACTGGAGCACCTCCTGTATGAAGAGAGGCTGAGAAAATTGGGGCTGTTCAGCCTGGAGAAGAGAAGGCTGCGTGGAGACCTCATAGGAACCTTCCAGTATCTGAAGGGGGCCATTCTGGATGATGTTGCATGGAGCCTTCTGATTGGACAGAAACACAGTAGGACTCAACTCTACAGTAATTCCACAAGTATTATCTACTCTGCTTGAAATGAATATATTGTGTACATTGGTGTTGATCTGCAGTGGAACTTGAGGGTAGACTTTACATGATTCTGAAGTCTGAGAATGAGTGCAAAACTCTGCCAGAAATAGCTGATCTAGAGGGCATCATCAAAGAGAAACAGCATTTACTGAAAGGATCTCAAGGTGTAAATGTCAGTTTTACTACACCTGTCTTCACTTTGTACAGTGCATCATGGCTCCCTATCTTTGAAAGACATCGAAGAAGTAAATATTTTTATAGTAAAAGATACTTCCAAAGCACCATCTTCCAGGGAAGATTTTCTGAAGCTTTGCAGGGGTGTATTTGGGACAGAAATGTGAAATTCCATGGCATTGTGGTGTTTGATGTGGTGGATGTGTTTTTGGGTTGGCTTTTTTTCATATGTTTGTTTTTTGTTAAGGGGGAGTTAGTGGGTCTTGGGGTTCAGATTACATTAAGTGTACTAATGGAATATATCAATTTTGTAGTGTCTTTTGGTTACTTCTGGGGAAAAAAAATACTTTGGATGTTATTTGTACTTTGTGACACCCATTCTCCCCTCTGCTCTTCCCCACCTCTTATGTTGAAGTTGAGTCTATGATTGTGCTGGGGAACAGGCAGGAGGCACCATGACTATTTTGAGAAAATAGGACTACTGTTCTTATTCTCTGCCTTTCTCATCCCTTGGAGTTAAAACTGCCCCAATGGAGGTAAATAGGTTGCGTCTTGGAGAAGCTGTCCTGTCAAGTTCCTGTTACAACAGAACAGTGTATAACACTTATTTGGACTTTTCTGATTCTGAGAAGATTGTCAGATCTAGAACTGCAACTGTGTAACTGAACCAGTGCAAATTCCTGTTGTGGTATGCACTTAGGCTGAATAAAGTAATGGGATTTGAAAGAAAAATTACTGTGCTTGCAAAAGTCTACAGCAGTGGATTCAATAATAACGTATTGGATTTAAAGTTCTCAGCATTTTGTGAATTGTAAAAAGAAATTAAAATCTTTAAAAGATAACATTTTTATGAAAAAGAAAATGAAGACTTTTTCCCCTGCTGCTCAGACAGTGAAGGTCTGGCTCATTGAGCTCAGATGTGGTATTCTGCTAGTTTACGTGTTATTACAGTGAGTTCTCAAACTGAGGAGTTTGGGAAAAGGTGTGAGTTTCTGGAGGAACCACCTCAAGAAACTGTGGTGTTCCATTTTTAACTGTGTGAGTGATGCTGATTTGAAGTCTGTTACCTGTGTTATTTTTTAGGGATAATACAATAAAGAACAACATCCAGTTCTGTCTCATTTTTCTTCAAATATGAAAAGCCAGTGCAATTCTGCATGAGCTGATGGTTTCTGGCTTGTACCTTAGCTTAGCTTTTTTGATAACTTCTCATTTCATAAATTGATTTTTTGTGTTGTACTAAAATGTTTGTTAGCATTCTAATTTTTTTTGCATGTTAGCAAATGCTGTTTTATGAACACACTCCAGAAAGGTATTTCATTTTGGGGTTAGAGAGAATCTATCTTCTGTTAGTGATTCTTATTAGTGGCTAATTATCTTCAGTTTTAAAAGCATAGTCCTTGTTTGTAGCTGGTGTTATTTTCCTGGCTTTAGCACCCAACTGTCTTTCCTCACAACTTGATCTCTGTGTTTTTCTTCACTAGTGGGCATTTTCCCACCATTACTCTAATCACAGCACCTTTGGAATTATCACTTTTTGTAGTAATTGACCCTTCATGGTACCTTCTCTTTTTGATAATTTAAATAATGAAGTTCATATCCTTTGTTGCCATAAGGCATTTTCTACCCTTAAATAATTTCTATAGCTGTTACTGACCTTTGTTTTAATAATGGCCTTCAAGCAATGTGAGGTAGACATTACAATTCCATGGAGTATTTCATTGTTGGTCTCCTTAATTTTGTGTATGGAGCTGAGCCTGTTTCACCTTTACTCGTTCCCTTAATTGAAGGTAGTTGTGTGAACAGTCCCTTTTGCACAGTGTCCAATTGGCTGTGTCTGAGGGATTTATCTGCTCTCGGCCTCTCAGCTCTTGTGCAAGGTCCTGCTTGATAAGACTTTAGTCTCGCATTCAGAAGATTTGGTCCATGTTGTTTTGAAGACCATTACAGGGTCT
The DNA here is from genome assembly GCF_012275295.1 of Melopsittacus undulatus. Classification (NCBI taxonomy): domain Eukaryota; kingdom Metazoa; phylum Chordata; class Aves; order Psittaciformes; family Psittaculidae; genus Melopsittacus; species Melopsittacus undulatus. The sequence goes on from NC_047533.1 coordinate 60,738,433, forward strand.
ACTGTAAATGCTTCTGTACCAATGCATGCAGCATAGGTAACAATCCAGAGGAATTGGAAAGCTGTCAGCTGACCACTATCCCTGAAACTTGGCTGGATGAATCAAGTGATTAGAGGACTGCAATTGATGGCTAGAAACTGTTCAGGAGGGACAGGGGAGGAAGGAGACTTGGGAGTGTTGCCTTCTACATTAAAAATGGATTGATTGCATAGTACTTCTTTTGAAACAGCAGTGCACAGTTTGAGAGTTTAAGGGTGAAAATTAGGGACCAAACCAACAAGGGAATATTGTGGCTGGTATTTACTACAGACTGCATATCAAGGATGGGATACTGATAAAGTAGTCTTACTTCAACTACAAGAAGCATTACACTCGCAGGCCCTGATTCTGCTAGGGGACTTCAGCTGCCCTGACATCTGCTGGGAAAGGCCATCTTTAAAGGTCACTTCCAACCCCAATCATTCTGTGATTCTAAACCAAGTTTTTTTGTGCTTCAGGAGGTAGAAGACCATGGTGTTCATCTGCTGACCCAACAGCTAAAGTGTGAGATGGACGATAGCTCCATTGGATAAGCCTGTGTATTTGCCATAGGAAAATCAGGAAGAAAAATTAAGCATACCTCTCTATGATAAAGCCAGTGTCTGAGAGAATCTGAAGGTCTTGTTTGGTTAGATTAGTACATAACTGGTACTGATTTTATTCTAGTATTATTTTGAGAATACTTTGCAATATGTGGATAACACTGCTGTTAAGTGCTGTGGAATGTGCACCAAAGAATCATAAAAATCGTCTAATAAAAAATACCAAAGCATTTTGTAGTGTTCAAAGCCTGGCCAGTTGTGCTTTGTGCTAAAGGGTATCAGATGTTTTCCTCTTTCAAGTTGTTAGCTTTAAATCCTCCAGGAGCATACTAATCAATGCCTGGCATAGAAAATTAGCTAATGCTCTTAACTGCAGCATGGTACTTACTGTGAGAGAGGATGCTATGTATTTGAAGGCTTTGTTCAAATAATGCCTCAATCTGTTGTACTCAGTAAGGTCATTTTTCTTTCTGAACAGGATACAAGGGAGCTTCCAGAAGCCAGTCAAGATGAATATGGTGAAGAGGATCATGGGCCGGCCACGGCAGGAGGAGTGTAGCCCTCAGGACAACGCACTGGGCTTGATGCATCTGCGTCGACTCTTCACAGAGCTCTGCCATCCTCCACGGCACATGACCCAGAAAGAACAAGAAGAAAAACTTTACATGATGCTGCCGGTGTTTAACAGGGTAAGCTGCAGAATCTGCAGGAGGCATTTTCATTTGAATTGACTGCTCATATTTGTATTTCCAAGACTTTGGTTCTAGCACATCAGGAACTTTTCTTCTGTTGGCATCCTTTCAATTTCCCCTTTCTCCTCACAGTATTTGTTTTAGCTAATAAACCTGCCCTTAGAGATTTCCCTCTATTATCTCTTTTTCTGAAGTGCAGTCTACCATAGCTGTAGGCTGTCACAGAGCTTTACTGCAGAGTTGCTGTTACTGCAGTCACCTGATTTCCAATCTAAACTTCCATGTAGCAAGTTCATAACTATTTATTTGTGTGATAACAGTGTTCTTGAGTATAACTCTTGACTCTTTGCAATTATCGTTCTGAGGTATATTTGTAGAGATTAACAATCATAATATCTCCTGACAGATTTAGTTTTGCTAGGCTACATGAGCTGTGCAATTTCAATCTCCTCTTGTGATAAATTCTTTGCATTTTCATCCTCAGCAGCCCTTTCCCTATGTATTGAGCCTGAATGCCTCTTCTTGGTCAAGGGAGATTTTGACCAAGCAATCTGTAGGGAAGATGTAATAGCCACTTGCACAGTACCATTTCACTACTCCCTTGTGCTCAGGCAGTGAGATTTTGTTTGAAGGCAGGATTGTGATGACTGTCATTGGAATTAATAGGGAATAAATCCTACTGATATGTCACTCAGTTACTCTGTCATTTCATTGTGAATAATAAATTGGATAGTAGTTTTAAGGTCTTGAAAGAGTAGTAGATACAGATCTGGCTTGTTTTGTTTATGACCTTGAACCCTTGCTTTTTTGGGGTGATGGATTTGTGCTTTCATATACTACCGTGGAGAGCTGGAATCATCCAAAAACTAAAATACAACACCTTGGCAGGCAAATTGGCTCAGTCTTCTCTTAGATTACTGTTTTATTTAAATTATGATTATGATGGTGTTAAACATTGAACTGCTTACATGCTTGTGCTGGTTTTGGCTGGGATAGAGTTAATTTTCTTCATAGCTGATATGGGGCTATGTTTTGGATTTGTGCTGGAAATAGTGTTGATAACACAGGGATGTTTTCACTATTGCTGAGCAGAGCTTACACAGCATTAAGGCCTTTTCTCATATCACCCTACCAGTGAGTAGACTGAGGGTGCCCAAGGAGTTAGGAGGAGACACGGCCAGGACAGCTGACCCCAACTGACTCAAGGGATATTCCAGACCATATGGCATCATGCTCAGCAGTAAAATCGAGGGGAAAAAGGAAAGGGAGGATGTTCAGAGTGATGGTGTTTGTCTTCCCAAGTAACTTATACATGATGGAGCCCTGCTTTCCTGGAGATGGCTGAACACCTGCTTGCCAATGGGAAGTGGTAAAAGAATTCCTTGTTTTGCTTTGCTTGCCTGCACAGCTTTTGCTATGTCAACCCACGAGTTTTCTTACTTTTACTCTTCCAGTTCTGTCCCTCATAGGATGGAGGTGGGTTGTGGAGTGAGTGGCTGTGTGGTGCTTAGTTGCTGACTGGGGTTAAACCATGATAATGCTGTATAGGAAAGTTAATCTTGGTCAAGGTATAGTATTAATAGGATTTTTAGCCTACTAGGTAGCATGCTTTAGTGGAGAGATCCCCTAAATGTCATTCTGTTGCCCTAGGTATTATTCCTAGTTTTACTGGTAACCTGTGTGTGAGTATGGGAGAAGTAAACAGTTTATCTGCTTCCTTTTTAATTTATCTGCTTGGATTGTATGCCCTTTAGTTACCGACTTTCTTAGTTTGTTTTTACAAATTAGCACAATAGAGTTAATCTTGGCTTGAGCCCCTGAAGGTGATTTTGATGTAGTTATGCTTAGAAATCTCCCTCTGGTGGTTACAGGTGGCTTTTTTTCTGAATAAAGGAACATAACCACTATAGCTGCTTCAACACTTAGTTGTGATCTGCAGGTGGAGGACAAACTTTTTCAGGCCCTCGTGGTAGTTACTTGCAGTAGCATTGAATCTATGGAAATCACAGTTGGCGATTTAGCTGGGTTTAAAACTATTGCAGCAATGCATGTCCTATTTCTGTACAGCAGTCTTTCCATAGATTTTGATTAGACTTCAGAGATTAAAAAGAACAGTTAAGATTCTTTGCTGTTTCTCCCTTTTCTCTTTCCCTCCTTTATTTCTTACTGCACTTTTTTTCCCCCTCTCCTTTATGCTACTTGCTGGCTTTATCCTAATTCTTGGTCTCTCCACTTGACACAAGTTGTAGTTGCCTCATGTCTTTGCAATGTTTATTCCCTCTCACTGTCTTTCATTAAGCTCATGTGTTGAAACATTCTTAAAAGCAGATCAGGTGCTCTAGGTCACCTTCTTACTATGTCAAATGACCTCTTTCATAAGAGCTCATTTCATAGGAGTCTAGAGACTCAGGTACCTTTTAGAGCTTTTGAAAAGGTTAATAGTTTCTGTGATTTTCATCTGTATGAATACATTTTGGCTACAATTTTCTCCTAGATTCCAGTTTTCACCATATTTATCATAGATTTTGCCTTCCTAAAGTTTCCCATGTCTCTTTTCTGTGCTTTACAGAATTAATCTAATTTTGTGGATGGACTCTCTTCCTTCTCTAAATTGTAGAGACTCTTTTGTTCCCTTCTTTAGTGAGGTAAACTTGAGGCTGAAGACATACATTCTTCTGTGTTTGCCAAAGGTTTTGCTTTTGGATCCTACTTGTGGTTTTCTCTCTTCCTTTTCCCTTTAGTTTTCTTGTTTGGTTTTAATATCACTATCCTCAACTCTGGCTGTTTTTAATCTGTAGCTTTCTTGGAATTGTCCTTCTTGGCACAGATGTTGTCACTTCAGTTTCCAACCTTGTAAAATCTGAATCGTAGCTTGGCACATTGGGGGAAGTATGTACTGTTTGTGCTCTTTTACTTTCTTTCTCACAATCCTTGTTAACCATTATCAGTTTTGAACGAACTGCTATGTAACAAACAGAATCGATCAGTCAAGATCTGTCCCTATTACATGGGGATTTGTTTCATTGCATTTCGTATGAATGCCTTCTCTTCTTCCTGTGTTCAAGAGGCTGCGCAGTTGTGATGTCATCTATTTATTTCTACTTCCACAGTTTCTCTTTTCGGGTTCCTGGTTAATTCCACCCTCTTTTGAGGCTTACATGTAGAGGCTGCTATGGCTTCCTTGGTTTATTTAGTTTTGTGTCTTGTGGCATGTCTACTGTCTGTGGTAGAGCTTATTTTGGAACAATACTGCTATCTTAGTAACTCTGTGAGTCAGACAAACTCTGAAATTGATTGGAGTGAAAAAATAGAACAGGAGAAATATTTCACTTTCTGAAGAGTCTTATATGAAATTTTCAGTAGGAGATAAGATAAATCTTGGTTCACTGTAAAACCTGAGATGACTTTCCTCTGAGACCTGCTTTTGAAGGTGGGAAACACTAAAACATCGATGGAAGTTAATTAAAAAAAAATAAATCTACTTTCTCAAGCATAGTCCTTTAGCTGCAAATGTTTTAAGGTATCAATTAATAACTTGATTCAAATTCAGACTCTGAATCCCTCAGTTCCTTTGCATAGTTACCTGTATTCTGTTGAATGGGTTTAAGTGAGACTGAGTACTTGTGTTACTGCCTTAAGCAAAGTCCATGATGATAAAAGCATTATCTGTTACAAGATTGGGATGTCTGTGCTGGGAAGAGAAAACCAAATAGATTGTGGAGCTCAGATCAAGGCTGTTGCACCAAACCTTTATATGCACTTCAGAATGTCTCTTGTGCAGAGTAGAGAGCTGTTGGAGGTGGGGTATGTGTGTATTTGTAGGGAAGCAGGGTGTGTGTGTGTGTAATCCGATTCTGTGAGAAGTGTGATTTTTACTAAATGCAGAGATCTAGATTGAGGAAGGTATTTCTGTTTCCTATAGATATCCCAGTGTCCAGCAACAGGCAGCTAGTTAAATAACCAGTGTATCCAGGAGCTCTTTTGAGGTCTTCCTGCTTAACCATTTATGATTCTTGGTGTCATGTCCCATCCTGTCCCCACCTGCCCCCTTCAGGTATCTGAAGTCCTGTGTAATATGCAGTTCCATTTTCCTGATATTTTGAGGATTATTAATGAGTATATCCAGAGAAGGTAAAGCATTCTTAACTTTGGTTTGTAGATGCAGCATGTCTCAAACATGCTGTGTTTTAAACCATCTTGCTAGTTCTGTAACAAATGGGCTTTACAGACCATTTCTGTTTCCTCATTGTTCAGGGAGGCTTATGAAATGATGAATCACATAGTAATGAAAAGCTAAATTGATGCATAATTAACAAAAGATTTGTCCTCTGGAAGAGTATTCAAAAGGCTCCTTTCAGAATTCAGTGCATTCACTTAAGCATTGCTCTACCAGAGTGGCAGTAACTCTTTTGCAGCATATAAAGAAAGTGAAAGGAAGGATAAAAAGGCTGGTTTCAAGTAAGAGGTGCTTTGGTTACATTTTGTTGAAAGAGCCATGCTCTTTTCCGTATTAAAAAGGTGATCTACTGGTAAAATGTTTCATAACCTATTCCTGATTTTTACTACTGCTTTTAGTCAAAAGTATATAAATATCCAATGTAGGTTCTTGTTCTATGTAGTGAAAACTTGCCTATGGGACAATGAATTAAAATCCAGTTCACTTCAGTCAATCTTTTACCGTAAATTAGAGCTCTCTGCATTTTGAGGGTCTGCTGACAACTCTAGGCAAGCTTGGGACAGGTAGTAGGACTATCAGTTTTTCCTCTTCCCTCAGTCTGAGTGAAAGAGCTTTAAGCCATTAATGATGACAAGATGCTCTGCCAATGTGTGTTATAGTCTAGATAACGTTGCTTAGGTTATACCAGCAAATACTCAAGCCTTGGGGTACTTTTCCCTTCTTAAAGCTTTGTGGAAGTTAGAGGCTCTCAAATGAACTGGGAGCCAACACAGACAATTGCGAAAGGAAGTCTTGTGAAAGATTTAGGGAAATTTGGATTGTCTGTACTGGGAATGTTGTGTGCTTTAATCCAAATGAGGGACGTTTTTCTCAGTCTGTTGAGAACAGCTGTCTACATATAATGTCTGGGCATCTGTTTGCTTTCTTTAATGGTAGTTAAAGTTTCCTGTATTAGAAATCCTTATGGTTTTGATGAAAAATATTTTAATTGTGTGGAAACTGAGTGTTCAATTTCACTGTTGTATTTCTGGCTCTGTTTCGTCATGACTTTGCAATGCGAGTAGGCAGGAAAAATATTTTTGGCTGTTGTGTAAAGTGCCAGAGCAACTGATACTAAGGGGAGTAAGAAGTCAGACTTACACAAAGGTTATTCTGTCTTGCACCTTTTAAATTTTCTTCAGTAACTTTGGGATTTCAGGGTAAGTTGTTTCTGTAATTGTCTTGCATCCCTGTTGGCTGTGACATTGCGGATTTCACTGGATGTCCCTAGACTTAAGAGTGACCTCAGTCAAGTATGCTGACACCTCAGCTGTAATAGTGTAACTGAGTCACTCAGAGAAAAGAGATGAGGATGAAGCAGCTGTTCAGTCCAAATCAATTGTACTGCTGTAGGTTGCATCCTCTTTCAGAGCAGCAAATATAATATGTGGAACTAAAGTTTTGTTAGATAATCTTTTATGCTTCCTGGCTCATTTTGTGACTCCTGCAGGTCATGAAAGTAGCCATGAGGGAGAAAATTGTAAAGTAGCAGGGAGGTATTGAGACTGTTCAGGTGTTTAGCAAGCTAGTCTGCTCAGCGCTTACACAAGTGGTGATATCAGAATTCAGATTGCAGGCTTTGATATTCAATATTGTAGGTTTACTGTGATCATTTTAGGGCAAGGTTTACATCAGAAGTGTGGATAAAAACTCCTTTTTGTGAGCAGTCTTGAATGAAAAGCAAGTTAGCTGGAAAACTGGCTAATCCATTTTGAGCTAATGTTGTGTTCTATAGCTTAGTGCCGTACCACGAAATTAAAGCCTTTCTCAAGTTAAATGTTATTCAAATAAATTATTTACTAACCAAATTAATGCTAAATTATTATAATCAAATGATTATTTATTAAAAAAAATTTCTGTTAACTACTGCTGTTATGTTCAGGAGGATCTCAGGAGAGTGAGAGAGTGTCAGCAACATGGCATTGTCAGTTTATTATGGGAAGATGGTAACAGGGCAGTTGTACTTCCTAGCTCCTTCTAGAAGATTTTACGCATATTTTTACATGCATTTACATGCATGTATGTGCAGTTCACCCCTGTGGGATGTTTAAGTCCAGCCAAATAGTAAAGAAGTGCTGTTAAAAGAAAACTCCTGTTGGAGAATTTGCTCTGCTATTTAGTTTTTACCCCATTACCTGCAATCTCAGTGGTCTTGGCTTTTGTGGAAAACTTGTGATTCCTTTTCCCTTTTATTCATCAGATCTTATCTCCCTGAGTATGTTAATGCCAACTATGAATATGTCTTAGAGCACGTACTGTGAAAATCAGTACAGTGATGAATACTTCAGCGGAAAACCAAAAACCATAGTAATACTCCTTCAAGGATTATTACTTCCTCCAAGGAAGGTGGTAGTTCACAGTGATCCTTGTAAACTGAATGACTTTGTGATGCATCCATTTTTCTCGTTTTAGGTGTTTGGAAACGCTCCTCCAAGTACAATGACAGAAAAATTTTCTGACCTCCTGCAGTTTACTACTCAAGTGTCACGATTGATGGTGACTGAAATTCGACGGAGAGCATCGAATAAGTCCACAGGTATTGTATGGTTACATGTTTGGGCACAAGTTTGGGCTTTGTGAGGTGTACATTTCAGATCAATCAGAAGAATACTGTGAGATGCTACCCACAGCAGCTTTGCAGGCTCAGAAATTTAAGTTTTTGCAGTGAAAATATCTACTGTTCTTTTGGATGAGAGAGAGAGGAGGAGGAAGAGGCTAGAGGTTTTTTGCCTGGGTTACAGAGAAAGCTGAGTTCTACAAACTGGATAGCACATGGAAAAGAGAGGCATGAGCTAAGTTGCATTACTACTCGTAGAAGGAGACCAAGGACATGCATGTGGACAACTTCTGTATCTTGCCTGAGGTGCCTGTTGGTGGTGTGTTTTGTCCCTTGGATATGTTAACGTTTCAAAACCATGCGTTTTGAATTAACTGCTGTCCTGGAAGCTAATAAGATGTAAAATACACTGAGTATCATGTTAGGACCGACACTGCCATCCTTATTAAAATGTTAGAGAACCCCTCTTCTATTTATTTGAAGTGTCAGAGTAAGATTTGGTTCTCTTGAACCCTGAATGTATATTGGGACCATGAATGTATATACCTGACAATGTATTGGGATTTGCATAACTGAGGACAGTATGTCAAGAAGACATGTTTCATTAGCTTTCCTCTTCAATTTCCTCTTTTGAAGAGGAGTGCTTCCAAGAAGTATCATGTTTTTGTCTGCTAGATAATTTTAAGATCTGTGCTCGTTTCTCAGTTTGGAATTGCTGAAAATAAGGAAATAGCGGGCTGGAAAAGGCTGTGCAAATTAGTACACATGAAGTCAGGAGTCACAAACTGTGCCAATTACAATTTCTTTCCATTTAAGTAGAGTGACTAACAGCGAAACATTCCAGATGGCTAAACAGATATCGTAGACAAAACCTGTTCTCTATGGGTAAACAGGCACAAAAAGGCTTTTATTTGGGTATTTAGGGGAAATAAATGTCCAAGAGCCATGCTGGCAGAATGGTGGTGTTAGTTTGACTTTTTTTTCCTGGAGAACATCTGTTGTGCCTGCTAGTCATTTGGATTCTGCTATGAGTGGCTATTTTTGTGTATTTATTACTTAAGCCATACCTCTGCTTGTTGCTCCAAGGTAAGCCAGTTGTCATCCTTGACACCTCACAAATCAGGGGTAATTTTGTTATTGGTTTTGAGGGTTTTCTTGTTTTCTACCAGACATGGGAATTTAACCACAATGACTTAAAAGAGAATTTGGTACTCTTCTAAGCTTCAATGGTCTGTTGGTTTTGTTAAAATGGAAAGCAGGCATTTTTTCTCTGTTATGAAGATTACTATTACTTTGGTCATTAAACCCTTTCCAGATCTTGGGTAAGAAGGCCTGAAAGGTCTGTGTTCTGCAATTGCATTGTGACTTGATGGGGCCCTGGAGTTGCAGTTTGCTTTTCAGGAATGAGCAATTAACAAGCTATTAAAACTCATAGTCTGCAGACTTCTGTCTTAAACTGCTTAGAGGTAGATGGAAATTTCCTGCAAAACTGAAAAAAATAATAGAAATTAACATTCAGTGTATTCTAAGAAGCTAATAAAGACATAACATTGTGACTATGGATTATGAAGGTTTTACATTTTTTTTTAAACTTCTTTTTGTGTACCAAACAAAAAGATATATCATATCTTAATAGCTATTAACAGGTAATTATAACTCTCAGCATGTTTTTAAATGTGAAAAATTTCATTAACAACTGTATGCAGGAAATGGCTCTGGTAATATTCAAATGCAAATTCCTGATGTTGTGAAGTGCTTGGTTTAAGTCAACAAAATTGCTGGGCTTCTTTTAGAGAGAGCCTTTCCATAGAAACAAAATCAAAAGTCAACTCTAGATACTTCAAGGAAGAAATTCTACAAGAATTTGCTTCCTACCTAAAAAGTGATAAATATGTTGGCAGTATTTTTCAGGTGGAAATGTGGTGTGATTAAATCTTGCTTGTTGGTGTGTTGTTTTCTTTTTTTGGTGGGGCGGTTTGCTTTTCTTTCCCTCCTCCCCATCTCATAGTAGAGCACAGGGCAATTGTTTTCATCAGGCTTTTGAATATATATTTTAATAACCATGTGAGTAATATCTGCATCGTGGAGGCATATCTCAGTTATTCTTGGCAGACTGTAGTAATTTTCTCAGCGTTGTGTTTTGTGATTCACTAGTAACTGTGCCAGCACCCTATCTGAAGTGGTCTCTGAACACTGCCATTGCGGTTACATGATCAACTGGTTTCAACTGTGTTATTTCTCTAGTATGCGTGTAACTTTGGAGTAGGAAAACCAAAGTAGTTCAAATAGAATTAAATTTTCTTGTCTGTTGAAGTCTTTGCTGCACAACGGTGATAATTTGCAGATGACAGCAATAACCCTATCTATGAGAATCAGTGCATGCTTTCCCTTGCCCTGAGGTGTCTAGTCCATTTTAGAAGATTGTGAACCACGGCTGAGATAGCACTATATACTTGAGATCTTTAGCTGCCAAATTTCCTACAATAAATCTAATTCTATATCCAAGTCAAAGTTGTGGTAGTATATGCTAAAATATACGGTCAAGCGTCTGTTTCTAGCGTAGTCTCAGTTCTGAAACGAACCTTTCTTTTGGGAACAAGTACATCTGGCTCAGGGCTGAAAGAATATAATTTCTCAAAACCAGGATGAGGACAGCTGAAATCTTGGTAGAATAAACATGGCTACTAATGGCTGCTTTGCCTACTGATGCTGGAGGAGAAGCAACACTAATTTCATGTATTTTTTCAAAAGACACACCCTACACGCAATTGGATCTTCTGTGATTTTGCAAATACTTCAACAGCATGTCCTAGAGTGTTTAGCATATCATCATAATTTAGACCCAATGCAAAGACAAGCATACAACAGTGAATGTCGATTCAGCCAATCCCTTCTGTACAGACAGCAGGACTTGTGTGTCAGTTCAAGCCAGGCTGGTGCACGATGGAGTGTGGTCCCCAAAGTCCTCTGTGTGCAAGTAGATGAGAGAGCTGCTCTCTCCATAACACACGTGCCATCAGCTGAATACCCTGGGACCTTTTGGTTTATCATTTCAGTGAGTACCTGTACCTGGTACATGAGAAATCCCGACTACTGAATAGTTTCACATTGCAAACTTAAATGCAAGCTGTCCCCCCAGATCAGACCATGAGCGTTTGTAACTGAGTGGTTGGTGGCTTCCCGACTGCAGTGACTAACAAACAGAAAGCAAGAAACAAGGCTAAGTACTGAGTACACCTTTCTCTTTCACTCTTAACAGCTTATCATGTTGCAACAATGTGCAAACCTGTGATTTGGTACCTTGTAGTGCTTATTCTACGTTTACTAATACTGTTTTCTAACTCAGTCTTCTGTTGCTTTCATCTTGGGCACACCAAATGACATACTGACAGCTCCCATTGTTCAATGCATTAGAATATATAAACATTTGATATCACAGGGAGGTTCAGAATGACTCCCTTAGTGATGAGCAACCTGGAAGGTCCTTCCCCAGTCAAAATGTGATAAATGGTTATGTAGATATTCTATGAAAAATGTACAGAAGGGTAGAAAGTTGAAGAGTGAGAAAGCAAAATGATAAATCACAGGATTTTAACTTCCTGTCAAGGTCAATTTCAAAAGTTTGGGTGATTGTGCGTTTTGTGTCTTGCTTAATTGATTTCAGTCAACACTTGTTCTATATTTGCAACATTGTCTGTATGCATTTGTCTCTGTATTTACTATTTAATGCTAAATTTATTTTTACCATACCTCTAGACTCATTCAGGTAATCCCTTCTGCTTCCAGAAACAACATTTTCAGTTATTGTTTATAACCTCTGAATGTTGTGGGGTTGGTTGGTTGTTCCTCTCCTCCTCTTCCCCCTCCAGTTTCACTGATTTACTCAAACTCTTTTGCCAGCGAAAATGCTTTTAACCTCTTCAGGCATTTCTCTAACAGATCTGTTGAAAGACTGTCGTATATCATCTTCAGACCACTTGAAGAGACCAAATTGATAAGCTTTGTCCTAATCTGTAACCAGAAAACCACATCAGTGATTTGTATTTGGCCTCTAACAATACCTACCTTTGTTCTTTTTAAAATTCCTTTGATCTGCAAACTCTGCCTTTATTGTTAATTTTTATTGCAGTTTACCTCTATCACATCAGCAGAACTAATTTTATGTTTGCTTTAAATACAGAAGACTTAGTCTTATTTGTTGAAGTGCATCTCACAGTTTGGGTAAGTTACAGATGGTAGTTAAAGGGAGCTTCTTATCTTCTACTAGTAAGTAGCCTCTTGGGCTCCTCCCACACTGAATTCTGAAATTTTCCTGATAGTGTTACTTGTAGTGTCTTCTTCTCTGAAGAGCTGAAGATCTTTCTTGGAAAATAAGTGGATTTAGGGGCTTCTTTCAGACCGATTTGGTATGTCAGTTGACTTTTCTTCTGTTAAGAAGAGAGTATGTTGAGAGCGATATCACATGTTTTGCCTATACGCCTTGTGAGTTTTTTTCATTCTATATTCTTTCTCCTGCCCTGTGTGTGACTTTGCTTTACAAGGTGATTCTGTTTTTAATTTACTGAAATGTCTCTGAAAGGAAAGCAGTATCCTATCAGCTACTTATCAGGAGTCAGTTGTGATCAATAGCTGCTATATCTTGTTACTTTTGGTTAACCTTCAATTTCTTTTTGATAGTTTTTACCAGATCTCTCAAGGCAAGTGCAGTACAATATAGTTTCTTTCCAAGAGATCCTAGAAAGCCTGTTCTTTTATCAGCTTGGTTAGTGAGGCTAAATTCTGGCACAATTGAGGTGTTTATCTGTGGCTGAGCAGCTCTCTGTTTCTGCACAGTGCAAAGGCACCAGCCACTTGATATCTGTGGCTTGTGACAACATCACAGCACTGCTCCTGATGATTGAAGAAAGACTTTTTGCCATGCCATTTTTATTTGGGTTGATACTTCTCTCTTACGATCTAGGCAGTAGGAATTATTTGTATTCTTTAGTTATCTGACCGTGTTTCCAGATATTCCCTGTAAGGAGTAGTGGCGACTTCTTGCAGGCTTGATTAGAGAAAGGGTCCCTGACATCAGCTTGCTCCCCACCATCCCCCTGACACACTCCCTTTGGCATAATTCACAGGTATTTTTTCCCTAATACTCCAACCTGGTGTAAGAATAAGCTGTACAAAAGTCTCATGACATTATTATATGCTGTTTATGATACTAGAACATCTAACTGAAAGCATCATGTACTGGATTTGTCCTTAGTGCTGTTGCTATAAGCAATGATGTTGCTTTTAATGTGGTGATGCTTTTTGTAGCAATCTGAGTGGGTCTAATCTCATTGCTTTCCATCTGCTGCTTTTTTGAGTCCAGGATGGAAAGCATTCAAGTCATATCTTATGAATGAAATGAATTCCGGTGCTTTGTTCTCCGAAGCCTCTATCCTGTATATACTGATTTCATGCTGAAAAATCTGTGTATTAACCATGTGACCACATAATTGTGGTTATACTTAATGTATACGTACTTGCATAGTTGTAAAGATACATATGCTTACCTATTATTTTATATGTTTTTCTTTGCTCTTTTGCCATTTTCTGTTAGCTAGCATATCCGAATCCTAGATTTAGTGGTTTGTCCTCTAGAAGTTGAAGGACTAATGATATCTGGATGGAGCACATAGAGTATATTAAAAGACAACTTGAGCACTTCAAGACCAGGGAAAAGGTATAAGAAGTAAATGAAGACTAGTGCTGATGATAGAAATTAATCTTAAATGATAGTGTGATCAAACTTGCTCAGAGCAGCTGACAAGAGAACTTTTTCCTGCACTTAAAATGCTGTGTTTAGGTAGTGCTTAATTAAGACTGATAGTTTTGAAACTGCTATTTATAGTATTCAACTGCTATGCCATTGAGGATGCCAGCAGCATGACAACCTTGTAAGAAGCATAGATTTGCTTAACCCCTGAGTCTAGCTTTCAAAGATGACATATAAGAGACCAGGTGGCTTTTGGAGGCTGTGCACACCCTGTTTGGTACCAGCCCTAGCTGCTTACAGTCAGAGGATAATTGCCCGGCTCTGGTTGTGGTCAGATAGAAAGAGAATGAGCCTACTAAACAGCACCTAATTCTGTGCTGGTAGGGCACTGTCACTGTAGAAACAGCACGTGCTTTAGACGCACTTGACAGAGTTTAGGAAAGTGGCTTTTGCCAGGAATTCTATCATTTTGCATATGTCTCTAGTGTAGGAACTATGGCTGTAGCAATGGCTGTTGTGCTTCCAGAGTTGATCTACTCATACGCCCTGGCTAATGTTTTGTGCTGATGGTTTTGGAAAACAAAGTGCCCACCAGGTACTTCAGGTCAGTGTGTTGGGAAGTCACTGCATGTCTGCATTTGTGTGAGTTTAAAAAAATTGTGTTATCTTTCACCTTAGTGTTTCAGGCTTTGTTTTATTTCAATCAGTCTCACGCACAGATTTGATAGGTGCTTCTCCTTACTTTGGCACCAGAACTGGAAAAGCCAGTGGTTTGTACAAGAACCTGTTATGGGGTACATGTCAATGGTATGCTGGGCTACATCAAAAGAATCATGTTGAGGGAGACAATTTTGCCCTTCTACTTTGCTCTCATGAGACCCCACTTGCAGTACTTGTGCAGTTCTGGGACCCCCAAGAGAAAGGGACATGGACCCGCTCGAGCAGGTCCAGAGGAGGCCACAAAGATGATCAGAGGCTGCAGCACTTCTCCTGTGAAAACAGGCTGAGAGTGTTGGGGTTGTTTAGCCTGGAGAAGAGAAGGCTCAGGGGAGACCTTACAACATCCTTCCAGTCAATCTGGTCTAGTGGAAGGGGGGCTGGAACTGGATGGTCCTCAAGGTCCCTTCCAACCCAAACCATTCTGTCATTCTACAGTTCTATGATGATCATCTACTTCATAGGTTTACTAGTCCAGCTCAGCTTACGGTCTGGTGTTCCAAAAAATTATCTTTTCAGTGTAGCCAATGCTAAAAGTTTGCTAAGTACTTTGCCATATAAATCGTGTTTCAACTGTCTTATTTCTCTAGTATGCTAACTGTAGAATAAATACCTTTACAGGTATGTGCTGAGGTATCTTGACAGCAGATGAAACAAAGATTAAAATTGGACTTTTTTATTCAGTTGTTGGTTTGTTCCTCTGTTAGTAATTCTTTTGTAATTCAATTTTTAAGCAATGTTATGCATGTTTTTCCTGTCCTAGTTAACACTAAAAGCACTGAATGTGATTGATACGCAGTTACTAATGAAAAATAATTTTGGATTTCTCTTAAGGGTAATGGACAATCATCTTGATTGGCATTATAGACTTTTAATATAAGTGTGTATTCAGACGGCAGTGAAATAGGATTGCATTCTCTGTCAATTTATTTGTTAAGGCTGATAAATATTCAGCCTAGTAAACAAGTTATCTTTGACTCTGGCTGTTAGGGAATGGTATCTGATTCCTGAAGTAGTCTTCAGATCATTAGAAGCAGCCATAAGTTGTTAGTGTTTTCATTAAAAAAAAAAAATTAGGATGGAAATGTAATTTCTGACCTTGTTCTAAATTTTACTTTTGTTACTGTTTTTTATTCCTTTTGTCTTTCTGCACCTTTTCTTCCCTACAATCTTTTCCTATTATCCTCCATATTGTTGTTTCAGTACGGTGCTTTTTTTCAGGAATAGAATACCAGCCTTTTCCACTGAGACCACTAACTGGTGGTGGCTTCATGTCTGATAAAGAGCATGTCATATTTCATAAAGCAAAAATACTCAAAAGTTGCTGCATGTCACTGAAATCTGCCTGCTCATTTGAAGGATGATACATTACCTAAAGACGTACTTTTTACAGCCCTGCTAATTTCAGAGCCAAATGTGTATGTAAGACTGGAATGTGTGTCTGGAGAGTGTAGGCCTAAGCCTGGACCTTTTTTCAAGTAGTGCTTCAGAGGTGAATTCACGCTCAGCGCTCAGGGTATGAGAAGATGTGTTCCTTTTTGCAGACCATCAGACTGAATTTTTATTGCATGTTTTTAACTACCCCCTTACAGAGGCTGCAAGTCGTGCCATAGTCCAGTTTCTGGAGGTCAATCAAAGTGAAGAAGCAAGTAGGGGTTGGATGCTGCTCACTACAATCAATTTACTAGCTTCGTCAGGACAGGTAAGTCTCAAACAGCAAGGCTAAAAAGTTGTGGGATGGGGAGACCTAAGCAATAAAATAATGAACTGCATGAACAGGCACTAAAAGATATAATTATTCTGGTTTCTATGTTAAGATCCTTCTTCTCTTCTATTGCCACAGAACTCCTGCTTTAGCTGCTAGTGGTTTCAGTTCTTTTGAATTATACACTTAACTTTTTTTCTTCAGTGAAGGCTTCTCTTGCATGCTGCTGCTTAGTGCCCCATGAGATGCAGGTCAAATACAGCACCTAAATCACTTGGACTTTGAACTCGGGCTCCCCTTTCAAGGAGGGCAAGAGCAGTGATGAGTGATTAATTCACAGAATGAATCTTTACTGCCTCTGCTTTTGGTGCTGCCCTCCATCAGAGAGCAATGTACTGGACAGCTGTGTGGTTTGTTCTTTCTGCTCTAATCTGCCTTTATAATTCAGCCCAATCATCTTATCTGTGTTTTGTGTGTCACCAGCCTCCACCCCAATTTGTCTTCTCTTCCCACTGATGCTTTCATATTTTCTACTGCCTTGCTCGTTATGACTGCTTATAACTTCTTGCCAAGTGAGAGCATAAATTGAATAGTTGTCCTCCCACTCCCATTTCTACAGCTACAAAGAATGGATAGCTAATGAGGGCTTGGCTGAAGGTCTTATAATTAACTTGTAAGCTTCTGTTGGCAGAGACTGTCAGTTTTTGTTTCTGTCTTGTGCAGTGACTGCTCTGAACTGGGTGCCTTTGTCATGTAAATAAATTATGATCCTATTTTTAAGGTTGCTCTTCAGTTAGGCATTCAGGAATAGATAGTGAATCTGTACTGCCATGTGGACATATCACCAAAGGTGTGAGAATGAAAAACCAGCATTTGAATCAACTGCTTGATGGGAGTGTGACTTTTTGAATATAGTAATATGTTGAACTGTTTTTTCCCTCTGTTTTCTTTTTCCCCAGAAAACTGTGGACTGCATGACTACAATGTCAGTGCCTTCCACGCTTGTGAAATGTCTATATCTGTTTTTTGACCTTCCACATGTGCCTGAGGTAGTTGGAGGAGCACAGAATGAACTACCTCTCGCAGAGCGCCGAGCGCTACTTCAGAAAGTCTTTGTACAGGTAAGAAAGGTAAAAGAGGTCAAGGAATTTGCTTGAGGAATGGAAATGCTTCACATGAGAAAACTTCACTTGAACCAATTTATGCTCTTCTTTGATTCTTCACAAAATGATGGCTTAGAGTAAGATGTATTGTCCTGCAAGCACAGTTTGAGGTTAAATTTTGACTCCCCCTGTGGTTTCTGTCCTTGGCAAATATTTCCTCCATAAAAATGCATGTAGCCTTTCCACTCAGCTGCTTAAAAGGAGCAACATGTTGACTATTAGTCTGTTTTAATCTAACTGGTCCTTGCCTTTGTATCTTGGGTTGTTACTGGTTGAAATAGACATAGTAACATAATTAGTATTGGTAATAACCTATGAATTAATTTAACATACACTAATTTCCCTTTAATAATGAAAATGAGCCATGAATATGGAAGCAAAGAATTTTAATATGGGTACCTTCTGAGCCTGCACTATTGCAGTTGTCCCCAGATATTCCAGGGACTTGATCTGACCTGCTCCTGCTTTCTGAAGTTTCAGCTGGAGATCTTGCAAAGAAATTCCCATGTATTCTTCTGAGCTTTTGGAAGAACCTGACAGTTATTATTAGAAAGGGGTCAGTGGTCATACTGCCAGTTTCCACATGCAAATTGGATGCATCTCTATATGAGGTGTCCCTGCCCACGGCAGGGGGGTTGGCACTATATGATGTTAAGGTCCTTTGCAGCCCAAACCATTCTGTGATTCTATGATTGTAGCCATATTTGCAAGACTGAAGAGGTCTATCAGTAGTCACATCCTTCAG
This sequence comes from Melopsittacus undulatus, assembly GCF_012275295.1. Classification (NCBI taxonomy): domain Eukaryota; kingdom Metazoa; phylum Chordata; class Aves; order Psittaciformes; family Psittaculidae; genus Melopsittacus; species Melopsittacus undulatus. The sequence continues at coordinate 60,756,555 of NC_047533.1, forward strand.
GGATTTGAAGGCAGTGCCGACATTTGTAAGAATAATATTTGAGAGGCATTTTTGGTATCTGCACTGTAGAAATAAAGGTGAGTCTTATTCCCACAATTACTAGCCACAGTGTCTGCCTAGTAACAGTATATGAGAACATATGTGCTTGCCTCTTCTTTTCGTCTTAGTACTACAGGCTGTCTTCCAAAGCAGAAAGCACAATGTACTGTGAGCTATCTTTCAGAAATTGCTGTGTTGTGTTTCAGTCAGCAGAGTTAATAAATGATCAGTGTTATCACATAGGGTTCCCTATGCTACCACTTAGCTCTTTTCTGTCCCTCTTCAAGGCCTGTAATGTGGTGATCTGTGATGAGCTGGCTGGAATAGGTGAGGTTTCAGATAGCTTCTAAACCTTCTCCTCTGGACACAGGCAGCTTTGCAAAGTCTTCCTCCAGTTTTCTGAGAGAGAGTCTGAGCTTTTCATGCATGAGACACAAAATGGACATCAGATGTCCTCAAAACGTGCAAAACGGGAGTGCAGCTGATTGTGTTTTGTTTTGTTTATGGTAAACTGGAAATTCAGATCCAGGTGCCACTTATCCAGGTAGGTCTACAATGTTGCTGTACCCTTTTCTGCCAGACTCTTCTAGCTGATTTTATTTGGCTGATTTTTTGACCAAGATGTTATGAATGCTGCTCTCCAAACAACCCATCAGTAACTTTCTTCCTGCATTAGGAAGGGATACTACAGTTTGCTTTGCAGAGCCCGTGTCCCACAGTACACCTGTAAGTTTAAGTAACTGTCAGATTCTCCAAGAATGGAATAACCTGGTATCCATGCAAGTATGCTGTGTCAGCCTAGAAGGCTTAAATTCTGCTGCTAATCTTTTGCTAATCATCTTAAACTGAACTGAGACTTGGAATAACCGTGAGTTGAATAACCTTGTCTTCAACTCAATTTATAGAAGCAACACACAAAGGGAAAACAGTGTATTGCTTCTTTTAATGTATATGCTAAATGGAGGAATGTTTTGCCTTTTGCTAAGACTAGCAATGATCAGGATACTAATGCTAGATGTTTAATGACTTCTTATTTCAGATCCTAGTAAAATTGTGCAGTTTTGTGTCCCCGGCGGAAGAGCTGGCTCAAAAGGATGATCTCCAGCTTCTGTTCAGTGCAATAACCTCATGGTGCCCTCCCTATAATCTGCCTTGGAGGAAGAGTGCAGGGGAAGTACTAATGACCATATCGCGTCATGGCCTTAGTGTCAATGTAGTGAAATACATTCATGGTATGTATCTGTCTTCAGTATTCTTTATTGGTTGGGTTTTTTGGGCTTGTTGTATTTTTTTTTCCTGTCGATCTTTCGTGGTTTTCTTAGTTATGAGATAGGCATGAAAATAATAGATCAAGAAAAACTTCCAGGCTTTTTGTAAGTATTTACATACATGTAGAATCTCAGAGCACTTCTATAGTTCCTCTCATGTTTTGGTATAGAGTTTATGATGATGAAAGGAAAGGCTTTTGATAAATTCAGTAACTGCCTGTATTGAAAAATATTCACTGGGAATATACATAAGTTTGGGGGTTTTGCTGTGAGCATTAATTCTTAACAGGAGTTAGTTGTTTTCAATCCTGCGGTTGAATTAGCAAGAGCAGCCTCCTGTAGAGGTGCAAGGCAAGCTTGCAGTGCTGTGTTTACAGCTACTTGTCTGGTACCACTGTAGACAAGCATGCTTTTATAAAAGCATAGAGATGTCTGAGGAAGTTGCAGGAAGAGGAACCAGGTCCGTGTGTTCTGCTGACACAGGTTGAGCTATTAGACACCCATGAAAGCTGATGCTCTGTAGCAAATACAGGTGTATTATGCAAACTGGGAAGAGCTAATTTGGGTGTGCTGGGAGAAGATTCTTTCTCCCAGACACCTTGCTTTTGCAGGAAGAGGCTGGATAAGACTGTTAAAACCACTATTGATGTGCAGTGTGCTCTCTGTTATTTAGGACATCAGTGGTAGCATACCCTGATAACAGCAGTACTGTGTAATAACAGGCACTAGAAAATGCTTGAGGGAGCATGGTGTATGGGCGCAGAAACACTTGAGAACTTCCAAGTGCTGACTGATTGAACAGCCAATGGGCTTCCTCCCCTGTGGTTCAGCCCAGCTTCTCCAACCCAAGCACATTGTCTCTTGGGCCTGGCCCAGGGAGGCTCTGCTTTGCTTGTCAAAGACCCATACCTATGCCCAAATGGCATAGCAGTGGGTCTTAGTACCATCAATACTAGCACTTCTAGTAAGCATGTAGGCTGTCCCAGGGCCTGTGTCACAGCCAAGTGTGGAGATTTTGAGACACAGCTGGAAAAAGCCTGGCTGCTAGGTCGGTTTCTAGCCCCTGTGTTTTCGCTGTTGGCTGACTGACTAGATCACTGACCATTCAGCCAGCCTGCATTTCTTCTGCTGGGCCCTTGTTTTCCTCACCTTGCCATGCAACTTGTAGATTACAGGTTTTGTGCATCCTGAAGGCCAAATTAAAATAATCTCATGGGCTTAATCCAGCTTCTGAGACACCAAATGATCGAAGCAATGAGAATCATTCAATTTTATCTTCTGTCCTTTTTTGAGAGAAATAGCATCCTGACTGTTTCAGGCATGGAAACTCACATACAGGGATATTTCTGTAGCTGGTTACAGATTTTGGTAGCTGATATGAGTCTCCACAATCATGTATCTTTGCAAGGGACTGGATATGCTTTGCTTGGCAAGGGCAGCTGCCAAAGTGGCTCATGACAAAAAATTTGTGAGAGCAAAGCAAGATGAAAACCAGTGTTGAAAAGTGTGTTGGCAGCCTGGGACCAGCTTTGATTACAAAATACTCATGTTGCATTTATTTAAAACTGCAAAAGTGTTTAGGTATGCGGGATTTGAGGTAGGAAACTAGGTAGAATGTGTTTCTATTATATTTAGGGCTTTTGGACTATAGGAACACATAGAAAGCATTTGTAGTTTTTTAAATTGGAATGAGTGTTGAAGTGAACTAACATCCTTATCATACCTTTTAGCTGTGTACACCTACTGGAAAAAAAGAAATCCCCAGTTTCCTCACACCATGGAAAGCAAGTAGTTACAAGGCTTCACAAAACCATTTTGACAGTTTATGAAATACGTCACCCTGCTGCTCCCACATAGTTCACAGAAAAATTCAATCTGTGTTTTTTCTTGTGCTAGCAGCATGTTTCAATTCCAGTGAGAAAGATGTGAGTGTACAGTATCACTTGTAAGCATAGAATAGTCATCAGTTAAGTGTTTCAGATAGGGCTTAAATGGTGATAGGTATTTTCTCTGCATCTGTAACAGCCTTCTAGTGGGTTTTTGATGAGTGTAGAAGGTGTATGTGTATATGTCAAAACATGATGAAGCACAACAAAGAAAATAACTTAAGTTTTGCCTGTGTCCTTTGGCACATTGCAGCTACTACCATTATGACTTTTCTATGGGCTTGATCCACAGAGGAGTGAGGCTGGCATATAAAAAAATATTCTAGGTTCTTTAAAAAGTGAAATAAAATCTTAAAAAGAAAACCATTCAACATTCCCTCTTGCTTGTTAATTAAAAAAAAAAAGAACCTGACTTAAGAGATAACATCTGTCAAAAGCCTCATCTCATATTCAGGAAAAAAGCTACAACATTTTATGGTATTCTAAGGAGCATCCTTTCACTGTCTCATTTCTTGATTTGATCTCTGGGAAATTTTGTTATTGGTTTAACTAGAAAGATTTGCATTTGCCTTGAGCATGTTGCAAAGTTGAAGCAGCAGATAACTGAAGGGGGCACCTTTAAAACAGGAGTGCAACCTAAAATCTAACTAGAGATTTGGCAAAGCTTTTTGCATCAGGACCAATAAACTGATGGAGCGTGAGAAGTGTGCAGAATGAGGCAAGCTGTCTCACTTTGATCAAGATTTATCAAACAAGCAAATGTGCCTGCCAAAGAAAGGCTAACCAGAGTAACAATAAGAAGACAGGGTGTAACGGCTTATGTGTAGGGTTTTACCTGACATCAGCAACAGGTTCAGACAATGATTTGTATAACTTTTTGTTTTAAAAGAACAAAAGATGCTTTGGACATATTTATAGTTGCCATATTTGTCCTTTTTCTCTGCTGAGTTATCCAGTCAAATATTTTAAGTTTAAGGATTTATCTATACAAGCTCTTCCTTAGAAGAGCGAAGAATTATAAAAGGGGGAGAAGAGTTGGCAAAAAGAGGTTAGGGTTCTGATCCAAAGCCATTTGGGAATCTTAGTCGTCTTCAAGTGCTCTGTGATATTAAATATTATGTGGTAAGAGTTAACTAAGTTCCTTATTGCTGTGACTCATTACGCTTCTTGCTGTGATTAATGTCACAAAAACCCTAAATGTCTTAATTTTGATTCTTTCAGAAAAGGAATGTTTGTCCACGTGTGTTCAGAACATGCAGCAGTCTGATGACCTTTCTCCCCTAGAAATAGTTGAGATGTTTGCTGGGCTTTCTTGTTTTCTTAAAGACTCCAGTGATGTATCCCAGACATTGTTGGATGATTTTAGGATATGGCAAGGATACAACTTCCTCTGTGACCTCCTCCTCAGGTATGCAAAAGTCCTTGAAGGAATACAACAGATCACCGATCTTTTTCTGAAAAGATTTCTTAATAAAGAATTGGTGAATAGGTTTGAAGAAATAAGTGATTATAGGTTATTATGAAATTAAGATATTAGAACCAAACCTGAAATTGTTATTCTCACAATTTGTGAAAGTATATTGCTTAATTTATTCACTGGTACTGTTGTTACTAAATGTTTCTGTGTGTGCTAAGAAAGCAGATGCTTAAAAACAACTGGTACTAAATATTTAGAATTCAGAAAATAAATTTTGCCTGCAACTGATTCTTGGATTTGGTTGGATTTTATTTTTGTTTTGTTTTTGTCTAGAGACACAGTTTATTGATGGTCTTGGCAGTAATTGGTTACTGTTGGACTTGACGACCTTAAAGGTTTTTTCCAACCTAAACAATTTTATGACTGTTTTGTTTTTAACATCCTATCATAATGAAAAATCATGTACATAGATGTGGTGCAGGCTTAGTATTGAAGAGACATTTTTGTACATAAGCTCTAATAGCAGAGTGCTGGGGAGAACTCTCACGTTACTAGGGAATCAGCATATGTATGCATTTTTTAATTTGTATTTTTACTAAAGGTATGCTAACATCCTAATGCATCACAAAATATGGTAATGAAACTGCCTACCCAAACAAAAATTGGATATATGATCCACCTGTGATTTTACTTCTTTCAATGGAAGAAACTTCATTCTTTTCTTCCTCAGTATGCTGCATTATTTGTATCAAATCCATGGTCTATGTTGCTTTGTTTGGATATGAAGTTTCCTGAAGTAGCATGTTACACTGTTGAAATAGTTTTACAAATCCAAACTGGGAAATCATGTCTGTGAGGGTACACCTTATGAAATATATACTTGGGTCAAAGATGCTTCGAAAACATGCTATTGGTGGCCATTAATGAGAAGCATTAATGTTGCTGTCTTCCTCTTTCAAGCCATTCATTTCTGGATATTAGAATGCTAGGTTTCGGCACCCAAATGTTTGAACTAAATTTTCTACCACATAGTATGATTAGGGGTTTAGGAATTTCCATTTGTTTTAAATAGATACCAGACATACACATTGCATTTGAATTTTTGATGACATAAAAAGAAAATGAGAATAGTTCTAGGATTTTGAGTTTGTTTTTAGGATTTGATCTGATGGTGTGTTGCTGGTGGGAAACAGTGGTTGGAATGATATGTTAGCATTTCTATCCTCATGCATTCCAAGGTAAGGGTCTGTAGTTCTAATAAAATGCTTCATTGTGTGCTTCTGAGTGTTAGGCTTCTACCAAGATAGCATTTCATTAGCATAAAATATTAATTTCTCAAAGTGGCAGATACAGTCTAGAAAGTTAATTATAGATTTGTTTAATGACAGACTATCTAGGCCTTTTCGTATCCAATAGCTTCATGTTTGTAAGAGGATTTTAAAAGTAATTTTCATGTCTGTGCTGCTTTTTAGCAGACTATTGAGTTCAAGGAAGGATTTACAAGGTGAATTTCTACAGCAAATAAGCGTATGCTGTCATAAATATAACAGTTGACTGTCTTAATGGTATGAAATACAGAAAACATGTAAAATACTTCAGGAACAGGACAATGACAGTGTGATCTCTAAATTAATGTAGCAGAATAGAGGAGATACTAAAGTGATTTGAGTTGAAATAAACTAACGTTGCTAACTTAACCTATTGTATCTTCTTTAGATTAGAACAGGCAAAAGAAACTGAATCTAAGGATGCTTTGAAGGACTTAGTTAATTTGATAACTTCCTTAACAACATATGGTGTCAATGAATTAAAGCCAGCTGGTGTTACCACTGGAGTACCTTTCCTACTGCCTGGATTTGCAGTCCCACAGCCTGCAGGCAAAGGTTAGTAATACTGAGAAACACTGTATTGCACAAACCATTTGCAATTGAGTCTAGGATCTTTTTTAAGGTTGCAGATCAAATACTTGGTTCTGTTGGTCTCAAAGGTTATATTTTGTGGTTGGTACCCAAAGAAGAAAATGCAGGGCTTTTGCCTCTGAGGATTAAAGGCTGAGTCAAACATCTCTCACTGCAAAGCTGGCAGTTTATATGTGGCCATTGTAAGAGATTATTGTAATGGAGACATGCAGTGGTTTGATTTATGGTGTTTTAAGATGCTCCTACTATACTGATGTGAAAGGATGATGTGCTGTTTGATTTAATATTTTTTTTATTTTTTATATTTTAAATTATTGTTTTTATTCCCCCCGCCCGAGTCTGCTTTCTGTTAGCTTTTGTCAGCTTAAGCAAGTGTAACTTAAAGCCTGAAATCTGTTGTCATCAGTGTTCACAGTGTGGCAAAGTATGTGCTGGGCTTGCAACCACAGTCTAGTATGATACGGAGATACGGTTGCAGAAGTCTGAGGGGAGAAAAGGTTTTATAACAAAACCCTTATTTTTCATGTCCTGTGTATAAACTTAAATTTCAAGTAAGTCTTGTATGTAACTAAGGAGTTTGGAATTTAATAGTGATCGTGGGACTAGTTTTATTACATGGACTTTTAAAGGGATTTAGTAATACCAGGTCTACAAGAAAAATTCTCGTAATAGGTTTATGTTTATAGATTTATAGGCTAATGGATTTGCTTTCACTGTTTCTCTTGTATATCTAGGTTCCTTGGACAATTACTTCCTTTCTCTTGTACTGAGAGAGTTCTTTGTTCACATGAATTGTTTTCCCTTTGCACTAGACAGAGAAAAAGGTCATAGTCCCACTCGAAGACTAATTTCTCCATGTTTTGATAATATACTTATTTTTGCTTAAGCTAATCAGCTTTTCCAATTCAAAAGAATGAGAGAACCATGAACTATTGCAATCTCCAAAGGAATTCTTCTATTTAATTTTCTTGTATTTGTCACAGCATCTCTCAGTTCCTTTTACCTGCTCTTTGTTACGTTGGCAAGTTGTCTTTTTATGAAGACCATATTAGCCCATTTTCTTAATTGCTTCTATTTAAATCCTTTTAGTTCTTTGAATTCCAAAGAGCTGGTTAAGATCTGGGTTCTTCAGGAGTCCTCACAATAATTGAAGATAATTTGTTAATCTGCTTGATTAACAACTGCTAATATCAAATTAGAATACAAATAGTTGTTTCCATTGCTACTCATGTTCCTGTCACATTTAATAAACTCTAAATCCCTTTTTTAACATTCTTGACCGTAAAGAAAGTATGTAAAAAATGACCTTTTAGGAACAGCTTTGTGACTTAAATTGGACAACTTAGTTTATAAACAGTGAAGAGAGTAGCATTCCACAGAGCATATGTAATGAATGAGGATTCTTTGTTTATGAAAGGGTTTTTAAATCAGGTTAACAGTTTGCTCACAGCTTGTTTGAAAATAAGATTTTATTTTTAGAGAATCCTAAATGCTTTGTTTGGAATGCTTCAAGTTCTTATTCTTGATTGTTAATTTTTTAAAAATAATTTTTTAGCAGTAATTGTTTTTTTACATCATGGGATTTGTCCACTTTGATTTGTAGTGTTCCTGCAGAAGTTAAAAAAGTTGGCTTTGGGGCAGATACTATTCTACCAAAGAAGTGCCCCAAAGCCTTTCTACCAAAAGCATTTCTTTGGTAGAATAATATCTGCCCATGGAAAAATTCGTGAGCCACAGAGAACACTCATGAATGATGCATTCTTTGGCTAAATGAATGAGGTTTCAGTGTGAAAGTACCTATAAAAAGAAATTTGACGGAGCTTTTAAATATGTTATGTTTTTGTGTGCTAATATTACAGCTATCTTACACTTTACAACTCTTTCCATTTGATTTAATTCCCTTATTGTTAACTGTACTGGACCCTGCCAAAGCTTTCTTATTCCCAAGCTGATTCCTGAAGCTAGACCTGTGCCACCTTTCGATACTGATGTGGGTGTTCATACCTTTTATTCCAGGCCTGAGACAAAGCAGTCTCTTTATGGAAGGAAGGTGACTGCTGGCCATACACTGCCATGTGGAGTTTCTTTATATGTAGCTTTTGCCTCTCACAGGCAATTGCCAAAGATTGGAAACAAAAAAATAATTTGGAGGCCATACATGCTCTATAGCTTTGAACCTGGCTGATGAGGATTTGTCATTGCTTACTGCTCTGTTGAGTGAGGGGATATGGATGGCTGTTATTCTAAACTTAACCTGCCAAACACTTCTAAGGGACAGAGTTGTGTTCTGCACTGTGAAATACGGAACATGTTACTGTTGCTATAATGAGTTTTCTTATGGCCTGGATGGTTGACAGGCAGGCTTTGTTTTGTTTCTAGAGCTGTATCATTTTGTGCATTTTAACAATAGGTCAGCTTGCTTACCTATTTTAAAGAAATGATCTTTCACTTACCTGCCTTCATAAACACTTTTAAGGAGGAAAATGCCATCTTAATGTACAGTAGATTGCAGGATTTGCACTGCAAGTGATTGTGCAAAGGCTTTTTTGAAAGAGTCAGTTCTAATAAAAACTTTTATTAAACTTGACACACTGTTATTTTATTCACACTTATTAAAATGCATGGATTATTATTAAGTGTACTCATTGCTTATGACGACTAAGAACTTTCTGTTTCCTTTTTCTTCCCACTTTGTTTCCTGATTTAGGTCATAGTGTGAGGAATATTCAAGCCTTTTCGGTCCTCCAGAATGCATTTTTGAGAGCAAAAACCAGCTATCTAGCACAAATCATCCTTGATGGCATCACAAATATTTATATGGCCGACAACGCCAACTACTTCATTTTGGAATCGCAGCACACCTTATCTCAGTTTGCAGAGAAAATTCCTAAACTTCCAGAAGTGCAGACCAAATACTTTGAAATGCTGGAATTTGTTGTCTTCAGTTTGAATTACATACCCTGTAAAGAACTAATCAGTGTGAGCATCCTTTTAAAATCCAGCGCTTCTTTTCAGTGTAGCATCATTGCCACGAAGACACTCCTCAAGTTCACCCGTCATGACTACATCTTTAAGGATGTCTTCAGGGAAGTGGGGCTTCTGGAGGTGATGGTAAATCTTCTTCATAAATATGCAGCTCTTCTGAAAGATCCCACTCAGGCAGTGGCTGATCAAGGTAGTGTGTAATCTTCTATTTCACTAATAAGTATCTCTTTATTGGCTGGAAATGGAGGTTAGCACTTAAGAGGGCTGAGTTCTGCTGGGGGCTGCTGTGCCATCTTAAAAGCTCATTAGAATTGCTTCTCTCTTAAAGTCGTGTGAGAATCCTAGTTAGAGTTGGAAAGGACCTTAAGATCATCAAGTTCCAACCTGCCTGACATGGGCAGGGGCATCTCACACTAAACCATGTCACCCAAGGCTCTGTCCAACCCTGCCTTGAACATCGCCATGGATGGAGCATTCACAACTTCCTTGGGCAACCCATTCCAGTGCCTCATCACCCTCACAGTAAAGAGAAGCTCAAGGCAAGCTTCAATGAAAGCTTCTGTATGAATGTAAAATTGTTTTTTTTTTCTTTTTACTGTGTATGCTTAATATTTGCTACTTGACATGAAAAGAGCAAGTGAAGGAGCAATACATACATGGTATTGGTACTCTTCCTTATAAAAAGTACTTGCGCACTTCATTGTGTTTAGCCCTGGCTTTGAAAAAATACTGTAGAGTGTGTATCTGAGCTCTTAGTAGGAGTATGTGTCTAAGTTTGCAGACTTTTTTTTGAAGTTGGGTCTACAATTTTCTAAGAGTGTTTGTAAACCAAGAAAAGTTTTGAAAAAATTAGTTATCCTCAGAATTGAACATCTCAGAGGCTACATAGCTGCTAAGCCTGCAAAGCAGGTGTTGCCAAATGCCCTGTATGCATACAGACACACACAGAGAATTGGTTTTTACATTCCTTATTCAGACTGCAGTCAAGTTAGTGTGCGTCATGACACTTATTTTTTTAATTGTAGTTGTTGGATGTTTCACCTGGTTTTATCGTCTGAAGCTTCATTAGTGAGTGGTAGCAGTTGACTAGAGTTAGAAAGCTTTGTTACCAGCAACCCCATTGAAAAAGACATCAGTTCTCACTTAAAATTAATGGACCAAGTTGTCATCTGATTAGAGTGCTACCTGGTGCACGTGCCCTTGTGTTGTGGCTTGCTTCTTATTGAAGTAATTAAAAAGAAAAAGTTACTCTGTGTTTAAGATGCAACTTGCCGTGTTGGTGCATCTCTTACACCTGTTGAATCATCAGCACATTTACTGTAATTATGTGACTCCAGTTTTGTGCTTTTGTGTGGAATTTTACTTCTAAAGTATGAAATGCTGAACAAGAAGAGATCCTCTTAAGTCTTCAAAGATGGTGTGTTTTTCTGGCTTCAAGAAAACAGTTGGGCATGTGAAACCTCATACAGCTGCAATGTCAGACACTGAGCTCCCAGTGCTCAGAAGCTTCTGTTTAAATTCTTGTCTTTGAATTGTTTGAAAAGTTAGTTTATATAGTTAAGGTTTCCCAGGAACACAAGTGTAGACTAAATCTTAATTTGCTTTGGAATATGGTTAGGCTGCATGTTCTTTGGTGAAGCAAATTAAATGAAAGTTTCTGTGAGAAGTACCAAGAAGCGTCTTAGAAAAGAGTGATTTTAACCATTGCTTTGGCTTCTGAAATTATTTTTAGTGGATCCAAGAAACAGTTCATTTGAGGACCAAAAGCAGCTGGCTTTATTGGTTATGGAGACCTTGACAGTCCTACTTCAAGGATCAAACACAAATGCAGGTGAGTAGAGAGACTGCTGTAAAATTGTTTACAAAAAGTAACTTTTGCCTGAAAGCAGAGTAGTCTTGACTTTGTCTTCAGGCAAGTAAGCAAACACATGGAAATAGACCTTTTCTCTTGCCAGATTTTTCCAGAGAAGAGAATAGGCAGCATAAACTGGAGTGCATAAAATAAAGGAGTACAAGATAGTGTTCACATGAATGCAACCAGCACACGCCATCACCCTCCAACAATACTATAGTAATTTGTAGTAGGGCTTGTGATACAGGTAGTATATTGAAAAATTTAAGCATATAATTAGACATATAGTTTGCTGTTGACAATGTCACATCTATTTAAATGTAATTAATAATGCTTGGTCTTTAATGAAAGATGGATTTCCATTTTTAAAGGCATATTCCCAGTGAGTATGTCTAAATAGGACTCTGTTACTAGTGTCCTTTTCTAAATCAAGCAGGTTTATGTTATGCTTCATTAGCTAAGAATTAGTGACATCGAAATAGACAGTATGTGTATCTTGTATTAGTAAAAGCTGTCTCTGAGAGCTTGAAATAACAGATTGAGAAAGGATGATAACTATTTTTAAATCCTTTTTGTCTGTTCCATTAGACAAATGCCTTGGAGGCCATGAAATACCCTTATTTGTGCAGGAGGTTTTTTTCCTTTTTTTTTAGTCTTTACTGGTGTTTTCTCACTTCTAGGTTTTTGGGTTTTGGGGTTTTTTTGTTTTGTTTTCATTTAAGTAGGAGAAGCTACCGTCTGAGAAATGCTTTAAGAATGAAGTCCTGAAAATTGTCCAGCTTGGTTGACAGCTCACTCCTTAAACATTAATTCCTGGCCTAATGACATAAAGCTTGTAATTTTTTTCTTTTCTGGTTTTGCCTAGGCAAGTCTTTCATTTAAATTCAGGCCCAGTGTTGGAGCTGTCCGTGCTGTTTCACTGTTGTGCTTGTTTTCAAATTCTGTTTTGTTTCAGCTTGTGGTTTCAAACCACTTTCAAAGATGGGTTTTGAATTCTGCCTACTGAGCGTTTACAATATCTGTGAGCTTGGCTCTGTCCATGCACTTAGTAATTAAGATCTTCATTCCATTAGGAAACACGTTATGGCACTCAAGATAAACCCCAGTTGCATGCCCTTAGTCAAAATAGAAAGGTATTGCAGCGAAGCAGAGGTTACTCCAAGTTGATGTTTCAATTAGTTATACATTCTGTCTGTCATGACTGCATTTAGAGTATTTTGTCAAGGTGCTTATAAGAAAGCTGTAGATGACACTGCCAGAAGCTTTGCTGAAGTGAGATGTGTTTCCTTTCTCACTTCCCTTTTGTCCACGGAGCTATGTCTCCTGTCAATGGAAAGGAAAAAATCCGTGATCTTTGATTTACTAGATGAATCTCTTCAGTGATAAACCAAGAAGCCAGTGAATTAGGCTGAAATAAGGAGGTTTCAGAGGGCAGTTGTTACAGATTACAGATGAATTGTTGTGTAATCAGTTAGTCATATGTCATTAAGTTTTGGTTTTGGCATGAAAGTACATATGGAGGCTTTCATATAAAGAGAAATTGGAAAAAAAATACCAAACCCAAACAAAAAAGCCCTCAGGATTGTTTGATTTCTAAGGATGAATAAGTTGTGGTGGTGTAAGTATATGATGATAGCATCTCTGAAGGACTGGAACTACCTCGTATTTTAGAAGTGGCAGGTCTTTGTCCATAGGACTGGACTGTATGTACCTGTGTGGTATAAGGGTCTGTGGTACCTGAGCCTTACTCCTGTGAGATATGGATTGTGATCTGAACTCACCTGACTTGTGAGAAATCCTTGGCTGCTATTAATTTAATAGCAAGGTAAGAAGCTTGAAGCAGCCATCAGTACCTCATTGCTACTTCTCACTGCCAAGTTAATCTCTGAGTATCCACCAGAGAAACACAGAGGGTAGTGTAAAATACATCACAACTCTGGGATGCTGCCACAAATGTTGTTTCTGGGGACTCCTGGAGAGCTCAAGAGCCTCATTTCATCAGTAGCTCTCCAAGTTGAGAAGTCTGACAGAGCCGTACAGGAGGAGTTAAGAAACCATTTCTCAAACACGTTGTGTTTGCTGTCTGTGCAGCATGACTGGGATCTGAGCCCAGTGGCACTCTCCAGAAGCCAGCAGAGGTTTTAGGTCATCACAGAGGCATAAATAGGCATTGTGCAGAATTGCAGTGATTCATACCACACTCAGAGCTTGGTTTCTGATCTTAAACTGGTATCTCTGATGAGGTTTTCTGAATATTGCTTAACAGATAAGCAAATTCAAAGAAGAAATTTGGGTGTCCAGACCAAGACAGGTGCATTGGATAGTTGGGAATCTAGACTGAGAGTGAGAGAAGCATAAAATGTTGCCTCAGTCTCTCTTCAAATAGGAGACCTGACGCCTAAGGAGATGTGCTTTGCCTGTAAAGGGATACAACCAATTTAACTGTCTCAGGGTCTGAAGCCTCTCGTTTTGCCTTGCTTAAGTCCATATCTCATCCAAAGAATGTCAGAGAAAGCAGGAGGCAGGAAATTGAAAATTAATAGTGAGACTAAGCTTTGTGTGTGTACATTAGAGAGAGTAAACATTGTCCTGACTAGCTTGTTAATCCCAAATTTAGTAATTTAAACTGCTCTTTCATTTATGGTCACAAGGAAAATTACTCCTTTGATGCACTAATGTAGTATTGATCCATTTCCCAACTCTATTTTAATCTTCAGCAATTAGCATAGGTGCTACATTAACAATTTAGGTGCTGATACTACTAGAAACATATGTGCCATATACTAGTTGGGGTTTTATGATGTTTTCAGAATCAATTTTCATTTAATTTTCAGTTAATATTGCACATGTGTTCTTCTAAGTAGCCACCTAGCTTGAGAACTATTATTTTACTTAAGCTTTATTTCTACAAAGACAGGTCTTGCCACTAGAAAACTGCAGAATCTTACGCATCTTGTGGATAGAATGACTCACTTCTCAACCAATGCTCCTAGTTTTCTCATGTTGTCCAGAAGCAGTCTAATTATGTTTTTGGCAATGAACTAAATTGAATAACAGCATTGTCCTTAACTAAAACAGCATATAGTCTTCACTAAAGATGGAGGTTTTAATGTTTTTCTTTTTCTTTATTTTGTTCTGTGACTCTTTGAGCTCTAGCATTGGAAAGAATAACTACTGTTGGAGTAACAGAAGTAAAGGAAATTCTTGGAACTGATTTGTATCTTTGTACTCAGCACCTTTAGTGAAAAATATTGTCAGAAGAATATCTTTAAAGTTCTATTCTTGTTTGTGGTAGGAGAGGAAAAATAGTTGTAAGTCCTTAAGCATCCATAGGTCTAAAACTCTGCCATTCAACCTGTAAAAATTAAACACCTTTTATGTTTTGTTGTCATTATTTGTTACTGATTGCATTTTTTTATACTTCTTATGTGCTTATCCTCACCCCTCTCTTTCTGAGTAGGTATTTTCAGGGAGTTTGGTGGTGCAAGATGCGTACACAACATAGTAAAGTATCCTCAGTGCCGACAGCATGCCCTGATGATCATCCAGCAGTTGGTGTTATCACCTAGTGGAGAAGATGATATGGGCACTTTGTTGGGACTGATGCACTCTGCTCCACCTACAGAACTGCAGCTGAAAACGGACATTTTAAGGGTAAATGAAGTAGTGCTGATGACTCTTTCTCCTAAGCCACTCTTTTAAAAAAGAAAACACTGAGAAGGGCATTGGATGGTATTTAGCTACTGAATGTGGATTGTCTCTGGAGCTGAAATTAGATGGTTTTTATTTTCTTCCATCTGTCCATGGCAGGTTTCAGAATCAGAGATGAAGGCTAGCAAGTGAATATGTGTGTTTAGCATCATCATTTGTAATCAGCCTCAGTGGATAGGAAATGAGGTTCTAGAGTTATGATAATAATCCCTGGTGGAGAATTACTTAGTTAGAAGAAAAATGAGAATATGTGAGGGGGCGAGAAAATAACCATGTAACACATAAGTTGATTTTCAGTGCAGGTTTGCATTTTCCTGTGGCAGGATTACTTTATTTTACTAATTTGCTATTTCAAAATGTTGGACTAGTTTATGTAACTGTAAATTGTAATGACCATAGCAGAAGATAAAGCCAAAGAACTTTCTTGCTTCAGCAAAGTAGTGGAAATTGAGAAAGTAAGGCTGTGAGTGGAGAAGGGAGAAGACTATCATCTGTATTCTGTCATATAAGGTCTTTTGGCTGCTACTCTAGACCCCCAAATTCTTCTCAGAATAGCTAATGTTATTTTTGTAAATTGGCATACTCTTAATTTAGGGTAAAAAAGCTGAAGGAAGTAGCATTAAGTAAATGAGTCTTTCATAGAGAACTCTGGGACATCTAAGTTCATCTCTGTTCAAAGGAGCTGTAATATTTCTCTGGCAGATGAGTAACTTAGTATTATTCCAAAAGACAGAAAGGGAAGTATTACAATGATTCATTTGACATGTTTTGTCTCTCAAGGTCTTCAGGGTTTCTTTGAGCATGTCTCATTCATGGTACTTTAGGGGAGAGAAAGAATATTGCAGTTCCCCAGCAGATTCAATATGCAAGGTCAGGTTTCTGTCCTTTATCTGACCTGTTTTATTTGTCTTCCATTGGTGCTGTTTTCAGAAGTTTTGGTTATGGAACTGACAGCCCAGAATGGCACAGTGATGTGTCTCTTACTGTTTATCCAGGTTTGACAGGAAATGAGATACTGCCTTCAAAGGAATAATAGTCTGACTGTTTCACTACCTATCTTCTGTGTACTTAAATAAACCCAAACATGATTCTGAAGAAGTAAAATCCTGGGGATGGAAGATGCCCCATAACCTATTTGTCAGTAACATTTTTCTGCTGTTTGTGTGCTTCATGTAGAGAGACTTTTTATTCTATAGTCCATATTCTTATTGTGGGTCAAACTTCCCATGACAGCTGTTTTTTTTGCTTGTTTTTGATTGGGTGAATAGGCTTCCCACTCCTTGAATTCACAGATAGTGTTATTCTCTAGTACCTAGATTTATGCAGTTTCTGCTGTTTATACTGTGGCTTTGTATTTGTTTAGCCAGTAAGGTTTTATCCATTTTTGTTTGTCTTACTTTTAAAGAGCAACTCCTACAATCAAGTTTCACTCAATTCAGAGATTTATGGATTTTATTATAGAGGGAGGGTAAAAACTAAGGGGTGTGTTTTTTGCTAGCTCTTTGCTGACATTTTTATGTTTGAGTGGTGGTGTGGCTTTGTGTCTGCTAGGTGCTTGTGCATTGTAGATGTCTGGGAGATCTGTGTTAAGATACTTCAAGGCTTAGATTTGTCATTGCTACAGGCAGTTGTTTGCCCACCCTATTTGAAATTGTTTGTGAAGTATGATAGAGTAGATTCCTTTCCAACAGTTATATTCTCTCCCTTGTCACTAAGGGAATTACCTGGGGATTTTTGATTCCATTCTAGGCTTGGTCAGGTCTTTTCTGTTGGCAGGTTTATTTATCCCTTTAATTTCTTATTTCTGAATTAGGGGCAGTGCTTTCTATTTTGTGAGAACTTGAGGATGGGGACTCTTGCAGTAGACAATTGATCCTTGAAGACTTCAGGCATTACCAAATTCTGACCAAGGACATGAGGATTTTCCTAGCATATCAAACAGAAACATTTTTACCTTTTTACAAGCTGTTTGTAATGCTGCTGCTTTATTTTTTTCTCTTCTTCATTTTGATTGTTTGTTTTGTCCATAGGCCCTACTCTCGGTGCTGAGAGAAAGTCACCGCACAAGAACTGTTTTTAGAAAAGTTGGTGGATTTGTGTATGTCACATCTTTACTCGTTGCTATGGAAAGGTCTTTGTGCTCACCACCTAAGAATGGCTGGGAGAAAGTAAACCAGAATCAAGTGTTTGAACTGCTTCACACTGTGTTCTGCACATTGACTGCAGCAATGCGCTATGAGCCAGCCAACTCTCATTTCTTCAAAACAGAGATCCAGTATGAAAAACTGGCAGATGCTGTTCGATTACTTGGCTGCTTCTCAGACTTAAGAAAAATAAGTCCCTTGAATGTCTTCCCTTCAAATACACAGCTGTTTCAAAGACTTTTGGAGGATGACCTGATATCCCTGGATTCTGTGTCACCTACACTAAGACACTGCAGCAAACTTTTTATTTACCTCTACAAGGTAGCAACAGACTCTTTTGACAGGTATGAACTTTGCTTCTCCCTCCTCTTTCTTTTTTCTGTCTTCCTGCCCTTCCTCTTGCCCCACCCTGATGTTTCCCAAAGTATTTTTCTTCAGATATGTTCATTTCAAGCTTTTGTACTTCCATGTTAATCTGTTTCCTTGTTCCTTCACTCCAGCAAGAGGACTATAATGTATCAACACCTGCCAAATATTGACTTAGCTTGCTTGCATTCTCCAGGGTATGCAGTGTTCTCTCTGATGTTGAATGTTTTCATCATGGCAGCAATTAAGACAGATGTCAGTTTATTATATATGATGGCTTGAAGCAACCAGTTGGTTCATAGGCAGAACGTCTGGTTGCTTTATGATACAGAACTACTAGATTTTTATGCTTTTATTAAGTCAAGCTAAAAATTAGTTGTTGAACCTCACACCTTAACTTCATGTTTCCTTTTATATGGGACTTTAAAGTACGAAGTTAGAGAATATCATGAAAGATTTAAAATCATAGAATCATTTATGTTGGAAATGACACTTAAGATCATTGAATCCAACTGTAAACCCAGCACTGCCAAGTCCACCACTAAACCATGTCCCTAAGTGCCACAACCACACATCTTTTGCATACCTCCAAGGATGGTGTCTCCACCACTTCCCTAAGCAGCCTATTCCAGTGCTTGACATTTGTTTCTGTGAAGAAATTTTTCCTACTATCCAATCAAAACCTCCCCTGGCACAACTTGAGGCCATTTCCTCTTGTCCAATTGTGTGTTATCTGTGAGAAGAGACCAACACCCACCTTGCTACAACCTGCTTTCAGACAGTTGTAGAGAGTGTTCAGGTCTCTTCCTCAGCCTCCTTTCTCTTTACTAAACGCACATAGACTGAATGTTTTGATGGATTGGCACATTCTTTAATGTTCTGGCTAGTCTGTAACTGGGAGACACTCACAGAGTTAAACAACTAGAATTTAAGTTGTACTTGAGATTTGAAATGAACAGTAATGTGTGTCTTAAAGTTGATTCAAAGTTACAACAAAACTTACTGAAGAATGCATTGAAAATGTGGCTTGTCTTGCAGTAGATCTTTCCCAGAATTTGGAGTACAAAACAGTAAAACACAGACCTAAGCTTCATCTCTGGGACCTTGGAGCTTCTGCACCCCAGCTGTTTTAATGCATGTGACACTGTTTTAATAAGATGGGCCATCCAGTTAGTATAACACAGGGTCTGATTTTTCCAAGCATTGTCTCTGTATGTTGAGATATTAATAGAGCTGCCAGGTGGTCAGGCTTCTTAAGCTATGACTAGTAAAAAAACAAAGACTTCATGGGTTTGTTAATGAGCATTTTGCCAACAAGCAGCAAATCTTAATGCTTTTCTCTTGTTTAAAAAACCAACCAACCAAAAAAAACTCTCTAAACTACCCCCCCCCAATACAAAGAAAACCCCTCCAAAACAAATAAAAGCCAAGCACAGAAATCAATTTACTTGGTAGAATTTTAAAGTATTATTAAAGTATTCAGATAGGGGAAGGAAAATGTGTATGAAGAGTGCATTGTACATACTATATAACATTGACTAACTAGAGTATGAGAAATCAATGGGGTAAGTAAATCCCGCAGTGGTGTTGTATAAGATACTTTTTTAAGTTCCTTTTTTCCCCCTCATCTTCAAAAACTGCGTCCTGCCTTTTTTCTCAGAGTTTTTGATCATCATTCTTTGTTAAGTTTACATTGATTTTATTTCTTACCCATGTTAGTTACATGGTAAATAATTTACTGAGGCTTTTCTTTCTCCTCTCATTTTTCACTGTTTAACATTAGAAGATATTCTGTTTTGTGAGTGTGATCATATCAATAAACCTTTGCAGAGTAATGAACAAGCACTGCAGCGTCATGCCATGAAACGAATACATGGTTTGCATGCCTGTGTGTTTACCTGATGCGTGTCATTCAGCAGTGTCCTTTTGTCGCCTGTGTTGTTTCTGAAGAATGGATCCCAGTAATGATTCTTTTGGTGCTTTGGTAAAACTAACAAGCTTATGGCCTCTGGTTTCTTCTCTAACATATCTGTCCTACCCCTGTCTGTTTTGTCTGTAGTCGTGCAGAACAGATCCCTCCTTGCCTGACAAATGAGACTTCTCTCCCCTCTCCCTGGGGTACGCCAGCTTTGTCCAGGAAAAGGTACCGACCCTTCAAAGAGAAGTTGATCTTGCTTCTGATTTCTCTCTCACTGTTGTGTTTCTTGGTTTGTGCTTTCTCTTTCTTTCCTCTCAAGCTGCTATTTTTCCTGAAATGTGCTTTATCACTCGTGTATTTACGGGATAAAATAAATGTAAAGGTGTATTTCATAGTGAATGCTAACAGATGAGATTAGAGGTGTCTCCAGACTCCTGAAGCACTTACACTTAAGTTCATGATTCAAAACCAAATAAGGTCTAGTATAAGAAACGATCTAAGGGATGTATAAATGGCACTTTCAGGAGCAGTTCAAAGACATTCAGACTGTGCTAGTAGATCAAGTAATACAGCAGGATTTCTTTTTGCTTGAGTAATTTTTCAAGAAAAGGTACTTTCAGTAGGAAGGTGGATGGCTTGTGAAGGTGCTCATTTGTTAGTAATTGTAAAGAATTAAAAATACAGAATGAACCTGTCAGTACTTGAATACCAAATGATGTAGAGGCATGCTAAATTAAAAGGCTTGGAAAGAAAGCACAAATGGCACAATTCAGAAATCCTAGTACCCACTTTCCTTACCAAGTTACTATCTTGGGTTTTGTTTTCTTTTGCATCCTAATGTGTGATGGTTTATTTTTTTCTTTAAAAACAAACGAAAAGGTTTACTGATTCAGCTACAGTGTGACCTACAGCCCTGTGCAAATGATGAAAAGGAGATTTTTTTTTACTGGAGCCTGTAGGGAAGGGAGTAGCCATTCGTTATCTGAAGATGCAGGTTAGGCAGGCGCTCACTTTTGAAGGCTAAAACAACATTTGGAAGACTGTGGGTTATGGGGTGTAGGTGTCATGTGGAAAACACAGTCATTCTGTGACTGTTTTCTGTGGAGGCTTTTTACAGCTTCATTCACAATATTAGTCTCTAGCATTATGGATTGCTCTTTCCCTTACTACATTTTGCTGTTCTCCCAGGGGTAACTAGCATGGCTGCTCAGGTTCACCTGAAAGGACATGGGACTGTTGGAACAAGTCCAGAGGAGGGCCACGAGGATGATCAGGGGACTGGAGCACCTCCCATATGGAGACAGGCTGAGAAAGCTGGGGCTGTTCAGCCTGGAGAAGAGAAGGCTGCGTGGAGACCTCATAGCAGCCTTCCAGTATCTGAAGGGGGCCTATAAGGATGCTGGGGATGGTCTCTTCATTAGAGACTGTAGTGACAGGTCAAGGGGTAATGGGTTAAAACTTAAACAGGGGAAGTTTAGATTGGATATAAGGAAGAAGTTCTTTACTGCAAGGGTGGTGAGGCACTGGAATGGGTTGCCCAGGGAGGTTGTGAATGCTCCATCCCTGGTGGTGTTCAAGGCCAGGCTGGACAGAGCCTTGGGAGACATGGTTTAGCGGGAGGTGTCCGTGCCCATGGCAGGGGGTTTGGAACTTGATGATCTTAAGGTCCTTTCCAACCCTAACTATTCTATGATTCTAATTACTCAAAAATACAGGTATGTAAAGCAGAACCCATACAATGCTTGCCAAACGGGAGCTGATTTCAGGGTGTAATGAGTGAAAGAGTACCACATGAGTAGTTGATGCAGCCTAGTAATTAAAATATAAATAAAAGTATGTATGAATAGATATGTTAGTCTTCCTTTTTAATATTGGATAGTTTAAAAGGTCAGTATCCCTGTGGGGTGCTTTGGCCAATTCAGGTAAGCACTAGTATATTAATGTGGATACTTTCTGAGGTGAAGGAGTATGTTTGACTTGGATCTGCACAAACAAAAAAGGCCTTTGCCTAATAACAGTTGTGTAAGACTCAAAGCAAAAGTGGACAGAAAGAATAATTATGCTGGTCTGGGCTACATTTCAGATCTCTTTTGTAAAATACTACTTTCAATTAAAAAATAGGCAGGGCTAGGGCTTTCAAAAAGTCTGTTTGATCAGCTGTCTACTTTCTCACAGTTGTTCAGCATCATGTTTGTCATTCCTAGTGAACTCAGTGCCAGTACCTGGGATATTCCTACTTTCAAAAATTAGCAGTTTGGCGTTTGTAGTCCAATATTATTTTTCTTTTTTTCCTCTTTTTAACTGTCAGATATGGTCAGATTCTGTCGAAGGTGACTCTTCTGAGGGAAGTGTTTGCTGTTCTCTTACTGTTTTCTGCCTCCTTTACTCTTTACTTTGCTTCCCTAGGATCTCTGTTGCTGCCGTGGCCCGGTTTTCTGCCTTTTAACTCATAAAAGACGTGCCTGAGGGAGAGAGCCCTGTGTTGTTTGGCTAAAAGAGCAATTCTTGCAAACAAAAATAGTACACTTCTGGTTTTGATGCACACAGTCTAGAATGGATACATAAATATGCTAATATTCTTTCTCAGATGTGTCTACCACGTCTCAAAGCTGTATTTCCCTGAGAAGTGGTGCCCTCCAAGTGTTATCCTTTCTGTAAAAAGAGTAGGTAGGGCTTCTCCAGCATGTGCATTGGGATAGTGGTACATAGCTGTCCTTCCTGCTAGGGCTTCTCCAGCATGTACACTGGGATAGTAGTACATAGCTGTCCTTCCTGCTACTGGGAATACATTGTTCTTCCAGCCACACTGTGTAATTAGAAGCAAGAACTACAACTTTGCTAATTGTTTGATAGCTGTAAATTTTGGCAGAAAAACCTTGCCAAGCATTCTCACAAATTTTTTTTAATTATTATTTTTTGTATTTTCTTTTTTTTCTATTTTTCTTTTTTGCGAGGCTGCCTGGCAGGGTGAGTACAGAATAGAATGTAGCTTTGACTTTAAAATACTTTTAGCCTTTGTTTTTTACAAAGTTTGGATGGTGATCACTTTTGGGGAATGATATGCGGATGGTTTATCTACAATAAATCTTAATTATTATAATCTTAATTATTTCTTCCCAAGTGAAAATGTTATAATTCTCATCAAGGGTTGTACTTAATTATGTAATTTAGGTTCTGTTAAATTAGATTTGGCATCTTCAGTACACTGCCTTTTTCCATTGTCCACTTCTTCCTTTCTTCTCCCTTAAGCAGATCATACAAAGAATGTATAAGCATGGCCAAATTAATTTATTGCAGGTTTTGTAACCTGCAATGCTCAGTGAATTCTTTGGCAGGATTTTGTAGGGTCTATTTTCTTGTGCCTGCCTAGAAAAAGCTTTCTGAACTGTTTTTTGTTGTTGTTTTGATACAAGTACACCTTACATGGAAAAACTAAACCTAGAAGTTATTTTAAAATGATGTGAAGAACTTTCAGTAATACATGCTCTAAGGACACAACTTTTACTTAGCTTGCTAACAGAAAAGCAAATTGCCTAGTCTTGACTCTATCCCCTTCCCAGTCTGTTGTATAGAGTGTTGAAGTCCAGGCCATTTGAGACCAGGATCACATGCTTGTTCATGAATCATACTGAGCAATGGCTTGAGTTTTTATTAGGTTTTCCCTGTACACTGATCATGTTATATCCTCACAGTTTACCTCATGAGGTGAATGTGATAGTGCAGCTCAGGATGTTAAAGGTAAAATTTGTGCTTGAAAGTGCGCAGAAGCTTTATCTTCAAGAATCCTTGGGGAGTGGAATTTTACTAGACTGAAGAGCATCCTTAAATTTAAGCGAGTATTTAGTTTTTAAACTATATGCTGTAGAACTTGCATTGAGACACTCAAGGTGTCATTGGAAACTGAAGTTTTCTTCTTCAGATGAAAAGCAGGGTTGTTGGGTTGCATGAGAATTGCCTGTGTTTCAGTCTGTTTCGCAACAGAGAAAAGGATTGAGATAGCATCTCTCTATAATATTACTACTGGTGGTTCTGCTGTTCTTAATTCCCTTTCATTTTAAAAGAGTATTTTGATGCCTTCCTATATCTGCCAGATGTTGCAATTGGTGAGTCTGCTAGAGAAGTTTAGGAAATTGATGTCTAGAGAGATTGTAAAAACACTAGGAAAATTGATTTAATAAGATTTTTTAATGTGATTGGTTACAATAGCACTGCTGTACTATTTTGTATTTCTATAAATATTACGGGAATAAGTAAAGCATCAGGAATTTCATCTTTCTTCAAAAATGGCCTTTTAAAAAGTGCCATTGGATTGTTCAGATGCCAGTTGTTGATCTGCCATGAGCCTTTTTGATAGGAATGCTTTTGCTGTAACATTATTTATCCAGCCCATTTTCCAGCCAGCACAAGAAGATCATGCTATGCTTCCTAGTGTCCTCTGTTAGGCTAAGTAACCCATTGCTTCTGCCTTCCCCCACAAGTGACATTGATTTTTGGGGTCTGTGTGTGTTTGAGATGTAACCTTCAAGGTGTTTAGGACAGAATTGCACTTGCAGCATTCCTCATTTCCCATCTATGTCCTGTTTTTCACAGGAACAGATTTCCTAGTTGGAAGTGCCTAATGGGTGATGCACAGTGAGTCTCTGTTATTTCTATTAGGGTTAGGACTTAGGTAGACCTCTGTCATTGAGAATAGGAGAGAGGAAATGCCTCTTTCAGGTGATCTGATAAGGAAGGGAACCATTTTTAGCTGTATTTGCTTGTAAAACAGCAGGCAATATTTCTTCAAGAAAAATTGTTACATAGTTTATTTCTTCTTACAAATAAGCATATATGATAAGTACTGTGAGAATATGGATGGATTTGGTTGGGTTTTTGGGAAGATTTTTTCTGTGGTGAGCATGAGTCTTTTGAGCTATCTTTTGCTTCTAAAGTGCCATCTTGAAAGCATATGTTCAGTAAGCTGCTCATGCTGTTTGTGTATTTGTATGTGCTGAAAGGAGAGTGGCATCAAGCCGATACCTCAGAGTTTCAATGAGCAACGTTTCTACAGCTCTCAGCACAAGTGGTTGCTTCTAAGCCAGTCTGCCAAAGCGTGTTTTCCCTTGATCTGACTAAAGCAGCTTAAAATGTAAAACCAAATTGCCGTAGCAGTCGTGGACTGATAGCATATGGACTGCTGGCACAAATACACACCGAGACCAACTTTCTGTTCCTGTAGGCTAATTGGAGATTGCCAAGAGTTCTGTGTTAGCTTTTTTTATAATCAGCTGTTAATGAAAAGCAAATGGGGAGAAACCCATTCATCCCCCAGAAGAGGCACAGTGGTAGCTTGCATGCTGGTGTTGCTGTGTGCTGCCACTGCAACTAGACTGAAAAGAGGGAGGCAGTAAATGCAACCTTCAAACTCCGTAGCACCTGGGGAAAAAGACTTCTGAATTCAAACATAGTTGAGAAATTGAAACAATTTCAGATTGTGTTTGGGGAAACATGTCCAACAGGTTTGAGAAGAGGAAAGCACTTGGTCTAACTGAGGGAAGAGAAGGAAGGCAGCAGTAATGTCTATAGGCCAGTTCAACTTCACAGCTGTTTGAAAAATTCAAAGCTCATAAGAGACAGGTGTTGTAACCATGGGATGTTTTCTGTCCTGCAGGCATGCATATCATTCTGTTTCAACACCTCCTGTTTGCCCTCAGAAAAACATAGCTGATGTGAAACTCCAAACAGGAGGACCTTCATCCGTACAAAGCTCTGATGCAGTCATTATCCACCCTGGTGCTATGCTTGCAATGTTGGATCTTCTGGCCTCTGTTGGATCAGCTACACACCCAGAGGTAGGGAAAAATTTTACCGTCTTAAGCTTAGAGAGTGACTGTAAAAAAGGATGGCTGTGGGAAATAGGAAAACTGATGATGTCCTCTTGTTTTTTGCTGAGAAACTAATATGTTTTACAGACCAAAATAGTGGAGATTGTGAGCCGCTGGAGCAGGTTGCCCAGAGAGGTTGTGGCTGCCTCGTCCCTGGCAGTGTCCAAGGCCAGGTTGGATGTGACTTGGAGCAACCTGGTCTAGTGGAAGGTTTACAGGGGGTTGGAACTAGATGATATTTAAGGTCTCTTTCAACCCAAACCCAAATTCTGTGATTCTCTGATATGACTAACTAGTGACATAGAGGTCTGATAGAAATTGTTTTACTTTTCATAGACTGTTTTGTTTGTCTCTTTCAACCTCCTGGCAACAATGTAAATCTAAAGAAAGGTCTTATAAGGCCATCAAGTAAGTTTCCAAGCAGTTTGGTTAATTCATGTTTTTCTGATATATTAGGTGTTAATGAGGAGGAAACAGGATTGGACATTATAGCTTGGTGTATATGTGTTGTTTGAGATCGCTGGAATACGTTCTAGGTTACGAATTGTACTGCCTTCATTGTACAATTCCCAAGCCAAAACCTCTACTGGTGGTTTGTATAAAGGTTTTGTTGGACATTTTTTAAGTTGCTTAAGTATTTTTTGTTTGAGATGTCTTCCCTGAAGAACAGGGAACTGACTCATTTCTTCTGGTGAAAAGTAGAGGTTAGTTTAACTTATCCCTATCTGATTTTTTTTCTTTACAGTGATCATGATAATCATATTACTTACCCTTTTCTGTAAAGAGATGGAAGTGTCTCTTCACGCACACCACACGTGCATGCCCTCCCCCAACACACACATATGCACATATATTTAAGTATAGGATGCTTTATGTATTTATTGCTAATAGTAGTTTCCTTTTCATTATTATGCATAAGAGCTTTCATTTATTTGTCTTCTCAGCTTGTGTCTTCTCAAGTTGTGTGCTCTTCTTTATTTCAGCATGCACTGGATCTCCAGCTGGCAGTGGCAAATATCCTCCAGTCTCTAGTACACACAGAGAGAAATCAGCAAGTCATGTGTGAAGCTGGGCTCCATGCACGACTTCTGCAGAGATGCAGCGCTGCTCTGGCTGATGAGGACCACTCACTGCATCCTCCACTCCAAAGGATGTTTGAAAGGCTGGCATCCCAGGCACTACAGCCGATGGTGTTGAGGTCAGAGCAATAGCACTGAAGGTCCAGTTGTGCTGAGCAGCTGCCTGCACTGTTGCTAGCTAGCTGTAAATGGCTCAGATTGGTAGAAATCTAAAGTTACCCTGTGTGGTAGTGATTGCACAGGATTCCTTTTGATTTCTAATCAAATAGACTGTCTTGCTTCTGTTAATCAGCATGTAACCCTGGAGACTTTGGGAATTGTAAGTCTGGGGAAGAGGGAGAAGTATGGAGAAGGGAAATCTATTTGGTGTTTTCCATGGAGATTGTATTGAAGTTAAATGCTTGCTTTCTTTTTGCAAATCTTGAGAGGCTATCAAAAATGTCATTCCTTGCTAGGTCCTCAGGAAGAGGAAACATGAGAATGGAATCCTTGACTTTTCTGTGCAATGTTAAATACCTTAGACTTGAAAAGCTTCAGGCCAGCAGTTTCGTTTAGCACTTTAGTTTGTGTGAAGGAAATGCAGGAATGTGATAGAAGAGTTGTCTGGAAATATCTGGGGATAAGTAGCTTTAACAAGTTGATCTTTCTGCATGTTCATGCAAGTAGGTTTGTACATCTATGCTAGTACTAGAAAATCAAGCTTGAAAAGTTTATGAGCATACTTTGAACAATTTGTTAAATACCCATCCAATTGTATGATGCTTGCTAAATTCTGGGGACACGTTTTTGCGGTATTTCAGTATAAAAAGGGGCTTATTAAAAACAAGACATATTTCACCAGGGTCCGTAGTGACAGGACCACGGGCAAGGGTTTAAAACTAAAAGTTTGTGGATAGAGATTGGACATAGAGAAAACATTTTTTTACAAGGAGAGTCATGAGACAACAACTGTAACAAGTTGCCCAGAGAAGCTGTGGATGCCCCATCATTAAAAGTGTTCAAGCTCATGTTAGAGAGAGCTTTTGAGCAACCCAGTAGAGTGAAAGATGTCCCAGCCCACAGCAGAGGGATTAGACAAGATGATCTTTAAAGGCTCCTTCCAATCCAAGCCATCCTGTGATGCTGGGATAAGGAAGTTAATTGTATCTTCTCCTGTGGGTATCTGACTGGCTGACCTGTAACCAGGACAGCTGCTCAGTTCACTTCAGTGACATGCAGAATCAATTGTGGCACAGATACAAGAAGCATGTTTGTTGGTAGTCATATCACAAGTGTAAATACTGATAGCCTAGGTAGCTGTAGATATAGATACTACAGTTACCTATAGTTAGATCTTGTGGTTTAAGCACAGTAACTCAGAACCATGCATCCACTCGCTCACTCCCCCCAGCCTTACTCCCCCTGTCCCAGGGGGATGGGGAGGACAATTGGAAGAATCTAACTCCTATGGGTTGAGATAAGAACAATCCAGTAACAAAGGTATAACACAAAACCATTACTGCTACCACCGATAATAATAACGATAAGGGAAATAACCAGGGAAGAGAATACAGCTGCTCACCACCCACCGACCAATACCCTGTCTGACCTGAGCAGTGATCTGGGCTTTCCGGGTAACTCCCCTCAGTTTATATACTGGGCATGATGTGCTGTGGTATGGAATACCGCTTTGGTTAGTTTGGGTCAGGTGTCCTGTCTCTGCTTCCTCCCAGCTTCCCCTCCTCCCTGGCAGAGCATGAGACTCAGGAAGTCCATGGTAAGACTAAACATTACTTGGCAACAACTAAACCCAATGCTGTTCCCAGGCTGAAAGTCAAAACCACAGCACTGCACCAGCTACTAAAAAGGAGAAAAATGACTGCTACTGCTGAACCCAGGGCAGTAGAGTTGTTAATAGCTCTGTAGTGAGCCCTGAGCCAAATAAAACACAGGGATAAAACAAAGCTGAGGTCACTTACATCAGCGTATGATCTGCCTTTCCACATGAGTTCAGCTTGCTGAATTTGCATCAGTGAGTGTCCTGACGTACTCTTACAGGATGTGGCAGCCTCTTCTTAAGTCCTTGCAATTAAGAAAAGGAAGTTGGGAGCTTTATCAAATTTTCTGATATCAGCTTTTGAGATCATGTGTTCAAAGCTTTCAGATGGTTTAAATGTATTTCTTGTAATTATGCATTAGTTAATTAGTTAAAAGCTAAGCTTATTACCATTACTGTCTTTGTACAAAATGGTACTAAATTTGATGTCATTTTAGGCAAATAAATAGACAAAATGATTTGTAAATCTTTTTTTTATTTTCCTTCTTAGGGAATTTTTACGCTTGGGAAATCCTTTGAATTGCGGAGCTTGGGACAAAAAGCTGTTGAAACAGTACCGGGTGCACAAACCCAGCTCACTGAGTTTTGAACCGGAAATGAGAAGTAGGTGCTGTAGTGCTAGAAATGTGCAAGAAGAATGCTTTAACTGACATCCCCCAGTTGCACACTTACATAAGATTTGTAGATGTGCATCTGTAAAAACCTAACTTAGCCCTGGCTTTGTATAAATGTGAAGTCATTAGAACAGTTTGACTGGTAGAAGTTATAAAAGTAGAGGGAATGTAGTAATTGTATTTAATATATATCCACAGAGGTAATTATAAGTCTTTTTACTTTTAGGAACAGTAACTATTAAGTGTGATAGTAGCTTGCTTTTAAGTCTTGAGTAGATTCTATGTTTGCAGTATTTAACAGTAAAAGGAAAAATATTTTTCTCAGATACTTTCATTTGAGCGTCACGTTGTTAAATATATATAATGTGTCTCATGGGTTCAGTAAGGTGTCAGATAAAATAACTGAAATTCATACATTAAAGCATAATTTGTTTCAGCTAAACTCAAGAACGTGGCTATTAACATTACTAACAATGAAAAACAAATAGAATTAAAAAGAAAGAAAAGCACAATTTATGTAATTTGGCAGAATCTCAATGTAATAATTATTTCTCTTATTAAAGAGGTAGAAACTGGAGCTGGAATATCCACTCTTAATTATTTAAAACTCAGCAGCCCCTTTTTAACCATCCATTAATTTTTCATGGTAAATATTCACAATGGGTTTACTACATTACTCACTTTTAATGTGTTTGTTTTCTTAGTAAACTGGAAACCTGTGATAGTATGTGGTCAGCATGTGCTGAATTATGATCATATGGTAACTTAAAAATTCTAAAGAAAAAGGATAGACTTACATTAGCTTTTTTAAAAACAATGGAGGGGTTGACACTACAACAACTGAGTTTCAGCTTTAGTCCTGGAAATAACACTGTGGGAAGGTATTCACAATGTATTTTGATAGCCTATTCACTATATTCCTAGATCATAGATAAACAGACATGCGGTTACGCAGTGGAAATTTTCATTGTATTTTTCGGTGGTATCCTGTCACGGGAGTACATCCATCTGATAGAATTCGTATTCTGTCAGCAATTACTCATCAGCTATGACTTTCACACTGGAAAGTTACGTCTGTTTTCCAGTCGTTCAATAAATCAGTTTGATAACTCCACTGAATGTCTGTAACTGTCAGATTGCTTCAGCTGATCCAAACCCCTCTTCCACATGTGCTCTTTACTATTGTTATCCCTGAGTTTTAGAGCTTAGCTGATTTGTAGCATAGGAGAGTCTCAGTAAAGGGTAGTACAAAGGAAATTGATAAGTTTCCAAAGCATGTGATATTTATTTGTATTCATTTATTTTCAATTGCTGATTGACAATTCAGCTATTGTACTAGAAACAGTACTTGAGAAGCATGAGTAAATAGCCTGAAAATGCCTTGCTTTTGCAATGCCCTGTTCTTTCTTGCCTTCTACTGTAGATAGCATGGTTACCTCAATGGAAGGTCTGGGTTCTGACAGTGTCTTCAGTTTGCATGAAGACAGCCACTATCGAATAAGCAAGAGCCTGCTCAAGCCAGCAGAAGGGAGCACAGTACCCCTGACGAGAGTGAAGTGTTTGGTCTCCATGACAACCCCACATGATATCAGGCTTCACGGATCATCAGTTACGCCAGCATTCATTGAGTTTGACACTTCTCTTGAAGGGTTTGGGTAAGGTGCCACAGTGCTCCCTAATAACATGGGACACAGTGCAATGTTTTCTTACTTTCTTCTTTCAGAGAAATACTTGTAATTTTTAATGGACTGCAAACCAGAAACAAATGAATTCTTTGTAGGAAGGAAAGGAAAAACTTCAAGCTACATAAATTTCTATTCTGTCATTCATTAATGCCTTGAAACCAAATGCTTGCTTGCCATCTGTGAAAGTAGAAGTAGGTATGTATCTAAACATCGATAGCACCCTCTCCATTCTGGATTCCACCTGCCTTTTAAAACAAAGGAGCACCAACATACCCTTGTAGAAACTGATTAGTTGCTAGGATTTATGTGCAACATTTGGATGGCTTATATGTTCTGAAGCCAACTTGAAATTGTTGAGGAACTTGGAAATGTGGGAATGGGAAATTTGGCAATACAAGTAAAACAGAGAAGGCAGCTATGTTGAGTTCAAAGAACTGGAAAAAAAATATTAAAAACTGGAGGCGTAATCTAAATATACTGCTTAACTAATTTTTTCTTGTAGCACCCAGTATTGCCTTTAATTACTTTTTTCTCTAACACTTGCTGAGAGAGGTGCTTTCATTCTCAAAAGGAAGTAGAACATAATGAGAGCTGTAATCAAAAGGAAGATGACAGTAACCAGAACCATGGACTGCTGTTGCTTTCAAGATGGGTGGTCAAGTTAACTCTTTATAGCTTACATGAGAACAAAATAACTTCTAGTTCTGTCAGGCAACTCAGCTACAGTGTACTTAAACAAGCCTGCTGAAGTATAAATGTCAACAAAATGATGATTCTTCATCAAGTGGAAGAGCAATCATTTTGTCTGTGATAATTTATACAAACTGGAAGTTGAACTCCTGTGGGGATTCACTTGAGCTCTGGTAGGCTTGTCACTGAAACCATCTGGGCTCTTATAATCTTTTTAGTACCTAAGAGACATACTCATGTCTGTTTCCATTGTGTCCACAGTATCACTGGCTCTTGTAAGGACCAAACAGCTAATTTGGTGAACTGTAACATTACTGTGAGAGCTTACACACTTAAAATAAGAACACTGGTATGCAGTTACCAGATCCTTTTAGTATTTAGCTAAGCCATCCTATTTGAGAGCCCAGAACGTCTCAAATACTGAAGCGAGTTATGGTCACTCACAGAGCACCTTGTGTTATGGAGCCACATTAGCATACGTCTTTGTGCCTTTACAACAAAGACATACGCTGCCAAAGCTCTTTGAACTGGAGGTAGTTTAGCTTCACAAAGAGAAATCTCGACAATTTGTTTCTAATTTTCATAAATAAAATCAAGGAGAGAGATGGTGTGCTTATGATGCATTTTCCTAGGCTATAGTTAGTTTGAATTGAACTCTGATTATATTGACTTTAATAGACTCTGATGTGTTACTGGTCTTCTGTTTTAACAGTTGCCTTTTCTTGCCAAGTTTGGCTCCTCATAATGCACCCACAAATAATGCTGTTACAACAGGACTTATTGATGGTGCAGTTGTCAGTGGAATTGGAACCGGTAAGTACTTGAGTATGACTGTTAGCAGTGTTTTGTATCCAGTGTTTAGTTCTCTTATAGTTTTTTGTTGGCCATGAAGTGATAGTATGATGTTGGTTGTTATACACTCATAATTGAGAATTTCTTAAGTCTTTTTTTGTGTGTGTGTGTGTGTGTTCCCATTGTTTTTTGCCCCCAAGTCCATGAAAAACAATATAAAATCCAAATGTGTGATTGCTTTAAAATGCAAGGCTTTCACCAAGAGGTTAAGTTGTAATCGAGAGAGGTGTATGAATAATGAATCTGGATGCATTAAGAAGTTGAGGAACTAGTGTGAAGAGCATAGGAATTGTGGTATGAATTGTAACTGTGTACTTGTGACTTTGTTCTGCTGAATTCTTGCCTGAATTTATTACAGTTGTAGTTACATTGTCACAAAAATCCCATCAAAATTGTTTGCTATCCCTTATGCTTGTTCACTGTAGGCTGTTACCTTACAGGAACCTGGTGTGCTGCAGGGTTAATTCAACATCATTGCTTAGTTAAAAAAGCTGTTAAGTCTAAAAACTAAGTTGAAGGTTTACTGGAGTGAGAAGGAATTGGTGTTATACACTGCTTGAAGTCTGTGAGCTGTTTATTCTGTGAGAACACCTAAGGAGGTGAAATGGGGTCAGGTGTATGTGGTAGAGATCTTCAGTGAGTCACACTTACAGAAGAATCTCGTCAAGATATTAGCAGTTTCTGAGGGCCTGATCCATTTCCACTTTTTTGTCTAGGGGATTGAAACTAGGTTGTTCTGAACAAGCACAGCTTCAGAGTTGATGTTTGGTTTTAGAACAGGAGGAAAAAGTATGTAATTCTTGTTTTACTTCGTTTTGAAAGAAACCCCTGCAGTGTAGCTTTATGTGGCTTTTCCTCCAAGCTTGATTCAGAAATGAAAGAAATAACATTGAAGTCTGTGAAGGAAAGGCTGAAGAAAGCACACCTGGTATCAACTGAGCTGATAAGAAAAAAGGAACAGGTAGGTATCTTAAGTACTAGCTACTGTAGCTGTATAATGGGCTTTCAATTTTGTTTTTAGGTGAAAGATTTTTCCCACCACCATCTGGTTTAAGCTACTCAACTTGGTTTTGTATTGAACATTTTAGTACACCTCCTAATAGCCATCCTGTGAGACTTCTTACTGTAGTGCGGCGTGCAAACTCCTCAGAGCAGCATTATGTATGCCTTGCCATTGTCCTCTCAGCAAAGGACCGGTCACTGATTGTTTCAACTAAAGAAGAATTACTTCAGAATTATGGTAAGAGTTGGGTGGTGTTATAAGCTGATCCTGACAATATTACAGGAATTTGACAGGAATTTTAATTGGAACCTAGTATCTAGAAGAACTGTGTGTGATGGAGCTTCAGTAGCAGCTTCACCAGTGGAAAAGTACAAAATA